>NC_041383.1:792407462-792408487 GCF_002162155.2 Triticum dicoccoides | reverse complement strand
GCGGCAGATGGCGTCGGGGGCGTCGGTGGCGGCGTCAGCCGCAGATGGCGTCGGGGGCGGTGGGCGCAGGCAGCTAGGGTTAGGCGGCGACTAGTGGCGATCGTGGAGGCGGCGTGGACTCGCGATCGTGGACGCGGCGTGGCTTTGACCCCCGATCGAGGCGAGGTCCACTAGGGCTTTGACCTCCTCGGATCGGCTGGAGTCGGCTATAGCCGGGACACCTTCGAGGGCCACTCCCTCCCCGCCACGTCAGCAATAGGTGGGGGTTAGATCCGGCTATTAACTATGCGGGTGGGTTAGGGTGGGTGACGAGGGCATACGGTGGCGGGCGTGCCAGGTGCTAATAACGATAGATTCGGTCAGGCCCGCGTCTCCTGTGTCTCTACTGCCGTCCGCAATGATTGGGCCGGGCCCCAGACGACACGGCGATTCGCGTCGGCGTGCTGCACTTCAAATTTAGTCCCACCTCGGCCGTCGAAGGATGTCCCGACCAGTTTATATAGCCGTCTCCGGTAGTCCATGCATGGTCATATATTATATTATGATATGGCTCTACATAACTGCCAGGTAGTACACTGTCTCGCAGTGAACTGCCGGGCAGTTAGGTAAAGTCACATCACAATATTAAATATGATTTATTTTATTTTTTTAAATACAAACAGAAAACATTTTTTTTTAAATATGGTTCCCAAATAATTTATTTTTTAGTTGCATGCATGCGATCACGTAGCCCCAGTGCAACCAGCTACTTGTCGGTCTGCCGGGGAGGGGGTTCCCAACTATGGTTTTTTTTACCCCGTCAAACCTCGCGACACTTTTTCCACAAGTTGCCATCACCATCCACAGCACCCACGCCAACTCGCGTATTTTTCCGACGCTCCACGCATTTTCTAGGGTTTTCCAGGTCCAAAATCGCAAAAACACTACCCGGACGTGACGCAACGTCCGTTTTGTGTCCGTTTTCGTTCCAACCTTGCGTGGGGGCCTACGTTGGCCGTGCCCACACGTAAGCACACTTTGGTGCA
>NC_041383.1:792403375-792405040 GCF_002162155.2 Triticum dicoccoides | reverse complement strand
CCAACTCCCATATTTTTCCGACGCTCCACGCATTTTCTAGGGTTTTCCAGGTCCAAAATCGCAAAAACACTGCCCGGACGTGACGCAACGTCCGTTTTGTGTCCGTTTTCGTTTCAACCTTGCGTGGGGGCCTACGTTGGTCGTGCCCACACGTACGCACACTTTGGTGCAGTTGCATGCATGCGATCACGTAGCCCCAGTGCAACCAGCTACTTGTCGGTCTGCCGGGGAGGGGGTTCCCAACTACGGTTTTTTTTCTACTCCGTCAAACCTCGCGACACTTTTTCCACAAGTTGCCATTACCATCCACAGCACCCACGCCAACTCGCGTATTTTTTCGACGCTCCACGCATTTTCTGGGGTTTTTAAGGAAAAAGTACCCTACACCGATGTCCGAACGTGACGCGACGTGTCTTTCCTCTCTGTTTTTGTCCATATCGTGCGTGCAGGACGTACTCTCATACTAAGCGTTTTTAGCAAGTATTTATGTACAAACGCATCATCAAATCAAAACTCTTGAATGAAATGGACAAAATTAATTTCACTCAAATTTTATTCAACATAGATAAAATATTTTACATACTCGGGCTAACTCAACGATTAAAAGTTCACCACATAAAGTCTACTACTTAGGCTTACAACGACATAACCAAATTAAATAAAAAACACAAAAAAAACTACTCGTCGTCGCTATCGACGAGGTCAATGACGGCCGGGCCGTCGCCGCCGTCATCGTCGCTGCTGGACCGGTTCGCGAGGTCGTCCCAGTCTATCGGATCGTCGTCGAAATCCTCCTCCTCCGCCGCCGCCGGCGCTTGCTGCCACTCCGGCGGCACCTGCTGCCACTCCGGCGCCACCATCGCCGCCTGCTGCGCCGCCTCGGCCGCCTGGATTGCGTCCGCAATCTCGGCGGCCTCCATCGCCTCCGCCGCCGCCGCTGCAGCCTCCGACGCCCGTAGGGCGACGTGGTACCCCGGCGTGTCATCCGGATCACCGTCCTCGCGGAGGATGACCTGCTCCGGCGGCAACTCGATCCCCGGCGGCAAGGGAGGGGCGGCCGGCGCGGGCTCCCGTGCCGGGTACACACCGTGGCCGCCGCCACGTCTGCGGCGATATTGCGGTGGAGGCGGTGCGCGAAGACGGCCGCTGCGGCCCGTCAGATCGGGGGTCTCGCCGGCAGCAGCAAGGCGGAAGGCCGCCATCACCTCCCAATAGTCCTTCCCGCGCCAAAACCGCTTTCGGCCTTCGATGTTGTGCCGGCCGCCGCTGTGGTTGCGGAGCTCCTCCTCCGTCGCGCCGGGACCCAACGTCGCAAAGCCCTCCGCGTCGATCTTCCAGTTGCGCGGTAGACGGCAGCCCGGCGGCACGGGGAGGCAGTAGTGGTGGAGCTCCTCCGTCTCCGGCCCTCCGATGCTCGTCGGCCATGCGCCGGGGGCGTTGTCGGCGGCGCCGCCACCGGTGCTGCTGCTGCCGCCGAAGAAAGCCATCGGGTGCGGGAGGTGGCGTGGAGGTGGAGGGTGCGGGAGGTGCGGGAGGTGGCGGAAGAAAGCCATCGGGCCGGTGCCGTTTTATAGCGGGGGGAGGGAGGGAGGCGGGCAGGCGGCGCCGTGGTTATTAACGCCGGCGCGTTAATGCGCGTGGCAGGCGAGGCGGCGTTTAACCGTC
>NC_041383.1:792398055-792403000 GCF_002162155.2 Triticum dicoccoides | reverse complement strand
GAACAGCGCGTCGGGAGGGGGCAGGCCAGGCGGCGGGCCGGTCGGGTGGCAGCATCGGCGTGGCAGCCGAGGAGCCGACAGCGACGGCAGGCGTCAGCGGTCGCGCGGCAGGCGAGGAGGCGGCACCGGTGGCGTCCGGCAGGCGGCGCGGCAGGCGAGGAGGCGGCAGCGGTGGCGTCCGGCAGGCGCGGCTGCAGGCGGCAGCGGCGGCGCGGCACGCAAGGAGGCACGCGCGTGGAACCGCCTGCGTGCATGCGCGCCTCGGGCGCCGTGATTGGCGGCCGACACGCCACACGACGGGTGTGGGATTGCGTGGGGCCGGCGGGCGTGGGGGTGGGGCCGGCGCGGCGCCACCGACAACGCGTTGACTGCGAGCGGCCGCTTTAATTTTTTTCCCTCCCGGGCGGGCGGCCGGCCTATATTCATATACGTATACCTCCGTCTGTTTTTTTTTTGCGGGCGGGCGGGCCGGCGGGGCAATCTTATGTCCATCCTACCCTTTGTTATGAAGGGGTATTGGGCAATCTCAGCCCTCCTTGTGTTTACAGGGGGTCTACCGAAGCGGAAGTGTATATATAAAGCATGAGCACAACATCAAAGCATCCGATACAAACGCACGCCACATACACCCAAGGCAAAATACATGAAAGATTTCAGGCCTGTGAGCCTGGTCCATGGGGTGATCAAGATTTTTGACAAGCTACTTGCGGGTAGATTAGCCTTGGAGCTGCCAGGGCTGGTTGGTAAGCACCAAACTGCCTTTGTCAGGGGACGTTCCATACATGCCAACTTCATGTTGGTGCAAAGTACAGCAAGGAGATTGCACGCGCTTAAGCAGCCAACCATCATGCTCAAGCTGGATATCTCAAAGGCATTTGATTCGGTGCAGTGGCCATTCTTGGTGGAAGTGATGAGGTGCATGGGTTTTAGCACTAAGTGGATCGACTGGATCTGTGGATTACTTGCAACATCGTCAACGAGGATCATGGTTAATCGTGTGCCAGGAGAGCCTATCTTCAATTGCCAGGGCCTGAGGCAGGGTGACCCTGTCTCTCCAATGTTATTCATCCTCACAATGGAGCCACTTCAGAGGATGTTTGGGGTGGCTCTCGAGCGTGGTCTCATTTCCCCGCTAGCTTCCAGAGGTTTAACCGAGAGAGTATCTATGTTCGCGGATGATGTCATGATTTTCCTCAAGCCGGAGGTACAAGAACTCACTACTTGTGCAGCCTTGCTGCGTCTCTTTGGTGAAGCGTATGGTCTCAGAGTTAACCTGCAGAAGAGTGCGGCTCTGCCAATTCGGTGCAATTCAGTGATCATGGAGAGGGTGGTACAGGTGCTTGGCTGCCCTCAAGGTACTTATCCATGCAGATACTTGGGGCTCCCCCTCACCCTGCGAAAGCAAACAGCGGCCCAACTGATGGGTATGGTGGATCAACTGGCTCGATGCCTACCTAGGTGGATGGCTGTCAACATGCCGAAGAGTGGAAGAATGACTCTTGTCCAGTCTGTGCTCTGCGCAATCCCTATACATATGATGATGGCATTGGACATCCCACAGAAGGTCATAAAGGCCATCAATAAGATTTGCCACGGGTTCTTGTGGTGCGCCAAGGATCATGCATCCGGTGGACAGTGTAGAGTGGCCTGGGAGAAAGTGTGCTCACCGAGGTGGGCAGGAGGACTTGGCATTCCCAACCTCAAGTGGCTGAACGCGGCCATGCAGGCACGATGGCCCTGGCTGAAAAGAGTGGATCCATCAAGACCGTGGGCGGAGCTTGATATCTCAGTCCCTCGAAGATCGATGCAAATATTCCAGGCTGCAACCCATGCGACGGTGGGTAATGGTGAGAGCACGTTGTTTTGGGAGGACAAATGGGTGGATGGATTCAGAGTGGAGGAGCTGGCGCCAGCACTTTATAGTACGGTACGGCAAAGGATTCGAGGTAGCCGTACGGTCAGTCAAGGCCTGACGAACGGAGCCTGGGCTTTAGACATAGGACCTGAAGTGACGAATCAGATGCTTCAGGAGTACCTAAGGTTATGGGATCGAATGGAGAGAGTGCAGCTGCATCAGGACTCGGTGGATTCAGTGAGGTGGGCGTGGGAGCCAAGCGGCTCCTTCTCCACGAGGTCGGCATACCAGGCTAAATTCTAGGCTCGAGAGAAGGATCCAACGGCGTAGTTCACATGGAAGTCCAAGGCTCCCTTGAGATGCAGATTTTTCACCTGGCTTGCATTGCAGAACATATGTTGGACATCGGACAGTTTCGCGAGCCGAGGACTAGAGCATGAGGATGCTTGTCCATTTTGTGATCAAGTTGAGGAGAGTATGAACCACCTAATGCTCCGGTGTGTCTTTGCCGGAGATGTATGGGCGCGGGTGTGCACGGCCTGGGGTAAGCCACAATGGACACCGACTGCAACTTCAAGCCTGGCAGAGTGGTGCGTGAACACAACAGATAGTGCGGCTAAGAAGAAGGACACGCGGGCGCTGCTCGTCCTGGTGCTTTGGGAGCTGTGGAAGCATCGCAATGGCATAGTGTTTGAGGGGGATGCTCCGTCGATTGTGTATGTAATGCGTAGGATAGCTGTGGAGTGCGCAGCGTGGAAGGAGGCAGGCTTGCTTAGATTGGATATTGATCGCTTTCTAGCAAGCTTGCAGGTGGGGGATGTCGCGAGAATTTAGCATGTAAGTGTTGTATGGGCGGAGTTGGGATGATGTAATCGCCAACGTGGAGGGGCTCTTTCCCCCTTTCCCTTCTTGAATATATAGTATGCACACTCGTGCATATTCGAGAAAAAAAATACATGAATAAGATCCGAGCGCCGCAATCTGCCCACGACCAACACGCGACTCCCGCCGCCAGGGCCGCCACCCCGCAAAGAGACCACCCCGATGCCATCAAAGGCCACGACTTTGCCCAGATCTGCCACCCCAAACACCTCCAGAACCGCCGGCGGCCAACCTACCTCGAGAAGGACCGCAACCAAACATCGACCGGGGAAAGGGGAACGTGGAGAAGTGGCCCATGGCCAGACCGACGCTGTGCCGGCTCCAGCTCCTCCCCGGAATCGAGTTCCGCCCCCGCGTCGAAGGCCAAGGACACCATGGGGCATCGGCCATCGCCAGAAGCCGGAGAGGAAGGATGGCTAAGCCGTCGCCGCCGCAGCCTGGAGACGTCACCAGGGGGATCCGCCCGAGCCGAGCGCCGCCACCCAGCCGCGAGGGCCCGACTGGGTGGGAGCAGCCCACCACCTCCGCTGCCGCGCCGCCCCCAACCAAAGAACCATGGCGAGAGGGCCGCCCGCGACACGGTCAACCACGACCCTGGCAGCGGCCTCCGCACACCCTCCGTTGCATTGGCCAGCATTGCAAGCATGACTGGCGTGCCACAGAGGTGCGTAACCCTGTGGTCTGCAATGGCAGAGTAGACATTCTTGGCGTCCACGCGGCGAAGGCAGACATTGCTGCCCCCGACGACGACCATTCCCCAGGGGAAGCTCCACCCGTTGCCGTGGAACATGGGCAGCGTCCACAAAAACATCAGCCGTGGCAGCACCGCCCAGTCCACGAGGGACACCACAGTCACCAAGAAGATCCCGCGGTGGCAGTGCACGACCCCCTTGGGCGCAGCCGTGGTGCCGGAGGTGTAGTTGGGACGTGGATTTTTCGAGCACCTGCGCCGGGCCGCGTTATCACAGCGGTCGAATCCTCGCGCTTTACCTTGAGATGCCCGAGGCTGGATACCGATTTAGCGTGTGTGTTACCGTGGCAGATGTCAGTCATGTTCTCTGTCTCGTAGGGTAACATGCCCGTGAAAACGACTAAAGTCTACCCATACAGCGCACGTCTTACACAGCTGATGGATCCTCTGTGCGTTATCTACGCAATTTTCCTACACACTCCCACAATCCCACCACAGAAAATTGCAGGGCACCTCTGCACGCTACCACCCGTGGTTCATTTCTGCAATGATTCCAACTGTGCCAAGTCCCTAGGCCTGTATGGATTCTTCTGGGTATTCCAACACAAACCCCGCGTCCGCTTAACATTTGTTTGAACACTAAGCTAGCTGGTTTCGCGTCCAAGAACGGTACAAATGGCACTCCTCAAAACAGTCCGTGGTTGCGTGATAATGATTATATATTAGGTAATATGAATCTCAATCACGTAGTTATGCCGGGGGTGAGTCGTATTAGCACAGTAATAAGGCTCCTCCCAATGCTCCACCTTGTACAAGTGCTAAGGCTGTCATGTAGGTAAAAAGTCTGATGTGGCAAGATAATTAAGAGGAGAGAGATGAGTATGGTGACCCTAGAAAGAAACAATGCTAAGCGCGAAAACCTAGGCAAAAAACTTAAATGCAAGAATCCCATCAATGCATGAAGAACTTTAGTTGCAAAACCATTAAATGAAGGATGCTTAGCACCAACAAGTTAAGCACCTATGCATTGGGGATTTAGTTGCTAAAGTTTTTAATGTGCTTAGCATCTCATGTAAGCACCAATGCATTGAAAGTAGCCTAATTGTGTTTCTCTCACACATTCCACACTACTGGGAAAAGGGCTATAGATGATATGGCCACTAATGGCGCATCAGACATGTGGTGCGCCATTACTATATACTAATGGCACACCATGTGTTGGTGCGCCATTAGTAATATATTATTAATGGCGCACCTGGTGTTTGGTGCGCCATTAGTAGTTTTGAAAAAAAATGTTACTAATGGCGCACCGTGTATAGTGCGCCATTACTAGTTGACATAGTAATGGCGCACCACACCCACCGTGCACTATTAGTAGTTTTGAAAAAAAATTAAAAAAATTGTTAGTAATGCCGAGCCCCACCTCCCCTTGCCTCGTCGCCCCCCTCCCCTCGCCGCCCCCTTGCCCCACCTCCCCTCGCCCCGTCGCCCCACCGTCCCAACCACCCGCCGTCGCC
>NC_041383.1:792393507-792397838 GCF_002162155.2 Triticum dicoccoides | reverse complement strand
GCGCCTGCGCCGCCCCCGGAGCCAGGCTCGCCGCGGGCCCCCTGCGTCCGCCTCGCGCCCCCCGGAGCCAGGCCCGCCGCCGCTGCCCTAACCGCGGCCGTCCACCACCACCCCCTGCTCCCGAGCCAAGGTGAGCATTTTTGTTTTTTCTACTGTTTTTCTTTGTTGTTTAGGTTTAATTAGGTTATTGATAGGTTTAGGTTAGTGGTTGGTTTAGGTTAGTGCTAGATTTAGGTTTAGATAATTAGAAGAAGAAGAAAGTTGAAAAGAAGAAGAAGTAGAAGAAGAGGGAAAAGGAAAAAAAGGAAGAAGAATAAGAACAAAGTTGAAAAACAGAACAAGAAAGGAAGAAGGAGAAGAGGAGGAGGAGGAAGGAGAAGAAAGAAAAAGGAGAACAAGAAAAGAAGAGAGGTGGAGAAGAAGAAGATGGAAAGGAAAAGGAAGAATGCATCATTGTTTAATTGTAGAGGCTGATGATCGAAAAGTTGACCTTTCTTAGGAGTAGCATCTTCAAATAAGTAACCCTTCATGTCTTCAAATAAGATAACAGAACAACATAAAAAAAAAGGCTCAAGCAGCACTCCAGAATTAATTGAACATGGGGAGGAAATTGTTAGGGCCAACCTTGGGTAAATCAGATATTGCATCTTCAAGGATGAGAGCTTTTTTCAAGTGTTTATTTGCTGCTTCCTCATAAGCAATGAGACATCTCTGAGGACGGAACATCATTTTAGTAGGATGTAACAATCAGTAGTCTACGAGAAGAATGATATTAAATAACATAGTGGCCTGTGATGTATTTTCGTACCGAAAATGCATTTGGCACTAGTCCTCGCTTAACAACATCATGGGTGGGAAGCGGGAACTTCGGAAGTGCATTGGTGTAGTTGATTATCTTCTGCTCAAAATTTATGCTGCTATAATGTTGTATGATAATGTTGTAAGGGTACTAATTGGTCTTTTCTGCTGCTTATCAAAGATGGGGGGAAGCAGCCACCGCCGCTTTGCCACACTGCATTATGAGTTGGATGCTTCCGAGTTCTTCAGTATCATACTTGGGACTTTAGTATCATCCATGACGCAGGTATATAAAAGGAGAGATCTCCCCTTCACCCATCTCATTATGATATCTGTTGTTTGCTACATCACTCATTGTCCCAAACTGCAGAGGTTGCCTGACAGTTTTATGAACATGCTGGGTGAAGATCCACCAAATAATGTGAAGCTGCGACAGGCCGGCAGCGGGTTTCGCAGGTTGTGAGATGTGGAGTTGGTGATCAAGGAGGGCCACATGTACTTGTATCGTGGGTGGGAGAAGTTCTACCGTGCCTACGACCTGCGACTGGGGTACTTCCTTCTCTTCAGGTACGACGCCGCCGCCGCCATGCTCATCGTGAAGGTGTTCAACGCGACTATGTGTCGCATGCGCTACGCTGACGATGATGATGCCAGTACGTTCTGCCTCTTCTTATTCCTCTACATTTGGCTTTGTCTCACACCGATTGTTAACGGTCATTGTTGCATTTGGACAGGCAATGGGAGCAGCAGCTGTGACACTGGCTACAGTCAAAGCAGCAGCAATTCTGGCAGCAGCAAAGACAACAAGAAGGATGATCCGGACTGGAGTGGGGGAGAAGAGGAGCAGAGTGGGGATGAGGATCTGCAAGATGACGATGGGCATCAGGCTGAGGATGACCCAGCGCTGGTGGTGGCTGACCAAGGGCAAGAGATGGTGGTGGTTGACCAAGGGCAAGAGATGGTGGTGGCTGACCATGGGCAAGAGATAGTGGTGGCTGACCATGGGCAAGAGATGGTGGTGGATGAGGATGACCTAGCGATGGTCGTGCCCGTCCTGCCTGAAGGTGGCCTCGCGATGGTGGTGGTGCCTGACAATGACCACACACCGGTGGTGGAGCCGACGATCCCACAGCTGGGCGACATGACCATGCCAATTGTGGTAGAAGACTACATCCCACAGCTGCCTCCACCGCCTCGCCGCTCTTGGCGCATCAGGCTGAGGAAGGAGAAGGAGAAGAACAATGAGAACTGAACTATGTCAGGTATGTCAGATCTCCAAAATAGTCTTCTTCTTATTCTTCTTCTTTTCCAAAATGACATAGGTTAGCTTCATTTTACCTAAGTTGGCTCTAATATGCTAACTTAGAGCTTATATGCTTAGTTTCCTATAGGTTAGCTCCAAAATTACTTATGTTAGCACAAAATGATCAAGTTTACATAATAAGCTTATAGTCTTCTTATTCTTCTTATTCTTCTTCTTTTCCAAAATGATATAGGTTAGCTTCATTTTACCTAAGTTGGCTCTAATATGCTAACTTAGAGAGCTTATATGCTTAGTTTCCTATAGGTTAGCTCCAAAATTACTTATGTTCGCACAAAATGATCAAGTTTACATAATAAGCTTATAGTCTTCTTCTTATTCTTCTTATTCTTCTTCTTATTCTTCTTCTAGTATTCTTCTAGTGTTCTTCTTCTTCTAGTATTCTTCTAGTATTCTTCTTCTTCTTCTCTTCTTCTTCTTCTTCTAACTTCTTGTTTATCACTTTGCAGATTTGATTTAATTCACGGAAGCTTGCATGGATGGAGTGCTTCTTTTCCATTTGTGTTTTTATTTTGTATCAATGTGAAACTTTTGTGAATTGATGGATAACGGTGTTGGATGAACAATGTGAAACTTTTGTAATATGTAACGATGGAACTATGTGTTGGCTATGTATGTATATATGATGAAACTTGTGTGTTGGATATGATTGTTATATGGATGCTTGTTGTATATATATGTGTTGGATATCTCATATGTGAAATAGTGACCTGAGATTAAGAAAAAACGAAAAAAAAATTAAAAAAATTGTTACTAATGGCGCACGTCCATGTGGTGCGCCATTAGTATACCAGATACTAATGGCGCACCTGTGGTGCGCCATTACTAAAATATACTAATGGCGTGGTACTAATGGTGCACCTGTAGTGCGTCATTAGTAGCCAAAACAGATGCGCCATTAGTAGGCCTTTTCGTAGTAGTGCCACAACGGCGCTTCACATATTCGTGGCATTTTGGTATTAATGTTTCTGAAAAAAAAAGTGGTAAGTGGCAGGGCATGTGACGTCGGACCTCGCTGCCACATCACGCTTCGCACCTTGCGTTCGCTTATGCGGCCCTCAGCGCGATGCTCATCACAAGAGAAACAACACCGCGCCGCGTTCCAATGCGTGTTAGAGCATGGTTAATAATACAGCGAACGCGTTCGCTTATGCGGCCCTCAGCGCGATGCTCATCACAAGAGAAACAACACCGCGCCGCGTTCCAATGCGTGTTAGAGCATGGTTAATAATACAGCGAACAATCGGCTATAAAGAGTTGTCATGTCATCTATAGCTAATCTAATAGCTGGCAAATACAATAGTAAGTTTTGTGTACTACTTTATTATGCTACTCATCAAAAGCCCGCTTCTCTTTTCTCTCATCTTCTCTCTACTTCAACTAAGTAAGGATATAATATTTTAGTTCTTATATCCTGCTTATGTCACCTTATTGTACTTGCTCTTCGTCGTGCTGCTGGCACCTCCCACCTAACAGTAAATATACAAAGAGCTTTAGAATCCATCCATCACTGCATGCATACACCCGTGAACACATGTGTGACTGTGTCTCTCCACTACCATCACTCAAACTCCATAAATAGATGCGGTCGAACAGCGCATTTGTACATCATATGTGCATCGCGTCGCACCCAGCCACCACAACATTTTCATAGTTTTAGACATGTCAGCACCTCGTCGCTCGACTCCCGGACCGCGGGGAAACCAGGGTTCATTGGTTGGTTATAAATGTCATTAAACAACATATTAAATACTAGTTGTTTTTTCTCATTACATGGTGTAACGACTATGCTTAATGTGTAATAAGGAGGTGCTAGTAATGCATGGAGTAATGGCGTGGTGAAGCTTCAGGCGTAACTCACCTTTGAATGCTCCTCGCCATTGCCTACTATGAAATTCGACTGGTAACACCCCGACTGATAAAACTCCCGACTGATGGGCAAACCGACTGAAAAAGTTCTGGTAACACCCCGACTGATAAAACTCCCGACTGATGGGCAAACCGACTGAAAAAGTTCTCCTATGAAATTCTACAGCTCGTGTTTATCTGGTGTTTTGCATTCATGGGCTTGGGCCTGCATGGACCTCTTAGTAGGGCATGATGTCATCGTGGGCCTACCCCCGATGGGGAATTCCACTCGGAACAACCGGGCGTAAGAGCTCCTAGTCAGCGTTGCAGGTGCCCGATAACGAGCTGGCGCCTGTAGCGTCAC
>NC_041383.1:792382662-792393259 GCF_002162155.2 Triticum dicoccoides | reverse complement strand
AAAAAGTTCATCTCTTTAAAAGAGGTTCATCGATTTTAGGAAAAAGATTATCGATTTTTGGAAAAAGTTTATCAATTTTGAAAAACAGTTCATTGATTCTAGAAAAAGTTCGTCTATTTTGAAAAATTTCATCGATTTAAAAAAAGTTCATGGAAATTGACAAAAAAGCTCAGCCAATTTGAAAAAATTTCAGTGAAATTCAAAAAAATTCATTGATTTGAAAATAGTTCATCAAATTCTAAAAAAGTTCATCGGTTTGAAAAAAATGTTCACGTATCTGCGGATAATTCTCGGGCAAGGAGAAAGAAGACAAAACAAAAAAGATAAAAGAAAAAATGAACAAAATGAAAATGGAACGAATAAATAACATATAGGTTAGAATGTTTTTTTTTTGCAGCGATATAGGTTAGAATGTTAGCATAACCGCTGTTGTTGGCGGGGTGGTTAGAACAGGCAACTTTTGATACGGAGTTCGCAGGTTCAAATCCATGTCCTCGCGCTCATTTTTTGCCTTTTAACAGAAAAGGTTGGGAAGCAAAATGGGCTGAGCCCAAGTAGCCGTGCCCTTCAGGCTCCCGTTTCCTCGCGGGCGCACGCATAAGCGCGAAATAGGATCTGCCGGGCGGAAGCACCAAAGACCCTCTGTGCACCAAAGCGTCGGGAAACATAGGGAATCGCTTGACTAGGCTAACCCATCAACGTGCTCTTTATTTGCCTTTTAACAGAAAAGGTTGGGAAGCAAAATGGGCTGAGCACAAGTAGCCGTGCCCTTCAGGCGCCCGTTTCCTCGCGGGCGCACGCATAAGCGCGAAATAGGATCTGCCGGGCGGAAGCACCAAAGACCCTCTGTGCACCAAAGCGTCGGGAAACATAGGGAATCGCTTGACTAGGCTAACCCATCAACGCTTCGGTATGGTCGTCAAATGAAGTACTGATTTCTAACTTTTTTCAGTTTTTAGTCGATTTTTTCATTGTCTTTCCCATAAAATGTGAAAACAATTATTTAAAAATATGAACATTTCGAAAACATGAAAAAAAATTATACATTTGTAACCATTTTGTTTAGTAAATGAAAATTTATTTAGAAAATTTGTGAACTTTTTGAAAAATTCCATTTGCTAAAAAAATCTCAAATAAATCCTTCAATTTAGAAATGAGGAATTTTTTGAAAGAAAAATCTTTAAAGATAAAAAAAGAAAAAGCAAACCGATAAAGAAAATAACAAAAAGGGAAAGAAAGATACAGACCAAAATCTTTTAGAACACTACTGGCCGAGGACCCCTATGGGCTATGTATGGCAATAGCCGCCGACGTAGCTTGATTTGGTGCAAAAAATATTTACCCAAATGATAAGTATCACACATGTGGCACAAAGCACTCTGGGCATAACTTTTTTACAACTAAAGTTGCCATCCGAAAAAAATCCAAAAAAAAGAACTAAAACTTGCAACCCTTGAAGAAAAACAAACCTTCCAAAAAAATAAAACTTGCCATCCGAAAAGAAAGTTGCCATACTTGACAGCTAAAGTTGTCGTCCTCGCGTCAATAAACTTGCCATCAAAAACTGGTCGGAGTTGCCTTGTGTTCATGCCACACGTGTGGCACTTACCAGGGTCCATTTTTATACCTATGCATATACTACGCGTTGTTGCTATCAGCTGTCAGCACTTCTGAGCCCTCAAATGCCCGTGGGGCACGTCCGCGGACAGTGACCGGTCACGCCTCAAATAATCTATTTAACATCTGTGTACCACATATCAGGCACCCTATATCCATACTATGCAACGAGATAAACTTCTCTATGTGATAAAACAACGGAGAAAAAAATTGGCATCAAACACACAACAAAATGCACATTAACCCACTTTACATCATCCTAATGTTCACCACAGTTCATCGCCGGACAAGTTCTTTACTTAAACGACTAAAAACGACAATATAAATGGAGGAGGAGCGCGATCACCACTTCCTCGCCAGGCCTTTACCCTTCGGGTCCCTGGCGTAGCTATAGGCGTCCGTAGCTGGTGGTGGATCTTGGTTGACGTCAGAGGAGGTGGAGCTGTGGTCTTTGGAAGATTCCATCTTAACGCCCCTGGGCCTCGCGAATGTGGCCCACTGGTTGGTTAACTTGGGGGTCCTCGGGCCGACCCATGTTTGGGAGCCAACATGATTAGCACCCCATGTCCAGGACACCACAAGATTGTTTGGTCATTGATGCGGGATGATGCCGGTTAAATCCAAGGAAATTCATAGAAAGCCGGAAATTCACGGGAGCTATCACGATGTCAGGATATGGCACCGAGAGGGGGTATGGCTAGGTCTTGAACCTAGTTCGGTCAGGTAGAACCATATGTCCCTTCTGTTATCACCTGTGGGGGGGGGGGGGCTTCCGAATGCATAACAAGGAGTTGATGGTAGTCCAGGAGGAAGCGTCGGCTAGCTTCAGTTGGTGGAGCCGCCTTCTCTAGCGTAATCTGGTTGCAAACATGCCAAGTGTGCAAGAGTGTCATCAAGAACACCATTCTCATAACCTCTCATAAAGTTCAAGAACTCCAAACAACCACTCCGGGTCGGTGTTGCGATGGATCTGATGTCAGGGAGAGGCCACTCCGTCACCACTGATTGCAGAGGGTCACTGCATGTGGACACCTGTAGAGGGCGTTGAGGTCGTCCTCACATTCCACGCCATAGATGGGGCATATGTTATGTTAGTAGATTCGGGACAATGAGAAAATGTACTCACTCACGTTGCAGAAGAAATAAACAAATTTAAAAAGCACATTCAGAAAATATAGAAAATAAATAAGAAAATAAAAAACCATGAAATAAACGAAGAAGGAAACAATATATATAGGGAGAAAAGAAGGAAAGGATCTTTGTTGAACTGTAGACATCGGCCGCTCGACAAAGATAGAAAATAATTGTGTGGGAGAGAGGGAAAAGAATAGGAAAAATAGGTTTTGCCGTGTGCATGGTGTGTCAGACTCTGGAAACAAAGCCACATGGCGCCTGCTGGCAACTCCTGACTTTCCTCCCGTATGTTTAGAAAGGAATTCGTAAATATTCGCCGGCTTTTCATTAGGGGGCACTCGGGAAAGGGAGCTAGCTCCACCATCATTGGACCGTCACCTGATATGTGTCGGGTCACTTGGTCAAGTCTTTGCCGAGTTGTTTGTTACTCGTACTCGGCAAAGGTCAGGTTTTGTCGAGTTTCACATATTCGTTGAGTTTTTTTTTTGCCGAGTTTTTCTACCTTGCATTCAACGAACTGGTTTTAATGCCAAGCTCCTGATAGAAAGCACTCGACAAACATCCGGCAATAGGCAATAATACTACATCTACGTAACCTGTTACGTGATACGTAACCTTCCCTCTAATTCTCTCCTCCCCTGATTTCATGGATGTGGGGCCCTTCCCTCCCCTTCTTCCAATTAAAATTTGCCAAATCAGCAGCATTACGTAAACCTTACGTAGCTTTGCGTGGATGTAGCATTGCTCGGCAATAGGCAAGGTTTGCTGATTCAGTAGTGGAGTAATTTCTTATTTTCTTCACGTGCTTTGTATATTCATGTGCACCAGATCTCTGTTGTCGTGCTTATCCACGAGGTGTGCCTGCGTGTCACACGCATGGGCTAACATGGGCTCCCAGCCCTTAATATATGGGAAACGCTTCCATCCGGCGAACCGGCCGAGCGTTGGGCCGGTCCCTCGCTCGCGAGACACGTACGCTGGTGGGACCAGGCATCGCTTCCTTTTTCTTCCCTTCTTCTACCTTTCCCCTTTTCGTTTTTCTTTGCCGTCGCCATGGATGCACGTAGGTGGGTGGGTCCACGCATCAATCCAGCCTTATCTCTTCACGCGTATTCTCCACTCCTCCACAGCGGAGGCGATCTCCTTTCTCCTTGCCGCTGGTTCATGGCCAGGCCGTCGCCGCGACATGGCCTACCAAGCGCTCGCCACCCGGGAGACGCTACGTTGCTGCCACCACCAGGACTGGATTCGGCCATCACCGACGCTGGTGCCGAGCCATGTGGGATGCTACTAGCTTCTACCGTCGGTGCTGGAGCCGGCCAGAGTTGGAGCTACAACCAGCAAATTTTGTTGCTACAACTGACCACGCCGGATGCTGGAACCAGCCGTCTTTTTTGCTACATCCATGCTGGGTTGGGGGCGCGATGGCGAGCTGCGACCGGCGACCACAAAAAAAAGCTACAACAGTATTCTATGAAAGCTACAACGATGATGCATGGGAGCTGCAACCGTGGTGCTGCGAGCACCAGCGACCGAAGGAAACAGCTACAACTGACGACGAGAAAGCTTGGACCGGCTTTTGAAAAAGCTGCAACCGGCGACAAGAAAAGCTTCAACCGGCAACAAAAAAAGTTTCCAACCATAGACAGCAAAAGCCATGGACGACAACAAAAAGCTACATCTGTCTATGACAAAAGCTACAACCGGCAATTAAAAAAGCTTCAACGAGTTTTCATGGCTTTCCATGGTGCTACAAGCACGGGGAGAGCACGGCGAGCTGTTGGGGATGGGATGTTGCGAACTACAACGGCGAGATCAAGCGTGTATCGACGAGCGGGCGTGGTGTTATGCCGGCGAAAACTGCACGCGAAGAGAGCTACACCGGGTGAGAACCAGCAGCGCCGTTTTGCTGCATAGGGGGCAGAACCACACGGGGCCACCGGCGCGGAAATCTCCGAGCCGACCAGCTATGCCGGAGAGCGGCGGCGGCGACGGCGAGCGAGGCACGCGGAGCTGCAAATTGGAGGCCAGGGGAGGGCCGACGAGGGAGCTACAAGAAATCGCATTTGGCGACGAAGAAAATTGCGTTGACTTGAAGACGATGGGGAGGAAGAAGATGACTCGGGGGGTGGGAGGAGGGGTCAATCGGATGGCTGAACGGGCCTGTATCGGGCGGCTGGGCGCAGACCGGCCGAAACTTTCGGCCGGCGCGCTGGCGCCTAGCATCGCCCTTAATATATACACGATCAAAACTCTCGGAACACACACGATCGTGCTCTCCTCAAACTCACTCTCCATAGTTGCTACTACTTCGGCGAGCAAAATTAATGGAATGCGGCGGTGTCCAGATCATCTCCAGGCGCATGGTCAAGCCGGAGTATCAAAAGAGCTCAGTGTCGCCGGAGCCTCAGACCATCCACCTTACGCCATGGGACCTGCGGGGGATCACCGTGGGCTACAGCTACTAGTAGAAAACCACCCATTAGACCCGATTCGTAAGGGCCTTTAGTCCCGGTTCATGAACCGGAACTAATGGGTCGTTACTAATACCTCCACCCATTAGTCCCGGTTCAAACACGAACCAGGACCAATGTGCCTCCACGTGGCCCTGTGCGCCGAGCCCAGTCAGGGGGCCTTTGGTCCCGATTGGTGGCTCCAACCGGGACCAAAAGGCATCCACGCGTCAGCATTCCAGTGGCTGGGGTTTTTGTTTTTTTTGAAAGGAGGGGGGTAGGGGGTTTTGGGGGGTTAATTTAGGTGTTTCATATATTGTGTTAGCTAGCTAATTAATAGAGAGAAGTGTCCTCTCTTATGTCCGTGCTTGGTCGACGCTACGTAGTATATATACATAAGTGATCGAGAGAACCATTCAGTATAGAGGTTCGTCATGCATACCGAGAGAAGATCGATCGACTTCTCCTTCTCCGAGAGATTGGTCGAACAACAAGTTTTTTATTGGCTACATACATGTATAAGATCTCTTAATTACAAACCCCTAGCATTTGAAATCAAGTTCCACATGGTATTCTCCGGCTTTACTGATGACGTGTTCAAGAAAGAATCCCGCCAATTCCTCTTGAATTGATTTCATGCGATCTGGTTCTAGGAGTTCATCCCGCATCTGCCACGTCTAATTTGAAGAAGGGGGTTAATTAATACATATATATGAATGAAACTCAACAGAAATGATGGTGTAATAAAATGAAATTGTGAATATTATTGCTTACGCACTTCATATTGTCTTCTAGAGTAGCCCCGCTTGTTTTTCAAAGTCGCGTTGTGGATGAACTCGCACATGTAGTATCCACAGAAATCATTCCCTTCCTCCTGCCACAAGCACTTTACGAGAAATAGAGGTCAATCAAACTGATAATGAAGCATTATAAATGACATTGATGAAAGTATAGCTATAGAATCAACGGGAGATGCGCGCAACTAGCTAGCCAGTAGTACTTACTTTTGGGTATACATATCGCAGCTCCTTCGGCAGTCCCGGAGCTTGTGCGGTGAACTGTTTCCACACCCTGCAAGACAAAGAAAATAATTATTATTACTTGAGATATCAGGAAATGAACAAAAAGTTGCCGATATGGTGCGATAATGATCGATTGAACTTACTTGCTGAGCATTTCAGTGATGTCCGCATAGTTTTCGGGATCTTTCCGTCTCGAGTCTAAGACGGTTACTAGTCCACGCTCAAGCTTAATCTCCAGAAGAATATAGTGGTACCTGCGCGCGCATGCATAACTCATCAATTACATTACTATAACCTCGCTCGAGTAATAAGGGAAGCCGAATATGCACACGACGGTAACACTCACGGGCCGTTGTAAGGAAAGAGTATGGTATCTTTGTTTTGATTTTTGATCAACGATTGTAGCAAGTTGTCCTCGGCCTCTTCGACGTGCTTTTTAACCAGAAATACATCTATGATATTTGTGTTAATGAACCCAATATCATAGATTTCATTTTTTTTGCACTCGACGATCTTCAATCTGCATAATATATTGAGGATAATTAATTATAAATACATGCAATGAAAGAGCCGAGCTATATATAGAGACTTAATGACAGAAATAGTACTTACAGGCAGTAGCAAAAGACCATTAATTTATCGAGGGCCTTTTGATTGAAGAACTCGAAGAACTCCTCAAATGGAACACACAACAGATCATTTGAAACGAGGTCGTGCTCCTCTTTAATGTTCAGATACAAACTGTTCTTCCCCTCAGACTCTCTGCAGGTTTTCATGTACCAACTATGGAATCTTTGCATCATTGTTGTTAGAGATTTTTCATCTTTGACGAGAGGCTTCCCGTACTCGTATCTGAATTCGTCCACCTTCATGAAATCAGGAAGTGCATCGTCAGGCAGGTAATCTTCAAGATTGCCATAACCGGCCACCGTCCCCGGAGGATTAGACACATTGAGCGGGGGGCACGATTGCTGTGCTTGTTCGCCGAGCTGGGCAATTTTTTCCCCTTTGCTCATTGTTCTTTTAACCTTTTATCACTGACAGTAGTTCCCGACCGCTTGGCTTGGAGATATGTCTGTTCAGTAATGCGCTCATAGTTGGTTCTCGGCGGAGACTTTGGTGGTTTCCTCAGGGCATCGAGAGTGCACTTTGCTTTCACCGGATCTACCTTCTCCTTCGGAGGTGGATGTCTCTTTGCTTTCACCCCTTCAAAGAGCTCCTTCACGTGGGCCTGCATGATCGTATTGTTTTCCTCCTTGGTCCTCTCGTACGGTAACTTCTCTAGAGGCTTTAGAGGTGGACCGTATCTGAATTGCCTCTCTCCTCTTCTTGTGCTGCTAGACGCCGGAGCAGACGGAGCGGCTACGGCGTCTGTCTTCTTTCGTGCTTGCTTACGAGGCGGAGGAGAAGGACTACGACGCGCCGGAGCAGCCGGGGCGGCGGCGGGTCTCTTGCGCCCTTGCTGGCGAGGCGGAGAAGGAGGAGGCGGAGTGCCGCCACGCGCCGGAGAAGGAGGCGGAGTGCCGCCACGCGTGCCCTGATCGTCACTTGCCGGAGGAGGAGGCGGTGGAGGAGGCGAAGTGCCGCCACGCGTGCCCTAATCGTCACTTGCCGGAGGAGGAGGCGGTGGAGGAGGTGGAGTGCTCTGACTCGATGGAGGAGGAGGAGGAGGCGGAGGCGTCCAGTTCAGAAGGTTGATGAGCTCCTTCCGCCATAGGCATGGAGTTTTCAGAGCAGAACCCAGCCTAGTCTCCCCTTCACCGGTAGGATGCTCAAGCACGAGGTCCTCAAATCCCTCCGTTATTTCATCCACCATCACCTTAGCAAATCCTTTTGGAATCGGCTGGCAGTGATAAGTTGTGCCGTGTCCACTAGGATAAACTTGGCCAACAGCCGCCTTGACCTTCAAATTCATCCATCGCGCCATAATGTGGCAATTTTGAGACTCCGTGATACCATCCACGGGATAGCTGGCAGGAGGCGTCAAGACATGCTCCGGCTGAAGCAGCTCGGTGGAAGCCACGCTGCTTCTCCGCTGAGATGGCGGGGTAGCTCCGGGGGAAGCTTCGACAGGTCGTTTGTTGCGATCTGCTGCTTCTCGTTCCTCTTCTCGATCCTCTAGCCCCATTACCCTTCCAAGCAGCGCCTGCATTTGGTCCTGCTCCAGTTTCTTCCTCCTCTCGTGGGTTTTGTAACCCCCTGCGTCCAGAAAACCAACCTTCCACGGAATGGAGCCTGGCGTGCCTCGTGTCCGTCCAGGGTGCTCGGGATTCCCAAGGGCCATTATGAGCTCGTCCTTCTCCCTGTTTGGAAGGAACGTCCCTCGCTGCGCTGCATCGATATAGTGTCGAAGGTTCTTGACTGGTGTTTGCAGTTGCTCCTCCGTCCACTGACACTTCCCTGTTACAGGGTCCAAGGTTCCGCCAGCCCCGAAGAACCAAGTCCGGCAACGGTCTGGCCAGCGCATTGTCTCTGGTTTGATCCCTTTTTCAAGCAGATCATGCTCAGCCTTGGACCACTTAGGCCGGGCTTTGAGGTAGCCACCTGACCCCGTGCGATGGTGAAGCTTCTTCTTCGCAGCATTTTTCTTGTTTGTCTCCGACATCTTCTTACTCTTTTCCGATGTCTTGTGGGCCACAAATGCGGGCCAGTGATCTTTGATCTTCTCATATTTGCCGATGAATTCTGGTGTCTTTTTTTTCTCGACAAACTGGTTCAGCTCTTTCCTCCACCTCCTCATTAGGCTTGCCATCTTCTTAAGAGCACAAGACTTGATTAATTGCTCTTTAACTGGCTTCTCTGGATCCTCCTCTGGCGGTAGGGTGAAATTTGCCTTCAGCTCAGTCCAAAGATCTTCTTTCTGCATATCATTGACATAAGACACCTCATGGTCTTCATCCTTAGCAGGCTTATACCATTGCTGGATGCTGATCGGGATCTTGTCCCTAACAAGAACCCCGCACTGAGCAGAAAATGCCTTCCTTGTCCGGATGGGTTCAATCTGTTTGCCGTCGGGCGCGATTTCTATGATCTCAAACTTTTCATCCCAGCTCAACCTTTTCTTCGGGCCTCGTCTCCTTACCGAAGTTGTGCTCGATCCGGAGGGCTAGAAATTATAAGGAAGAAAGACGACAGTAATTAATATGTGTACATATACCAAAACAATGGATGCATCAATTAACTAGTTAGCACGGGCTTAACTAATATATATATATACCTGGCCGGATTCGGTTCGGTGACCGGAGCAGTCAGCACGGTCTCCTTCTTGTACCTCCATTGTGTCACCGGAGGCATCATGAACATACTCCTCCTCTTGTACCGGCATTAATGGGTCGAAGCCATCATAAACATAGCCCTCTTCTTCATCCAGTCCTTCCAGCTGACCATCGGTGTCGATGAGAAATGACGCAACATCATCACTTCCATTTGCGATTATGTCCCCCAACATCGCTTCTGTTTCTTCGTCTCGGGAGTGCTCCATAGTTTCTGCAAATATTTACAACATGTCAATTATTATTCAAACATGATACAGATGGATATATATATATATATATATATATATATATATATATATATATTAGTGGCAAACGTAGAACTAGCTAGCTAATCACAATAAGGAATCATGTTAGTGGCCTCGACGCTGCTTCTCTAGGGTTTGGGGTCGCCTCGACACAATGCTTCAAGGGTTTGGGGTGGCCTCGACGACAACGCTCTTTTAACTTGATAAATTTGGGTGGCCTCGAAAGAGTTAATTTGTCGGGTAGGGGCGTGGCGGGAGGGGGTAGGAGACCAACATCGTTTTCTCTCTAGGGTTTGGGTGTCCTCGAGAGTTATCGGGGAGGGGGTATCGGTACCACCCCCTAGCTCGTGTTGAAGTTTCTTCTTTCTCCTCTATTCCTTTCTTTCTTCTTCTCCTCTTCTTTTTCTTCTTCTCCCTCGAGAAAGTAAAATAATTAAGGAAAAGGAAGAAAAGAGAAAGAAGGAAGAAGGAAGAAGAAGAAGAAAAAAAAGAAGAAAAAAAAGAGGAGAAGAAGAAAGGAATAGAGGAGAAAGAAGAAATTTTTTTTTTCTTCTTTCTCCTCTATTCCTTTCTTCTTCTCCTCTTCTTTTTCTTCTTTTTTTCTCTTCTTATTTATTTCTCCTCTTCTTCCTCTCCTCTTTTTCTCCTTTCTTCCTCTTCTTATTTTTCTTTTTCCTCTCATTCTTTTAGTATTGCTTGTTTTAAAAAAAATGTTCAAATAGAAAATTTCGAAAAAAACAAAGGTTTTGCCTAATGCATTGTTCATATGAATATACAGACATTTGCATATTCTACAATAATTAATATCACCAAAAAAAAATCTATGAACAGAATAAAAACCTAACTTTTCT
>NC_041383.1:792330844-792382197 GCF_002162155.2 Triticum dicoccoides | reverse complement strand
ACGACGGGCGCGGGCGACGGCGACGGCGACGGCGGGGGCGGCGGGCGGCGTCGGGGCAGCCTTGCGGCGTCGATGTGCTCGGCGTCGTCGGGGGGCAACTGGTGGCGATGAACTCTGCAAAACTGCGAAGTGCTACTTATATACAAGGAGCATTGGTCCCGGTTGGTGGCACCAACCGGGACTAATGCCCCCTTTAGTCCCGGTTGGTGCCACCAACCGCGACCAAAGGCCTCTTTTCGGCAGCCCAAAGGGCGGGAAGCTGCGGCCATTAGTCCCGGTTGGTGGCACCAACCGGGACCAATGCCCCCCCCTTTAGTCCCGGTTGGTGCCACCAACCGGGACCAAAGGCCCCTGTGCTGCCCGCATCGGGGCCAAAGTTAGTCCCACCTCGCTAGTTGAGAGGGGCACGCAGTGGTTTATAAGCCCCACTGCCGTACCCCTCTCGAGCTCCTCTCCATTGCAGGCTTACGGGCCTACTAGCTACTGCTTTGCCTGATGGGCCTTCTGGGCCTTCTGCGGGCCTAAATCCTGGCCCAAAGTAGGGATTCAAGTCGTATTCAGGCCGTGTGGGCCCAGTAGGTGGCATTTTTTTGTTTTTTTGTTTTCTTTACTTATTGTTGCTATTTTTATTTTTTTCCAGTTTTTTTGTTTTGTTTTCTGCATTATTTATTTTCTTTTGTTTTTTTGCTTTATTTTTTAATTCTTTTTGCTTTTAGTTTTAGGAAAATTATAAACTTTCTGTTAGTGCCATTACTTTTCAAATTTGAAAACACTTTTTTTTGTTTTCTTTCTTGCTTTATTTATTTTATTTTGTTTCTACTTACAACAAAATACTTATTGTTGTTTTTTTTGTTTTGGTTCTGCATTATTTATTTTCTTTTGTTTTTTGCTTTATTTTTTAATTCTTTTTGCTTTTAGTTTTAGGAAAATTATAAACTTTCCACTTGTTTTGTTTTTTTGTTTTCTTTCTTGCTTTATTTATTTTATTTTGTTTCTACTTACAACAAAATACTTATTGTTGCTATTTTTAATTATTACGAGGGCCGAACCATAAGACATTAAAGCATTTCAAATGAACTCTGAAAAAGTTGAAAGTTGGCATGCTATCATAAATTGACCCACACATAGCATGTGCATGTACAAAACGGACAATGGTATCATACTCGTCAGTTACAAAGTTGGCATGGTATCATCATAATAGTTGCGGAGAAAGTCTTCACTTTTTCTTCGCTTGTGTCATTTGCTTATTGCGTCGTAACCATGGATAATCTTCATCGTTTATCAGGATGCTGGGGTCAGCCTTGACTTTAAAGGGAGGAATTTCATGAAACTTTTCATAATCTTCAGACATGTCTGTCTTGTCCTCCACTCCCACGATGTCCCTTTTTCCTGAAAGAACTATGTGGCGCTTTGGCTCATCGTATGATGTATTCGCTTCCTTATCTTTTCTCTTTCTCGGTCTGGTAGACATGTCCTTCACATAGATAACCTGTGCCACATCATTAGCTAGGACGAACGGTTCGTCAGTGTACCCAAGATTTTTCAGATCCACTGTTGTCATTCCGTACTGTGGGTCTACCTGTACCCCGCCTCCTGACAGATTGACCCATTTGCACTTAAACAAAGGGACCTTAAAATCATTTCCGTAGTCAAGTTCTCATATGTCCACTATGTAACCATGATATGTGTCCTTTCCCCTCTCGGTTGTTGCATCAAAGCGGACACCGCTGTTTTGATTGGTGCTCTTTTGATCTTGGTCAATCGTGTAAAATGTATTCCCATTTATCTCGTATCCTTTCCAAATCAATACAGTCAAAGATGGTCCCCTGGATAACAAGTACAACTCATCACAAACAGTGTTGTCACCTCTGATACGTGCTTCCAACCAACTGCTGAAGTCCTGATGTGTTCACATGTAATCCAGTCATCGCACTGCTCCGGGTGTTTGGAGCGCAGACTGTTCTTGTGTTCATCGACATACGGGGTCACCAAGGTAGAGTTCTATAGAATTGTGTAGTGTGCTTGAGACCAAGAATATCCATCCCTGCATATTATTGAGTCCCTTCCAAGCGTGCCTTTTCCAGTCAGTCTCCCCTCATACCGCGATTTAGGGAGACCTATCTTCTTAAGTTCAGGAATGAAGTCAACACAAAACCCGATGACATCCTCTGTTTGATGGCCCATGGAGATGCTTCCTTCTGGCCTAGCGCGGTTATGGACATATTTCTTTAGGACTCCCATGAACCTCTCAAAGGGGTACATATTGTGTAGAAATACGGGGCCCAGAATGACAATCTCGTCAACTAGATGAACTAGGACGTGCGTCATGATATTGAAGAAGGATGGAGGGAACACCAGCTCGAAACTGACAAGATATTGCACCACATCACTCCTTACCTTGGTATGATTTCTGGATCGATCACCTTCTGAGAGATTGCATTGAGGAATGCACATAGCTTCACAATGGCTAATCGGACGTTTTCCGGTAGAAGCCCCCTCAATGCAACCGGAAGCAGTTGCGTCATAATCACGTGGTAGTCATGAGACTTTAGGTTCTGAAACTTTTTCTCTGCCATATTTGTTATTCCTTTTATATTCGACGAGAAGCCAGTCGGGACCTTCATACTAAGCAGGCATTCAAAGAAGATTTCCTTCTCTTCTTTGGTAAGAGCATAGCTGGGAGGACCTTCATACTGCTTTGGAGGCATGCCGTCTTTTTCGTGCAAACGTTGCAGGTCCTCCCGTGCCTCAGCTGTATCTTTGTCTTCCCATACACGCCCAAGAAGCCTAGCAGGTTCACGCAAAGGTTCTTCGTCACGTGCATCACGTCGATCGAAGAGCGGACCTCTAGGTCTTTCCAGTAGGGTAGGTCCCAAAATATAGATTTCTTCTTCCACATGGGTGCGTGTCCCCTAGCGTCACTCGGAACAGCTAGTCCGCCGGGACCCTTTTCAAAGATTACGTGTAAATCATTGACCATAGCAAGTACGTGATCACCGGTACGCATGGCGGGCTTCTTCCGGTGATCTGCCTCGCCTTTGAAATGCTTGCCTTTCTTTCGACATTGATGGTTGGTCGGAAGAAATCGACGATGGCCCAGGTACACATTCTTCCTGCAGCTTGCCAGGTATATACTATCGGTGTCAAGTAAACAATGCGTGCATGCGTGGTATCCCTTGTTTGTCTGTCCTGAAAGGTTACTGAGAGCGGGCCAATCGTTGATGGTCACGAACAGCAACGCCTTTAGGTTAAATTCCTCCTGTTTGTGCTCATCCCACGTACGTACACCGTTTCCATTCCACAGCTGTAAAAGTTCTTCAACTAATGGCCTTAGGTACACATCAATGTCATTGCCGGGTTGCTTAGGGCCTTGGATGAGAACTGGCATCATAATGAACTTCCGCTTCATGCACATCCAAGGAGGAAGGTTATACATACATAGATTCGTGGGCCAGGTGCTGTGATTGCTGCTCTGCTCCCCTAAAGGATTAATGCCATCCGCGCTTAAAGCAAACCATACGTTCCTTGGCTCACTTGCAAACTCATCCCAGTACTTTCTCTCGATTTTTCTCCACTGCGACCCGTCAGCGGGTGCTCTCAACTTCCCGTCTTTCTTACGGTCCTCACTGTGCCATCGCATCAACTTGGCATGCTCTCCGTTTTTGAACAGACATTTCAACCGTGGTATTATAGGAGCATACCACATCACCTTCACAGGAACCCTCTTCCTGGGGGGCTCGCCGTCAACATCACCAGGGTCATCTCGTCTGATCTTATACCGTAATGCACCGCATACCGGGCATGCGTTCAGATCCTTGTACGCACCGCGGTAGAGGATGCAGTCATTAGGGCATGCATGTATCTTCTGCACCTTCAATCCTAGAGGGCATACGACCTTCTTTGCTGCGTATGTACTGTCGGGCAATTCGTTATCCTTTGGAAGTTTCTTCTTCAATATTTTGAGTAGCTTCTCAAATCCTTTGTCAGGCACAGCATTCTCTGCCTTCCACTGCAACAATTCCAGTACGGTACCGAGCTTTATGTTGCCATCTTCGCAATTGGGGTACAACCCTTTTTTGTGGTCCTCTAGCATGCGATCGAACTTCAGCTTCTGCTTTTGACTTTCGCATTGCGTCCTTGCATCGACAACGAACCGGCGGAGATCATCATCATCGGGCACATCGTCTGGTTCCTCTTGATCTTCAGCAGCTTCGCCCGTTGCAGCATCATCGTGCACATCGTCTGGTTCCTCTTGATCTTCAGGAGCATCACCGTATTCAGGGGGCACATAGTTGTCATCGTACTCTTCTTCTTCGCCGTCTTCCATCATAACCCCTATTTCTCCGTGCCTCGTCCAAACATTATAGTGTGGCATGAAACCCTTGTAAAGTAGGTGGGTGTGGAGGATTTTCCGGTCAGAGTAAGACTTCGTATTCCCACATATAGGGCATGGACAACACATAAAACCATTCTGCTTGTTTGCCTCAGCCACTTCGAGAAAATCATGCACGCCCTTAATGTACTCGGAGGTGTGTCTTGAACCGTACATCCATTGCCGGTTCATCTGCGTGCATTATATAATGAAGTGGCCAAATTAATAGAAGTTCATCATCACATTAAAACCAAAGTACATACATAGTTCTCATCTAACAACATAAAGCTCTGCAGAGCATCTAAATTAATTAAACCATACACTGAAACTATGTAAAACATTTCAATGCGAAAACAAATGCGATCATAATCGCAACCAATGTAACAACTGATCCAACGGCATAATGATACCAAGCCTCGGTATGAATGGCATATTTTCTACTCTTTCTAATCTTCAAGCGCATTGCATCCATCTTGATCTTGTGATCATCGACGACATCCGCAACATGCAACTCCAATATCATCTTCTTCTCCTCAATTTTTCTAATTTTTTTCTTCAAGAAATTGTTTTCTTCTTCAACTAAATTTAACCTCTCAACAATAGAGTCGGTTGGAATTTCCGGTTCAACAACCTCCTAGATAAATAAAATCTATGTCACGTTGGTCCGCATAATTGTCATAAACAATAAATGAACCAATAGTTATGAAAAGATAATATATACCACATCCGAATCATAGACAGGACGAGGGCCGACGGGGGCGGATACCAAAACCATCGCACTATATAAGATGCAATAATAAAAGTAAGAAAATAATACAAGTATCTATCTAAACATACAAGTAAGAATATTTTTCCTTTCAGAAAGAAGATAAGAACAAGAGGCTCACCACGGTGGTGCCGGCGATGAGATCGGCGCGGGTGATCGACGACGGTGAAGACGGGGACGGGGCGTGACGGACCGCTAAATCTAGACAAATATTGAGGAAAATGGAGCTTGGCGGTCGAGCTTGGAGGGGAGAAAGCTTAAGTAGTGTGGCTTGGGCATTCCATCGAACACCTCGTGTGCATAGGAGGTGAGCTAGAGCACCACAAAGCTCTCCCCACGCCGGCCACGAAAAACAGAGCACTGGGAGTGCTCTGCTCGCGAGCAGGGGGTATATATAGGCACCACCATTGATCCCGGTTGATAGCATGAACCGGGACTAAAGGTTGGCCTTTGGTCCCGGTTCGTGCCACCTACCGGGACCAATGGTGGTGGGCCAGGAGCGAGGCCCATTGGTCCCGGTTCGTCCCACCAACCGGGACCAAAAGGTCCAGACGAACCGGGACCAATGGCCCACGTGGCCCGGCCGGCCCCCGGGGTTCAAGAACCGGGTCCAATGCCCCCATTGGTCCCGGTTCTGGATTGAACCGGGACTAATGGGCTGGACCGGCCTGGACCATTGCCCCCTTTTCTACTAGTGAGCCAGGAAGGAGTCCTCCTGCCTAAGCCTCCGGCCAGCGCCGTCCAACACCTCGCGTCGTCCTTCGCACGCGCCTTGGGCCGCTTCTACCCCCTTGCCGGCCGCTTCGCCGTTGCGCCGGCGGCTAGTGCCGGTGCTCCGCAGGGTCTGACGATCTCCCTCCGCTGCGGGGACGAAGGCGCCAAGTTCATCCACGCCGTGGCCCCCGGGGTCGACGTATCCGACATCTCCGGCCCGCTCCGGGTCATCCCGCGCGTTGTCTCCTCTTTCTTCCCTCTCAACGGGATGCTAAGCACGGACGCGGCCGTCGACCCCAGCCGGCCGCTCCTGGCCGTGCAGGTCACTGAGCTCGCCGACGGCGTCTTCGTCGCCATGTCGCTCAGCCACGCGGCCGCGGATGGCACGACACTGTGGGACCTCTTCAACACATGGTCGGAGATGAGCCGAAGCGGTGACGGCAACTTATTCACAGCGGCGCCATTGCCTGCATTCGAGAGGTGGTTCCACGACGGCTGTCCCGTGGCGATCCCTCTGCCCTTTGCCAAGGTGCAGGACATGGCGAGGCGGTTGGAGTGCCCGCCAGTGCAGGAATGCTCGATCCATTTTTCCCCGGAGAGCATAAAGAAGCTCAAGGCTAAAGCGAATGCCGAGATGGCCGGCACGGCCACAGCCACCATCTCCTCGTTCCAGGCCCTGCTGGCGCACCTATGGCAAGCGGTGTGTCGAGCCCGGGGGCTGGCGCTGGACCGGGAGACGAGGCTCGTCCTCCCCGTGGGATGCAGGACACGGGTGAAGGGCATTCCACAGGGTTACGTGGGCAACGCGATTGCAGGAGCGGCTGCTAGGCAGCCAGTCGGCGAGATCCTAGGGGACGGCCGGCTGGGCTGGACGGCCTGGCTACTGAACCGTGCCGTGGCTTCCGTCGACGAGGCGACGGTGACAGAGGAGCTCGTGGCTTGGTCTAAAAACCCCAGCTTAAGATACGCGCCTGACTTAGGTGGGGATCCTGCCATTGTGGTAGTGAGCGGCTCGCCGCGGTTTGATGTATATGGCAATGATTTTGGCTGGGGCAGGCCGCTGGGCGTCCGGACCGGCCCGGGGAACAAGCTGGACGGGTTGATCACGGTTTTCGAGGACGGCGGAGGGGCAGGGGGCATGGAACTGGAGGTGTGCCTCGCTCCTCATGCTCTCGCCAGCCTCGTCGCCGACCAAGAGCTGATGAACCCGTCGGTCTAGAGGAGGGCAGAGATGGTCATGATGGCGGCGGAAGTGTGCCTGTTCCGGTGCTTTCTTCCTTCAAATGCCGTGTCTGTGTTGTAGTAATAATCCTCATGCCCAGCATCAGGTTGCACCTTTTTTTTCTTTGATTGCAATTTTTTGTTGCTAGCTTGTCAGGTTGCACTTTTGAGTCTGTTATGTACTTTTCCCTATTAAAATCAGCCAGCGTCTTAGCAGTGTGTCACCTAAACAAATTTCCACACATAATTTTCGATGGATGTACCAATCAAAAGGACTAAGACTAAAATGGCTTATCATTTGAATACTCTCTCCGTTCCTAAATATAAGTCTTTGTAGAGATTGCACTGGATGGATTACATACGGAGCAAAATGAATGAATCTAAACTTAAAATGCATCTATATACATCCGTATGTGGTTTATAGTGGAATCTCTACAAAGACTTACATTTAGAAACGGAGAAAGTACTTTCGAAGTAAAAATCAAACAAAGAATTGATTTTTTCTCAGATTTAGTCTCATCTACACTCTATTTCTCTAAGAATAAAATAATAATGTATAAATTTACAGCTCTATGCTCTAAAAGTCCCAACCTCTTCAGGTCAAGGCCCGCACCCGCGGCCATGACCGGCGATGAGACCCGACACCCCTCCCCCGCAGCACCAAGTACCGAGAGGGTGAGCGCCGCCGCCCCGTCGCCCTCTTCATCGGTGCCGGTACCTTTCCTCTGCCACCACTCCCCTTCATGTACCATTTCCACAGAAATAAGGGTGGGCAGCATCGTTAAGCTCTGTGCATTTCGATGGAGCGCGATGAAAATTAGGGTCCTATACGCATTTAGTTATCTTGACTTGAAAACTTCTATTGATAGGGACAGGCCACCTGTTCATTAATGCTGGCTTATATACAAAAACAATCCCAACTTGCCCTAACAATAGCTAGCTAACCTAACGCACCAAGGCACTGGCTTAAAATCAGTAGCAATTTGAGAAGACAAGAATATTACTATTGCAGCTAGCACCAAGCAAGCAACAACTTCGTATTTATATGGACCAAGCAATATGTAGAGGTGGCTGCAAAAAACAGGAATGCTACTGTATTATAAGAAGTCATCGCACCCTTGTCCTAATTTATCTTTTGTTATTATCTTCTGTTGTATATGATACCAACTTGATTAAGAGTGAAACCATATGTCAAACATTTATTTGATTATTTTTAGACAAATTTTATTAGTTAGGTGTGACTGCAAATCAAATGATGGCCGGCAGCAATACGGGCCAAGTTGTTTAGTCAATTAGCCCACTCATATCCCCACACGTAGGCAGGTAGCTACAGAAAACTTAAGTTAGTTCCCTCAAAATAAAATAGATGAATATAAAGCCTTCACTACGTTATTGTTGTGGCGGCTAACAAGCTAGTAAAAACTATATCTGATTAACATGAACCAATCAATATATAGAGTAGACCGCAAGAAATAGCTACTCCCTCCGTTCCTAAATACTTGTCTTTCTAGAGATTTCAACAAGTGACTACATACGGCGCAAAATGAGTGAATCTACACTTTAAAATATGTCTACATACATCCGTATGTTGAGTCCATTTGAAATGCCTAGAAAGACAAGTATTTGGGAACGGAGGGAGTAGATTGCATGCATAGTACTACCAAGTCTTGGTACCCTTGTCTTCAGTTGTCTTTCATCATTATCTTCCGCTGTGTATGATGCCAACTTGATTAAGAGTGAAACCATATGTTAAATAATTATTTTATTAGTTTTCTTTAAGGTTATGACCAACATAGTCTCTCCTATTGGTCATAGGTTCATTTCTTCCAATAAACTGCCTTTAATAAGGGTAGGTACGTTTTGGAGAGTGTTGTGATGGCCCATGAGGTCATTCATAAGGTTAAAAGATCTGGATCTCAAGGTCTAGTGCTTAAATTGGACTATGAGAAAGCTTATGATAGAATTAGTTGGGACTTTCTTTTTGAAATGCTTCACTCTAGAGGATTTGGCCCCAAATGGATTGCTTGGATCAAAAGTACTTTAGTTCATAGCACATTTATGTGAGGATTAATAATACTATGGGTCCTCACTTTGAAGGAGGGAAAGGGCTCAAACAAGGTGATGTTTTTTTAATCTATTAGCTGATTTTTTTTACTGAAATGCTCCAGAAAGCAGCTTGTCAAGATCTAATTCATGGGCTTCTGCCTCAAGTAATTCTAGGGGGTGTGGTTCCTTTGCAATATGTTGACGACACCATCCTTCTTTCTGGAAAATTCTGTAAATAAGGCAGGAAACTTTAAATGGCTTTTGTCTTGCTTTGAAAACCTCTCGGCCATGAAGATCAATTTCCATAAACGTGATTTAATGACCATCAATGTAGAGGAGGTTGTGGCTAAGGAATTTGCACAATTTTGTTGTTGTAAACTTTGTACCATTCCTATCAAATACCTTGGAGTGCCTCTGCACTATGATGAACTAAAGAGAGAGGATCTCCAACCTATTATTGATAATATTATTAAAAACATGTCGGGTTGGTTGGGGGAGATTTCTTACTTATAAGGGTAAAATTATATTACTATGTGCTTGTGTTGTTAGCATTCATGCGTATCTCATGTCTATGATCAAGTTTCCTAAGTGGGCTATTAAATACCAAATGGTTCACTTCTTTTGGGGTGAGCTAGGTGATCAACACAAGTACCATTTGGCCAACTGGGGTTGATCTCCAGGAAGAAAGAATTTGGAGGTTTGGGGATTCCCAATCTCAGAGAATTTAATATGACCTTGCAGGCTTCATGGGCGGGGAGGGAGGGGATTCTTTGACAATTCTGACAAAGATTGGAAAAAAAAATATCTCTTATAAATCAAGGTGATTTCTCCTAATTTATTTTGGGCAAAAAGAGGGGTGGGCTCTACTTTTTGGATGGCTGTCACCTGGGCCATGACTGCGGCCAAAACCGTTTACAATTAGAAATTAGGGGATGGTGAACTCATTAGTGTTTGGCATGATACTTGGGTTGGGGATTGTTCCCTTAAGGTGCAATTTTGGGACTTGTTTAGTATTTGTAACCAGGCAAATTGCACTATTGCTCAGGTGTGGGATGGAACAAATCCGAAACTGTCGTTTAGAAGATGTGTTGATCGGGCTAGTATGGCTCTATGGTAACAATTAGTTGCGCTGATCAAGCATTTCCCTCTACGGAATGAGGTAGACACCCCAGTCTGGTCGCTGGAACCTAATAGTATCTACTCGGTGAAATCTTTTTATGCAAAAAATAACTTTGGGGGCATAGTCTTTGTTATCAGTGTCAAACTCTGGAAAGTTGTTTGCCCGCAAAAGATCTATGTTTTTCTCTCGTCGTGTCTTTATAACAAGCTGCTTACTAGGGATAATTTAGCAAAAAGAAGACAGGTGGACGCCCCTCTTGTTTGTTTTGTACCGAGAATGAATCTGCCCAGTATCTTCTGTTCGATTGCGGCTATGGCTCGGCAAGTGTCGGGCTTTGTTTATAAATTCTTTGTGATTGACATAATTTCTGGTATTGATGATATTTGTGCTTTTTGGCATTTAGCTGAGAAGAATTCAGTGTTGAACTTAGTGATTGCTGCCTCCTTGTGGAGCATGTGGAAATCAGAGGAATGAATTCTTTTTTCAGGGGCGCACCTGGCGAAGTGTAAAATGCAGGTCTTCTGCAACGATACACAAGCGACATTGTTGCAACGCTGCATCCTCCTATTGGACAAGCGGAGTGGAGAAGTGCTTCAAATTGCTTGGAGATGAGCAAGGGAGCCCAGTGAGAAGATGTCGTCCCAGTTGTGCACTTCTTTCGAAGATACCTGACCGATGATGGCTCGCTTCTATTCACATTTGGATTTTGTAATATAAGTTGATAAAAAGAGTCACTTTGAGAGCCAAGAGAACTTCTGCTCTCGTTATATCTGTCGTAGGCCTTAGGCCATCATATTTAGTATTTATTTTGGGGTTGGTTTAACTGGTTCACTGCTTTTTCTGCTTCATTCTACAAAAATGGGGTGGGGGGAAACCCCTTTCATTCAATAAAAAAAACCATGAAGCTGATTAGCTAGCTAATCTGTTTACCAAAGGCGGGTGCATGCATTGTGTTGGTTGTTGTTCGTTCGTGCATGCCTTAACCTTTGTGGATGGTTCGTATGTTGTGGACAGAGAGCTTTGCGAAGTTGCTAGCTGAAGATACGGTCGATCCAATTTGTATCCTGGTTTCGATATGTTCTCTATGTAGCTTAAAGAAAGTGCACTTCTATTGCTAATCGATGATAAGCCAAGCCCGTTATAGTTTGTGAATGGCAACCACACATCCTTCCATGGTTTAGATGAGCTTGAGCCATCGTGCACAAGCAATTATAGAATAGCTCTAAAAAAGGCAATCGCTGAGTCATATCATCTGAAACTAAACCGCTACCGACATCTTTTTTTTTTAGCGGGAACTACCAACATCTTTGTCTTGCTATTCCGCCACCCACCAGATAGCGACCGAAGGCTTAGAAACCTATAAGTCCATAAGAACGGCCGGCAGGCAGACACCGCCAGGCATAGATCACGATGAAAAAGCACCGGGCCGAAGATGACAACACCAAAACCCTAGCCCACGAACAATGTTAGCAACTACACCATAGAAAAAACAGGTATGGACCAATGCACAGCGGGCCTACTACCCAACCATTGAACAACCAAAGCTGAAAAATGAGTGATCATATGGTCGACCATGGGTTAGCGAGCACACCAGTAAACACATTGACTGCACGGAACCAATCAGAAAACTAGAAAATTATTCTCGCAAAAAATGGCAAATAAAACATTGTTGCAGACTTATATTAGAACATGCAGTATCAAGTTTTACAGAATAATGGCAAATAAAAGGACAATCAAGTACAGAAGAAAGGTCTGGTAGACAAAATCACCTCAACAATTTAGCAAAGCTGTACTCACTCCGTTCCATAATGTAGTGCATATCATTTTTCTGAAAAGTCAAACTAATCAAACTTTGGCCGAGTTAATGAAGAAAACTATTTATATATACAATTTAAACATATACAACATAAAAATACAATTAATCATGTATCCAATGATATGCATTTAGTATTTTTAAATGTACACATTTTTGTCTATAAACAAGGTCAAAGTTTGTAATTTTTATCTTTAAAAAATTATATACGTACTATATTATAGAACAAAGGGAGTATTATTTTAAAGTGAAGTGCACTGTAGCTCCCCGAACAATTTCAGGGGTGTCATGGCAGTCCTTAAAGTATGAAAATCGTCATCCAGGTCCTCGAAGTGTAGTAAGTGTGTCATCCAGGTCCAACATCTGCTTGACTCCATCTAACTGGCCAGCTGGCGCCGTTGACCGTGACACGTCGGATAGGGGGCCCACAGGGTAACGAACGTTGGTGAACAGTGCATTGGCAAACAATTTTTCATACGCGATAAACAGTGCGCTAGTGAATAGTCACTGGTGCACCAGCTCAAATTTATCGTTCGCGATTTTTTATTGTTCGTGAACATTTTCAAATTTATTGTTCGTGAATATTTTTTAAAATTTGTGAACAAATATTTTTCAAATTTATCGTTCATGAAAATTTTCAAATTTATTGTTTGCGAACATTTTCAAATTTACCGTCCGTGAACATTTTTTTTAAAGTCAGGAATCACTAATATTTTTTAAAAAATGTTCATGAATCACAAATATATAATCGTACAAGAACTTTTTCAAATATTTCGCTCGCGAACATTTTTAAAAGTCACGAATCACAATTATTTTTAATAAAGTTTTTCCATTTACCGTCCGCGAACATTTTTTTTAATGTCTTGAATCAAAAATATGCTTTTAAAAATGTTCACATCTTTAAAAAAATGTTCACAACAGTGCCAACTGGCCAGTTAAATGGGGTCAGGCAGATTTCGGACCTAGACGACACCCTTCCTGCACTTCAAGGACCTGGATGACAAATTTTATAGTTCGAGGACTAACATGACACCCCTGAAATAGTTCGAGGACCTACAGTGCACTTCACTCATTTTTTTTTACAGTCCAACTTAGCAAACCAGCCTCACAATGTATATTACATTCTTATTAATTGCAATATTTAATTTAAAAAGGCAATGCGGACAAGACGAATCTCCAAGGATTCAGGGTTAGTCAGCTTGTAAAAACACATTTACAAATGCTATAAAAGGCTATAATTAAGGAACCATAATTAACACATACATAACCCAAACAGGACTAATCCTGACAATGCAAATAAAAGATGCGTGTCCTGTATTATGTCCAGTATTATTTAAAAAAAAATCTTCTACTCCAGCCCTCTCTTCCGGTTTATTTTTTCGTGAATATGCAAATCTTGCATATCATTCGTTCAACATCGTACTCGGAGTAGACAGACAAGGGATGCTCAGCCCGAACAGTGAAAGACATAGCTAAAAGGACGTCAAACATTTCCAAAGCCAACACCGGGGACGCCGCGGGCACGCAAGATAGCGCCTTCAAGAAGGAGAGCAACATCGTGACACCGCCGCCATCCGATCCAAAGAACCGAACCAAGGGTTTCCCTCGGTGCTCGAAGAGGGGCACGGTTAGAGGCCATGGTGTAAGTGCATCTAGTGCCACCCCTAGTTGGTTTTGGAGTATTGACGACAAACCTGGTTGAGGGACTACTGTGTTTGTGAGAATTGCAGGATAACATAGGTAGTAGTCCCTCATTGATTCGGTTTACCAACCGGAGATGACCCCTAAAAAAGTGTGAAGACATTGAAGATAATGTTGGTCTGTGAAGATATTCACATTGAAGACTATGACACGAGAAGACATTGAGTGAAGACTATGGAGCGCGAAGACTTAGTTGTTTTGTTGTTTTCTTTTCTTCTTTGTTGAGTCATAGGAACCACCGCACTGTTAAGTGGGGTCCAAGTGAACAAAGTCAGGGTGACTAAAGTGATGCTCAACCAAATCCTATGTCTTCGAGCGAAGACAATGAGAGCAAATCTTATCCAGAGTCGGATGAGTCAGCTTGACTTGTAGCCCAAGTCAAGCTGTCGCGTGTGTTTGAAATCTGACCGTTGCGACACGTGTCAGTGCCTTAGTGACCCAGGGTCATTTCGGACAAATCAGGTCGGGTTGCCCTGTGGCTACAAATAGACCACCCCTACACCATAAATTGGTGGCTGCTCAGAGTTAGTATACAGCTGTTGTCATTTGAGAGCAACCCACCGTCGAAGCTTTCTAGAGAGAATCCTTGCGAGGAAAAAGCCCAAACCACCCAGAGCCCAAAGAGTGTTTGGCATCACTGAAGTCTTTCTGTCCGCGTGATCTGAAGACTTGTTACACTTGAGGACTGTGAATCCTCCAGCCGGTTAGGCGTCACGTTCTGAGCATCCAAGAGCCATCATGGATTGCCGGTGAACGAAGTCTGTGAAGGTTCGGAAGTCTACCTTGAAGACTTACCAGAGTGATTGGGCGGGGACTAGATGTCCTTAGCTCAAGGGGAATAAGGTGAAGACGCGGTTTTCTGAGTTAAATCTCAGCCTCCCTAACCAGATGTACTATTGTCACAGCAACTGGAACTGGTCGAACAAATCCCTGTCCTTCTGAAGCCACTGGTTCTATCTCTTACTTCTCTTTAATTATAGTTTGTCTTCGTGAAGTCATTGCCTGTTTGCATTATCTGTTTGACTTCACTGTGGGACTACCTGTACTGATTGGTTTCATACTATCTTCCATCCTGATCTTACTACCTAGCTGCTATTAGTCTTCGTGCTTTCACTTCATTGAATACTTGACTATGGCTTGTCTAGTGTAGTCTACCTTCCGCTGCATTCGAATAGTGTTGTTTATATTGTTTGTCTTCGAAACTCCCGTGTTTTGAAGACTTTCATAAAAATCGCCTATTCACCCCCCTCTAGTCGATAACTAGCCCTTTCAATTGGTATCAGAGCAAGGTACTCCCTTGTTCTGTGTGATTCGATTTAACCACCTGGAGTTTAGCTATGTCGACTGCAGGGATAATCAAAGTCTCCGCTGCGTGCCCCATCTTCGAAGAATATCCCTACTGGAAGAATAGGATGCGCATGAATCTTGAAGCCATTGATGTCGATCTCTGGTATGTCGTCAAGAACGACATTCCCAAGACTGGTGAAGGTGTCACCCCTGCTGATGTCAAGAAGTTTATTCAACTAGACTCTACCGCCAAGAACATCATCTGTGGTCACCTTACCAAAGGACAGTATGGCCGTGTGAGTGCTCTGGAAACGTCGAAGCTATGGCTCTCCAAGGTCAATGAAGGCGTCTCAACTCAGCGAGATCAACATATCAGTACTCTCCGCAACCTCTTCAACCGCTTCAAGAGACACGGCAACGAGAATGTCCAGCTCACATTTGATCGCCTCACTGATATCACAAATGAGTTCCAAGCACTCGGCGCCACTGAGATAACGAAGCATGAGATAGTGAAGACACTACTGAGATCTCTTGACAGCTCATTTGACACCTTAGCCCTGATGATACAAGAACGCCCTGATTTCAAGTCTCTCGATCCGTCTGACATACTTGAGAGGCTCAACACACATGAATACCAGCTATCTGAGAAACGAGATATCTATGGCCCCAACTATGGCCGAACTCGAGCTTTGAAGGCAAAGGCTGCTGCTTCCTCATCTGAAGAAGAATCTGACTGCAGTTCTGGTGATCCTGAAGACATTGGAAAGGAGCTTGCTATGCTTGTGAAGAAGTTCCAGAAATTCACCAAGAAGAAAGGCTTCAGAAAGTCTTCACAATCCAGCTCAAGGAATGATGAAGCCTCTGCCTATGATCACAAGAAGAGAACCTGTCACAAGTGCAAGAAACCTGGTCACTACATCTCTGAGTGTCCACAGTGGGACAATGAGAAGAAGAAGAAGAAGAGCAAAGAATATGATTCTAATGACAACAAGAAGAAGAAATCCTCAAAGTCCTCTTCCAAGTCTTCATCACACAAGAAGAGCTCATCTGGCAAGGCCCGTGCTTTTGTTGGCAAGGAAATGGATTCAGAGGAGGAGTCAGCTTGAGGCAGATGTGGAGTCTAAGGGGGAGTCTGACTCGGGTGTTGCGAGTCTGGCTCTAGCTACAGCCTACGTCGCCAAGTCCATCTTCAACACCGAAGACAATGGCTCCGTCAGCAACGCTGGTGATAATGACAAGGACGACTCGCCTCCCACCTACTGCTTCATGGCATGTGGTGCCAAGGTAAAATCACGCGATGCTTACTTTCAAACATCAAGTGAAGATGACTCTGATGGTGAATCCAAACCTAGTTACAAAACACTTGCTAAAATTGCAACTGAACAACAGAAAGCTATGGAACATACTCAAAAACTGTTAGACAAAAGCGATGACCTGTTGGACGCGGAAATGACCAAGTCTCGGTCCTTAACTGAAGACATAAAAAATCTTCATGTTAAGTACCAGGAACTTGAAGGTCGACATGAATCGCTCACAACTTCTCATGAAAAGCTTTCCATGATTATCTTCAAAGGAAGCAGGAACTTGAGAAGTTGAGATCGGATCATGAAGATCTTCAAAAAGAGAATGAGTCACTTCGCGCTCAACAGATCAGTCCCACTCAGGAAGGATTTGAACCACCATGCCTAAAATGCATTGAGCTTGATAAAGCTGCTTCTGTTGCTGAATCTTCTACTGCTGCTACCGTTGCAATATCTTCAACTGCTGCTGTGGTAACTAACCCCTGTGTTGAGGATACCACTACTATTGCTGATGAGAATGCCAGCTTGAAGACACTACTTGAGACAGGGATGTACAAAAGTCCCAAAGGGCATCAGACATTATGTGATGTCCTCAAAAAGCAGATTCTGAATCGAAACCCTAGGAAAGAGGGTGTTGGGTTCGAGAGGAAAATGAATGTTGATGGGTCGTACTGGAAGCCTGAGCAGTACCCCAAAACCACATGGGTTGCTGCAAAGGAACCTTCAGTAGATCCATCCACCTTATCTGGTTTCACTTGTGCTAACCCCATTATCATTGATGAATCTTTTGATGCAAACTATAAACTGTTTAAGAATCAGAATGGTGAAGTGTTTGCCAGGTATATTGGTACTAATTGCAGGAATGGTCCACCTATGAAGAAGATATGGGTTACCAAAAGTTGTCTTGAGAATCTTCCAGTGAATGTCATCATGACACCACCTGTGAAGAAGACAAATCCCATACCAAAGGCTTCATATGGTCCAAAAGCTTCATACAGACCGAGGACTCATCTGAGTCACCCTAACGTCAATGTTTTGCAGGGAAATCATACTCAGACCCATGAATATGAGCATGTTTCCTCAAACCGCTATGTTCATAGAACAAAGAATTTTTCTGCTTATTCCTATGAGTATTATTCACCTCCTGCAAGGCTATTTACTAGGGCTCCAAAGCCGAAATTCTTAGATGCTGCACTTAGACTCATTGCTTCTAAGCCACCCCTGAAAATGTGGGTGGTTAAGAAAACTTAACTCTCTTTTGCAGGGAAAGGTCTCCAGACGGAAATCAAAGGCGTCCAAAACTAATGCTGGGGACCTTAAACATCTTGTGGGGCGCAAGATAAAATGCCCAAATGGTCTTACTATGTACTTTGTTCCAGGATTCCTTGATACTCACCCTATCTATCCTAACCAAGATCTGAATTTTCATGTTGCACTTGTTCGTCAAATGTTTATGCTTCACAACTCGCTTGGTGAAGCCTATCCCCCAAACTGCACTGTAGGCTATGACACCTCGTACTTCAGAATGGATTATGGACAGTGGATGCACTAACCACATGACAGGCGATCGAAGTCTTCTAATGGATTCAATGCTACGTCCATCAGACAAAAGTCACATCACATTTGTTGACACTGGTAAAAGCAAGGTATTGGGTCTAGGCAGAGTTGCAATATCAAGGGATCAGCACATGGATAAAGTGATGCTTGTTGAATCCCTTGGTTTCAACCTAATGTCTGTCTCAATGCTTTGTAACTTAAACATGATTGTGCTATTTGTAAAATATCGATGCCTTGTACTAATGGAATCTGACAAGTCTCTAGTCTTTGAAGGGTATCGGAAAGACGATCTATATATGGTAGATTTCTCAGCAGGACCATAGATGGCCATATGTCTTCTAGCAAAGGCTTCAGAATGCTGGCTCTGGCATCGAAGGCTAGGACATGCTGGCAAGAAGAACTTGCACACTCTCGCGAAGAAGAAGCATGTCATGGGCATCGAAGGCGTCAAGTTCAAGAAGGACCATCTGTGTGGCGCCTGCGAAGCTGGAAAGATGACTAGGGCCAAGCATCCCTCGAAGACAATCATGACTACATATCAACCCTTCGAGCTGCTCCACATGGACTTATTCGGCCCTACTCACTACTCTACTCTCACTGCTCCTGCTTGCCGCTATGGCTTCGTCATTGTTGATGATTACTCTAGATATACTTGGGTGCATATAATCCTCTACAAGACTGAAGTGCAGGATGTCTTCAGACGCTTTGCCAATCGTGCCATGACGAACTATGGCGTCAAGATCAAGCACATCAGAAGCGACAACGGCACTGAGTTCAAGAACACTGGCCTCGACATCTATCTGGATATACTTGGTATCACTCATGAGTTCTCTGCTCCTTATACACCTCAGCAGAATGGCATCGCCGAGCGCAAGAACAGAACTCTCATCGAGATGGCCTGAACAATGCTTGATGAGTACAAGACTCCGCGGAAGTTCTGGCCTGAAGCCATTGACACTGCTTGCCACATCATCAACCGTGTTTATCTTCACAAGCTTCTGAAGAAAACATCCTATGAGCTCCTAACTGGTAAGAAGCCAAATGTAAGCTACTTCAGAGTATTTGGTGCTAGGTGCTGGATCAAGGATCCACATCACACTTCAAAATTTGCACCGAAAGCACATGAAGGTCTTATGCTTGGTTATGGAAAGGATTCGCACTCCTACAGAGTCTTCAACCTCTTTCACTATAAAGTGGTTGAAACTGTGGATGTGCGGTTCGATGAGACTAACGGCTCGCAAAGAGAGCACCTGCCAAATGTGCTAGATGAAGTACCTCCAAGTGAATCTATCAAGCAGATGGGAATTGGAGATATCATACCTTCTGAGAATCAAACTTAAGAGCAGCTTGTCATTTCTACACCTAATCAACCCGAAGACAATGCTCAGCCTGAAGACAATCCCCCAAATAATGACATTGATCAGCAAGAGCAAAATCTTCGTCCTGCTCATCCTCTTGTTGCAAATGAAGTTCAGATTCAGAAGATAATTGACAGCTTGAATGCACCTGGTCCACTCACTCGTTCAAAAGCAACTCAAAGAGCAACACAACTAACCAACTTCTGTGGGCATTTTGCATTCGTCTCAATCTCTGAACCCAAGAAAGTTGATGAAACCTTCATGGAACCTGAATGGATTCAAGATATGCAAGAAGAGCTTCAACAATTCGAGCTAAATAATGTGTGAGAATTGGTCAAGCGTCCTGATCCTCGGAAGCACAATATCATTGGCACCAAATGGATATATCGCAACAAGCAAGATGAGCATGGTCAAGTGGCCAGAAACAAGGCTCGTCTCGTTGCAGAAGGTTACACTCAAGTGGAAGGAATTAACTTCGATGAAACATTTGCTCCGGTAGCAAGGCTTGAAGCCATTCGCATACTGCTAGCCTATACAAATCATCACAACATCCTTCTGTATCAAATGGATGTGAAGAGTGCCTTTCTCAATGGAAAGATAGAAGAAGAAGTATATGTCACACAACCTCCTGGCTTTGAAGATCCAAAACATCCTGATATGGTATACAAGCTCAACAAGGCGCTGTATGGACTCAAACAAGCCCCTCGTGCTTGGTATGATACGCTCAAAGACTTCTTGAAGAGCAAAGGCTTTCACTAGATCCTACACTATACACAAAGACATATGATGGTGAACTGTTTGTGTGCCAAATATATGTGGATGACATTATCTTCGGCTGCACCAACAAGAAATACAGTGATGAGTTTGGTCACATGATGCAAGAGCAATATTAGATGTCCATGATGGGCGAGCTGAAGTTCTTTCTGGGTCTCCAAATCCGTCAGCAATGCAACGACATCTTCATATCTCAAGAAAAATACCTCAAAGATTGCTTGAAGAAGTTTGGAATGCAAGACTACAACGGATACACGACGCCAATGCCAACCAAAAGTCATCTGGGTCTCGACGACAATGGTAAAGAGTTCGATCAAAAGGTATACCGCTCCATGATTGGTTCTTTGCTTTATTTATGTGCATCTAGGCCAGATATAATGCTTAGTGTTTGCATGTGTGCCCGATTCCAAGCGGTACCAAAGGAATCGCATCACTTAGCTGTGAAGCGAATTCTTCGATATTTGGCTTACACCCCAACGCTAGGATTATGGTATCCAAAGGGCTCAGAGTTTGATCTAGTTGGATTCTCAGATGCTGATTATGCTGGTGACAAGGTTGATCGCAAGTCCACATCAGGCACATGTCACTTTCTGGGACGATCTCTTGTCGGTTGGTCTTCAAAGAAGCAGAACTGTGTATCTCTCTCCACTGCTGAATCTAAATACATTACTGCTGGATCTTGCTGTGCTCAGCTTCTCTGGATGAAGCAAACTCTCAAGGACTATGGTATCCATCTGAAGAATGTGCCTCTCTACTGCGACAATGAGAGTGCCATCAAGATTGCAAACAACCCAGTTCAGCACTCGAAGACAAAGCACATTGAAATTTGTCATCACTTTCTCAGAGATCATGTTATGAAGGAAGATATTGATATCATTCACGTCAAGACAGAAGAGCAGTTGGCTGATATCTTCACAAAGCCCTTGGATGAGAAAAGGTTTTGCAAGTTGCGGTGTGAGCTAGATATCTTGGAATCCTCAAATGTCATGTGATTAGGCACACATCCTAACACTTATGCATTTTGATGACTTAGATGTGCAACACACGAAGTAATGTATATCTTCAATCAATGAAGACATACACTCTAAGTGTGAATACATTAATGCGGAATTTGACTTCGGAGCGCCACGATAATTGTGCGCCGTGTCTGGGTCTAATACTTCCTGTATGGTGGGTAACGCCACCACCAAACTTTTGTTTGAAGTGTTTCTCTTGGCGTCATGATTGCAAAGTCTTCATATTTGATTTATATTCATCCTTGGTTTACATTCAAGTTTATCTTCATTTGGTTGGTTTGGCCTTATACTAGTTATATACCCTGTCCTCTACAGCATTCACTTATAGCTATGGCTTCATGTTGAATCTCTTGAACTAAGTGAATGTGATTGAACCCTAACCTATCTATGCTTCTACCCCAACTCTATCTGTCCAAATCATATGCATTCTATTGAAAACAGTCGATTGTCTTCACTGGGACCTTGTCAGCTGAAGTCAATCTGACAAACATTTATATCTGTTTTTAATGCTATATCCTTTTTGCCTGAAAACCGGAGAATTCGAAACGACCACCCTGACAATCCAGGCGTGCATGGGAACATGGAACAACTACTAAGGTGTTGCATGCTTGCCATGTGTCCGTCAGATGTGAACCGCCAGGGGCACCTACGTAATTGCGCTGTGCTGTCTCTTTCCTTATAAATACCCGTCTTGTCTCGGTCAAAAATTCTTCTTCCTCGTCGCCACCTCTTGCAAACCCTAGTGCCTCCGCTAGCTCTCGACGACACCGGCGACGAAGCGCTTAGCTGTCGCGACTTCTCCGACGCCGTCCTCACACCGGCCGTGGACCTCGTCCTCTCCGCCGTCGCCGTAGGTGTCCTCTGTCGCCAAGTTAGGGCACGAAAGATCGAACTGCTCGGCCTCCAACTTCGCTCCGTCTAGCAGTTCTTTGTGTGGTAATTAAATTTCACTTTTTACCGTCTTTTTGGTCTGATAGATTCATCCTTCTTTACCAAAGGTGGTTTCTAGATCTCCAAGTTGAATCTATCCCATTCTGCATCTCATACTCTGCCTGGTCTATTCACTTATGCTTCGTTACCAGTTAGATTCCTCACTTGTACTTATTCTTGGATTTGTACAACTCTGGAACCAACTCTCATCAAATAAGTGAATGTCTTCGCGTGATGAGGTCAATATTTTCAAACTGATTTATCTTCAAAATCTTCTGAGAATGCATATGACCTCTTCCCCTTCCCTCGCACCTCTAATTCTATCACAGGTACATGTCCGTGGGAGAATCCCTTGGTTCTCATAGTATGCATTCGTTTGCAGAGTTCTTACAGAGTCACATCAATTCACCTGAAGCCAGTTCTTGTCTGACCAGCCGTCTGAAGCCCTTGCAAGTACTGAAGCCTTTCAGATTAAGCGTCATGGCCACTGAAAAGTCAGTAAGAAAGGGTGGCAGACAGCGCCGTGGGAACACTTCCAAGGATTTGCCTCCAGATTTGCACGAGCTGTGCAAAACAGACCCTCAGGAAACCTATACAGGACGCAAGAATCGAATCCAGTGGATTCGAAGATATTGGGCAGAGGAATGGTTCAAGTACCGCTTTGTCACAAAAGAGTATGCAGAGAAGAATGCCATCAAGGGACCCTGGGGAGATATTGTGTACAAAAATCTTCAAACCCAGTCCCTTCCTGAAGCCATTCAACGAGAATTCTATCCGTGCATGATTCGAGGACCGCAGCCAGAGAACGCTGACCCTTCTTCTCTACTGTGGTGCCGTGAAGACCATCTGTTCAAGCGCAATTACCAATTTGCCAAAGACTCAGCTGCAAAGAATAAGCAGGCCTTAGGACTTGACTTCAACCCTGGTCCTTCTTCACCTCGGGAAGATGGCACCCGAGAAGCCAATGAGAACAGGATCGACCCCTTCTACAACCTTGCAGGCCTCATCACACACATTGCTGTCCAAGGTGCAAAAGTGGATCATTCTGATGATGATGCTGACACTGATGAGGCTCCCGCTCCTACTCCAAAGCCGCAGAAGAAGAAGAAAGTTAAGGCTTCAAAATCATCTGCTGCTCCAAAAGCTTCTTGAGTGATGCCATTGGCAACTGCCCTCCTACTCTCAGTAACACCTCTGAAGATCTCTCTCGCATCTCCAAGAAGCGCGAGAAGCCACAGAAGAAAACTGTTTAGAGATCCAGTCAAGCACTGACACCAGCTGCCGTTCTGAGGAACGAAACTGAAGCCATTGATCTATCTTCAAATGAAGAATTTGGCAATGATGCTCTTGGGCAGTTGATCAAGAGAAAGCAAGAGGTGGAGATCTTCAATGATCTGCCCCTCTTCGATGTGAACATTTTCGATAATTTCATTGATGAGTGGTTCGACAATCAAGATCTCAGTTTTGATGATCTTCAACTCCCCATTGGCATCAGCGTTGCTTTCCAAGGCGCAATTGCTCCTGAGCTGGCTCTGGCCCAGCGAATTGTTGAATTGAAGAACAAGATAGACTTTGAGAAAGAGCAGTTCAAGAAGCATGTGGCCAAGCTTAGTGTGGCTGATGTTCAAAAATTCAAGCTGATGCTGAATGACCTCAAGGAGGCGTTTCGTAAGAAACGCGAGGAAGCCAAAGGTTCAAGAGAGCGCATGAAAAATCTTGCTGCCAAATGTGTTCAGGCTTACAACGAAGCTGAAAAGCGCAAGGCTCTTGGGCGTCCTGGCATTGACCCCAAGATGGCTGCCAAGAAGAAGAAGAAGGATACTGAAAGTGCTAGTATCGACTAGAGGGGGGGTGGATAGGCGATTTTTATGAAAGTCTTCAAAACTTGGAAGTTTCGAAGATAAACAATAGAAATGACCTAGTTAACATGCAGCGGAAGATAAACTACCATAAGCAAACCATAGTCAAGTATACAATGATGTGAAAGTACATGACTAATAGCAGCTAAGTAGTAAGGATCAGGATGGAAGATAGTATGAAACCAATCAACGATAGTAGTCAAGCAATGAAGTCAAATAGATACGATAGATGGGCAATGACTTCACGAAGACAAACTTAAGTAAAGGATGAAAGGATAGAACCAGTTGCTCGTTGAAGGCACATGATTTGTTGGACCAGTTCCAGTTGCTGTGACAACTGTACGTCTGGTTAGGGAGGCTGAGATTCAACTCAGAAGACCGCGTCTTCACCTTATTCCCCTTGAGCTAAGGACACCCAGTCCTCGCCCAATCACTCTGGTAAGTCTTCAAGGTAGACTTCCAAACCTTCACAGACTTTGTTCACCGGCAATCCACAATGACTCTTGGATGCTCAGAACGCGACGCCTAACCGGCTGGAGGATACACAGTCCTCAAGTGTAATAAGTCTTCAGGTCACACAGACAGAAAGACTTCAGTGATGCCTAACACTCTTTGGCTCTGGGTGTTTGGGCTTGGTCCTCCCAAGGATTTCTCTCTCTCTCAAAGGCTTCGAGGTGGGTTGCTCTCAAACGACAAAAGCCGTGCACTAACTCTGAGCAGCCACCAATTTATGGTGTAGGGGGTGTGCTATTTATAGCCACTAGGCAACCCGACCTGATATGTCCGAAATGACCCTGGGTCACTAAGGAACTGACACGTGTTCCAATGGTCAGATTTCAAACACACATGGCAACTTTACTTGGGCTACAAGCAAAGCTGACTCATCCAGCTCTGGATAAGATTTGCTCTCATTGTCTTCGCTCGAAGACATAGGATTTGGGTTGAGCATCACTTCAGTCACTCTGACTTAGTTCACTTGGACCCCACTTAACAGTACGGTGGTTCCTATGACTCAACAAAGAAGAAAAGGAAACAACGAAACCACACAGTCTTCGCGCTCCATAGTCTTCACGTAATGTCTTCTCAGGTCATAGTCTTCAATATGAATATCTTCTCATACCACCATTATCTTCAATGTCTTCATACATTTTTAGGGGTCATCTCCGGTAGGTAAACCGAATCAATGAGGGACACTACCTGCGTTATCCTGCAATTCTCACAAACGCATTAGTCCCTCAACCAACTTTGTCGTCAATACTCCAAAACCAACTAGGGGTGGCACTAGATGCACTTACAATCTCCCCCTTTTTGGTGATTGATGACAAACTGGTTGAAGTTTTCAACGGGGATAAAGTATGTGAAATTGTAAAGGATGGTGTATTGTCTTCATAAGTAGCAAGGGCTCCCCCTGAAGATGTGCATATAAGTAATTTGCTTTTGGAATGCAAATGCACATGGCAGGTTGTACTTGTGGAGATCCACTTCAACTTATGAAGATAATTCATCATGCATGAACTGATACAGCAAGTAGTATGACATGCATAATGAAAAATGGACGTCTGCAGAATGATCTAAGTGCGGAAGTTATCATCGCACATGCGGAATTTATCATCGCATCACAGTAAAGCAAATAAGTAGCAGACGACCATCGAGTAATGTTTCAAAAGAAAGAGTTGTAAGCACGAGGCAAAATATAATGCAACCGCCCATATGAATCCGCTTGAAGACTATCAACTCATACGCTTCTCCCCCTTTTGTCAGTAATGACCAAAAAGGTTTGAAGACATAGAGCATCTACTCGTCCTCGTGAGTAGGTGAAGCAGCAGGGTTGTCGTTGTCGGTTGGCGGTGCAGACGTGCTTGGTGCAGTGTCGATGCGTGCAGCAGTAGGAGGCGGTGAAGTAGCATCATCTTCATCATCGATCACTCTGGCATTCACAGTTGCCGCGAAGGAAGAATAGTCAGAGTCTTCAAGGGATGGAGTTCGACGTAGGACAGCAGTCCGTGGAGGAGTGGAATCAAACTTCAATCTTTCATTGAAGCCATCGTCTTGAAGATCTGCTTCAGCACTAAGCAGCGTCAAACTCTTCCATGATTGCCGGCAGGTCTCATGAGCAACAAAAGCATTCTTGGTGGCAAGGTTTCGAATGCGATTGACATCCACCAAGAGGCTTTGCATCTGTCTCTTCAGCCAATAGTGTTGGGGAACGTTGCAGAAAATTAAAATTTTTCCTACGGTTTCACCAAGATCCATCTATGAGTTCATCTAAGCAACGAGTCAAGGGAGTGAGTTTGCATCTACATACCACTTGTAGATCGCGTGCGGAAGCTTGCAAGGGGATGGTGATGATGGAGTCGTACTCGACGTGATTCAGATCACCGATGTCCAAGTGCTGAACGGACAGCACCTCCGCGTTCAACACACGTACGGGACGGGAGACATCTCCTCCTTCTTGATCCAGCAAGGGGGGAGGAGAGGTTGATGATGATCCAGCAGCACGCGGCGTGGTGGTGGATGCAGCAGAACTCCAGCAGGGCTTCGCCAAGCATCTACGGGAGGAGGATGAGGTGTAGCAGGGGAGGGAGGCGCCAAGGCAATTGGTACGGCTGCCCTCCCCCCTGCCCTCCTTTATATAGGACCCCCAGGGGGGCGCCGGCCCTGGGAGATCCAATCTCCCAAGGGGGCGGCGGCCAAGGGGGGAGGAGTGCCCCCCAAGGCATGTGGTGCGCCCCCCCACCCTAGGGTTTCAACCCTAGGCGCAGGGGGTGGGCCTAGGGGGGCGCACCAGCCCACTATGGGCTGTCTCCCCTCCCACATCAGCCCATGGGGCCCTTCAAGATGGGTGGCCCCACCCGCTGGACCCCCGGGACCCTTCCGGTGGTCCCGGTACAATACCGGGTGACCCCGAAACTTTCCCGATGGCCGAAATACCACTTCCTATATATTATTCTTTACCTCCGGAAAATTCCGAAACTCCTCGTGATGTCCGGGATCTCATCCGGGACTCCGAACAACATTCGGTATGCTGCATACTCATATTCATACAACCCTAGCGTCACCGAACCTTAAGTGTGTAGACCCTACGGGCTCGGGAGACATGCAGAGATGACCGAGACCACTCTCCGGTCAATAACCAACAATGGGATCTGGATACCCATGTTGGCTCCCACATGCACCTCGATGATTTCATCGGTTGAACCATGATGTCGAGGATTCGATCAAATCCCGTATGCAATTCCCTTTGTCAATCGGTACGTTACTTGCCCGAGACTCGATCGTCGGTATCCCAATACCTTGTTCAGTCTCGTTACCGGCAAGTCACTTTACTCGTACCGTAATGCATGATCCCGTGGCCAACACCTTGGTCACCTTGAGCTCATTATGATGATGCATTACCGAGTGGGCCCAGAGATACCTCTCCGTCATACGGAGTGACAAATCCCAGTCTCGATCCGTGTCAACCCAACAGACACTTTCGGAGATACCTGTAGTGCACCTTTATAGTCACCCAGTTACGTTGTGACGTTTGATACACCCAAAGCACTCCTACGGTATCCGGGAGTTACACGATCTCATGGTCGAAGGATGAGATACTTGACATTGGCAAACCTCTAGCAAACGAACTACACGATCTTTGTGCTATGCTTAGGATTGGGTCTTGTCCATCACATCATTCTCCTAATGATGTGATCCCGTTATCAACGACATCCAATGTCCATAGCCAGGAAACCATGACTATCTGTTGATCACAACGAGCTAGTCAACTAGAGGCTCACTAGGGACATATTGAGGTCTATGTATTCACACGTGTATTACGATTTCCGGATAATACAGTTATAGCATGAATAAAATACAATTATCATGAACAATGAAATATAATAATACTTTTATTATTGCCTCTAGGGCATATTTCCAATAGTCTCCCACTTGCACTAGAGTCACCAATCTAGTTACATTGTGATGAATCGAACACCCATAGAGTTCTGGTGTTGATCATGTTTTGCTCGCGAGAGAGGTTTAGTCAACGGATCAGCGACATTCAGATCCGTGTGTACTTTGCAAATCTCTATGTCTCCATCTTGAACATTTTCACGGATGGAGTTGAAACGATGCTTGATGTGCCTGGTCTTCTTGTGAAACCCGGGCTCCTTGGTAAGGGCAATAGCTCCAGTGTTGTCACAGAAGAGTTTGATCGGCCCCGACGCATTGGGTATGACTCCTAGGTCGGTGATGAACTCCTTCACCCAAATCGCTTCATGTGCTGCCTCCGAGGCTGCCATGTACTCCGCTTCACACGTAGATCCCGCCACGACGCTCTGCTTGCAGCTGCACCAGCTTACTGTTCCACCATTCAACATATACACGTATCTGGTTTGTGACTTAGAGTCATCCAGATCTGAGTCGAAGCTTGCGTCGACGTAACCCTTTACGGCGAGCTCTTCGTCCCCTCCATAAACGAGAAACATGTCCTTTGTCCTTTTCAGGTACTTTAGGATATTCTTGACCGCTGTCCAGTGTTCCTTGCCGGGATTACTTTGGTATCTTTCTACCAAACTTACGGCAAGGTTTACATCGGGTCTGGTACACAGCATGGCATACATAATAGATCCTATGGCTGAAGCATAGGGGATGACACTCATCTCTTCTTTATCTTTTCCTGTGGTCGGTGACTGAGCCGAGCTCAATCTCACACCTTGTAACATAGGCAAGAACCCTTTCTTGTACTGATCCATTTTGAACCTTTTCAAATTCTTATCAAGGTATGTGCTTTGTGAAAGACCTATGAGGCGTCTCGATCTATCTCTATAGATCTTGATGCCTAATATATAAGCAGCTTCTCCAAGGTCCTTCATTGAAAAACACTTATTCAAGTAGGCCTTAATGTTGTCCAGAAGTTTTATATCATTTCCCATCAAGAGTATGTCATCTACATATAATATGAGAAATGCTACAGAGCTCCCACTCACTTTCTTGTAAACGCAGGCTTCTCCATAAGTCTGCATAAACCCAAACGCTTTGATCATCTCATCAAAGCGAATGTTCCAACTCCGAGATGCTTGCACCAGCCCATAAATGAATCGCTGGAGCTTGCATACTTTGTTAGCGTTCTTAGGATCGACAAAACCTTCCGGCTGCATCATATACAGCTCTTCCTTAAGATTTCCATTAAGGAATGCCGTTTTGACGTCCATCTGCCATATCTCATAATCATAGTATGCGGCAATTGCTAACATGATTCGGACGGACTTCAGCTTCGCTACGGGAGAGAATGTCTCGTCGTAGTCAATCCCTTGAACTTGTCGATAACCCTTAGCGACAAGTCGAGCTTTATAAATGGTAACATTACCATCCACGTCCGTCTTCTTCTTAAAAATCCATTTGTTTTCTATCGCTCACCGATCATCGGGCAAGTCTGTCAAAGTCCATACTTTGTTTTCGTACATGGATTCTATCTCGGATTTCATGGCTTCAAGCCATTTGTTGGAATCTGGGCCCGCCATCGCTTCTTCATAGTTCGAAGGCTCACCGTTGTCTAACAACATGATTTCCAGGACAGGGTTGCCGTACCACTCTGGTGCGGAACGTGTCCTTGTGGACCTACGAAGTTCAGTAGCAACTTGATCCGAAGTACCTTGATCATCATCATTGGTTTCCTCTTCAGTTGGTGTGGGCATCACAGGAACATTTTCCTGAGCTGTACCACTTTCCCGTTCGAGAGGTAGTACTTCATCGAGTTCTACTTGCCTCCCACTTACTTATTTCGAGAGAAACTCTTTTTCCAGAAAGCATCCGTTCTTGGCAACAAAGATCTTGCCCTCGGATCTTAAGTAGAAGATATACCCGACAGTTTCCTTAGGGTATCCTATGAAGACGCATTTTTCCGACTTGGGTTCGAGCTTTTCAGGTTGAAGTTTCTTGACATAAGCATCACATCCCCAAACTTTTAGAAACGACAGCTTAGGTTTCTTCCCAAACCATAATTCATACGGTGTCGTCTCAACGGATTTAGACGGTGCCCTATTTAAAGTGAATGTAGCTGTCTCTAGAGCATATCCCCAAAATGATAGCGGTAAATCGGTAAGAGACATCATAGACCGCACCATATCTAGTAGAGTGCGATTACGACGTTCGGACACACCGTTTTGCTGAGGTGTTCCAGGCGGCGTGAGTTGTGAAACGATTCCACATTTCTTTAAGTGTGTACCAAATTCGTGACTTAAGTATTCTCCTCCACGATCTTATCGAAGGAACTTTATCTTTCGGTCACGTTGATTCTCTACCTCATTCTGAAATTCCTTGAACTTTTCGAAGGTCTCAGACTTGTGTTTCATTAAGTAGACATACCCATATCTACTTAAGTCATCAGTGAGAGTGAGAACATAACGATATCCCCCGCGAGCCTCAACGCTCATTGGACCGCACACATCAGTATGTATGATTTCCAACAAGTTGGTTGCTCGCTCCATTGTTCCGGAGAACGGAGTCTTGGTCATTTTGCCCATGAGGCACGGTTCGCATGTGTCAAACGATTCATAATCAAGAGACTCTAAAAGTCCATCAGCATGGAGCTTCTTCATGCGCTTGACACCAATGTGACCAAGGCGGCAGTGCCACAAGTATGTGGGACTATCGTTATCAACTTTACAATCTTTTGGCATCCACACTATGAACATGTGTAATATTACGCTCGAGATTCATTAAGAATAAACCATTGACCATCGGAGCATGACCATAAAACATATCTCTCATATAAATCGAACAACCATTATTCTCAGACTTAAATGAGTAGCCATCTCGTATTAAACGAGATCCAGATACAATGTTCATGCTCAAACTTGGCACAAAATAACAATTATTAAGGTTCAAAACTAATCCCGTGGGTAAATGTAGAGGCAGCGTGCCGACGGCGATCACATCGACTCTGGAACCATTCCCGACGCGCATCGTCACCTCGTCCTTCGCCAGTCTCCGTTTATTCCGCAGCTCCTGCTGTGAGTTACAAATATGAGCAACGGCACCGGTATCAAATACCCAGGAGTTACTACGAGTACTGGTAAGGTACACATCAATTACATGTATATCAAATATACCTTTGGTGTTGCCGGCCTTCTTATCCGCTAAGTATTTGGGGCAGTTCCGCTTCCAGTGACCCTTCCCCTTGCAATAAAAGCACTCAGTCTCAGGCTTGGGTCCATTCTTTGACTTCTTCCCGGTAACTGGCTTACCGGGCGCGGCAACATCCTTGCCGTCCTTCTTGAAGTTCTTCTTGCCCTTGCCCTTCTTGAACTTAGTGGTCTTATTGACCATCAACACTTGATGTTCTTTCTTGATTTCAGCCTCTGCTGACTTCAGCATCGAGAACACTTCAGGAATGGTCTTCACCATCCCCTGCATGTTGTAGTTCATCACAAAGCACTTGTAGCTCGGTGGGAGCGACTGGAGGATTCTGTCAATGACCGCCTCATCTGGGAGGTTAATGTTCAGCTGGGTCATACGGTTGTGCAACCCAGACATCTTAAGGATGTGCTCACTGACAGAACTGTTTTCCTTCATCTTACAATTGTAGAACTTGTCGGAGACATCATATCTCTTGACCCGGGCGTGAGCTTGAAAAACTAGTTTCAGCTCTTCGAACATCTCATATGCTCTGTGATGCTCAAAACGCTTTTGGAGCCCCGGTTCTAAGCTGTAAAGCATGTCGCACTGAACGAGGGAGTAATCATCAGCACGAGTTTGCCAAGCATTCATAATGTCTTGGTTCTCTGGGACGGGAGCGTCACCTAGCGGTCCTTCTAGGACATATTGCTTCCTGGTAGCTATGAGGATGATCCTCAGGTTCCGGACCCAGTCCTATAGTTGCTGCCATCATCTTTCAGCTTGGTTTTCTCTAGGAACGCGTTGAAGTTCATGTTGACATGAGCGTTGGCCATTTGATCTACAAGACATATTTGCAAAGGTTTTAGACTAAGTTCATGAAAATTAAGTTCATCTAATCAAATTATGAACTCCCACTTAGATTAGACATCCCTCTAGTCATCTAAGTGTTACACGATCCGAGTCGACTAGGCCGTGTCCAATCATCACGTGAGACGGACTAGTCATCGTCGGTGAACATCTTCATGTTGATCGTATCTTCCATACAACTCGTGTTCGACCTTTCGGTCTCCGTGTTCCGAGGCCATGTCTGCACATGCTAGGCTCGTCAAGTTGACCCTAAGTGTTTTTGCTGTGTAAAACTGTCTTACACCCGTTGTATGTGAACGTAAGGATCTATCACACCCAATCGTCACGTGGTGCTTCGAAACGACGAACTGTAGCAACGGTGCACGGTTAGGGGAGAACACTTCTTGAAATTTTGTAAGGGATCATCTTATTTACTACCGTCGTCCTAAGTAAACAAGATGCATAAACATAATAAACATCACATGCAATTATATAGTTGTGACATGATATGGCCAATATCATATAACTCCATTGATCTCCATCTTCGGGGCTCCATGATCATCTTGTCACCGGCTTGACACCATGATCTCCATCATCATGATCTCCATCATCGTGTCTTCATGAAGTTGTCACGCCAACGACTACTTCTACTTCTATGACTAACGCGTTTGGCAATAAAGTAAAGTAGTTTACATGGCGTTCTTCAATGACACGCAGGTCATACAAAAAATAAAGACAACTCCTATGGCTCCTGCCGGTTGTCATACTCATCGACATGCAAGTCGTGAATCCTATTACAAGAACATGATCTCATACATCACAATTCATCATTCATCACAACTTCTGGCCATATCACATCACATGATCAATCGCTGCAAAAACAAGTTAGACGTCCTCTAATTGTTGTTGCATCTTTTACGTGGTTGCAATTGGGTTCTAGCAAGAACGTTTTCTTACCTACAAATAACCACAACGTGATTTTGTCAACTTCTATTTACCCTTCATAAGGACCCTTTTCATCGAATCCGCTTCAACTAAAGTGGGAGAGACAGACACCCGCCAGCCACCTTATGCAACTAGTGCATATCAATCGGTGGAACCGGTCTCACGTAAGCGTACGTGTAAGGTTGGTCTGGGCCGCTTCATCCCACAATACCGTTGAAGCAAGAAAAGACTAGTAGTGGCAAGCAAGTTGACAAGATCCACGCCCACAACAAATTGTGTTCTACTCGTGCATTAGAGAACTACGCATAGACCTGGCTCATGATGCCACTGTTGGGGAACATTGCAGAAAATTAAAAATTTTCCTACGGTTTCACCAAGATCCATCTATGAGTTCATCTAAGCAACGAGTCAAGGGAGTGATTTTGCATCTACATACCACTTGTAGATCGCGTGCGGAAGCTTGCAAGGGGATGGTGATGATGGAGTCGTACTCGACGTGATTCAGATCACCGATGTCCAAGTGCTGAACGGACAGCACCTCCGCGTTCAACACACGTACGGGAAGGGAGACGTCTCCTCCTTCTTGATCCAGCAAGGGGGAAGGAGAGGTTGATGATGATCCAGCAGCACGACGGCGTGGTGGTGGATGCAGCAGAACTCTAGCAGGGCTTCGCCAAGCGTCTACGGGAGGAGGATGAGGTGTAGCAGGGGAGGGAGGCGCCATGGCAATGGGTACGGCTGCCCTCCCCCTGCCCTCCTTTATATAGGACCCCCAGGGGGGCATCGGCCCTGGGAGATCCAATCTCCCAAGGGGGCGGCGACCAAGGGGGGAGGAGTGCCCCCCAAGGCATGTGGTGCGCCCCCCCCCCCCACCCTAGGGTTTCAACCCTAGGCGCAGGGGGTGGGCCTAGGGGGGGCGCACCAGCCCACTATGGGCTGTCTCTCCTCCCACGTCAGCCCATGGGGCCCTCCGGGATGGGTGGCCCCACCCGGTGGACCCCTGGGACCCTTCCGGTGGTCCCGGTACAATACCGGGTGACCCCGAAACTTTCCCGATGGCCGAAATACCACTTCCTATATATTATTCTTTACCTCCGGACCATTCTGAAACTCCTCGTGACGTCCGGGATCTCATCCGGGACTCCGAACAACATTCGGTATGCTGCATACTCATATTCATACAACCCTAGCGTCACCGAACCTTAAGTGTGTAGACCCTACGGGCTCGGGAGACATGCAGACATGACCGAGACCACTCTCCGGTCAATAACCAACAGCGGGATCTAGATACCCATGTTGGCTCCCACATTCTCCTCGATGATTTCATCGGTTGAACCACGATGTCGAGGATTCGATCAAATCCCGTATGCAATTCCCTTTGTCAATCGGTGCGTTACTTGCCCGAGACTCGATCGTCGGTATCCCAATACCTTATTCAGTCTCGTTACCGGCAAGTCATTTTACTCGTACCGTAATGCATGATCCCGTGGCCAACACCTTGGTCACCTTGAGCTCATTATGATGATGCATTACCGAGTGGGCCCAGAGATACCTCTCCGTCATACGGAGTGACAAATCCCAGTCTCGATCCGTGTCAACCCAACAGACACTTTCGGAGATACCTGTAGTGCACCTTTATAGTCACCTAGTTACGTTGTGACGTTTGATACACCCAAAGCACTCCTACGGTATCCGGGAGTTACACGATCTCATGGTCGAAGGAAGAGATACTTGACATTGGCAAAGCTCTAGCAAATGAACTACACGATCTTTGTGCTATGCTTAGGATTGGGTCTTGTCCATCACATCATTCTCCTAATGATGTGATCCCGTTATCAATGACATCCAATGTCCATAGCCAGGAAACCATGACTATCTGTTGATCACAACGAGCTAGTCAACTAGAGGCTCACTAGGGACATATTGAGGTCTATGTATTCACACGTGTATTACAATTTCCGGATAATCGGTTATAGCATGAATAAAAGACAATTATCATGAACAATGAAATATAATAATACTTTTATTATTGCCTCTAGGGCATATTTCCAACAAATAGTGATGCTTATCTTGTTTCTGATGAAGGGCCACAAGAAGTTCTCGGTCATTGAGAACACGAGAGCGCTTCCGAGGCCTTTGTGCAATGGTGCTTTCAGTGGCTTCAGTAGGTGCACAATGAGGCAGACGAGTATTTCCAGCCATTGGATAGATTCGTGTTGCTGCCTGGACGCCTTCAATGGGTTGAGTGAACATTTGGTGCTCGACATTCTAAAGACAAAGAGGCTTCTTGGCAGGGTCAGAGTATATGGCTTCAACTGACATATCAACCTCTGGTAAAAAGATCAAATGATTGCGAGCAGAGGGTTGATAGTTGACAGATGAGTGTCGCTTGATGAGGCGCATGACCCATGGAGCATAGAACTTCAGACCAAACAGGTCAGATCCAGAAGTAGCAAGTTGCCTGATGAAGAATTCCTGAGTATTGAAGCTGATGCCATTGAGGATGTAGAAGACCAATGTCTTCATGGCTCCTTCAAGCTTTGCAGCTGATGAATGTCCTTTGATAGGCCATAGAGTCCGCCTGATGATATGATATATGGTGCGAGGCAGATACTCAAGGTCATCAACAAAGAAATCCGTTGGATAGTCAGCGTCAGATGGCAAAGGCTTCATCATACTCAACATCTGGCTCATGTTGGGTTCTGGCTTATGGAAGATGCTCTCCTGTGCATTGCGGTGAAGTTGACAATCAGGTTCATATAGCTCTCCTGGAGTGGCTAGACCAGTAAGCTCAATGATATCCAGAGCTTTGGCTTCACGATGAACATTTCAGGTCATCCACTCGAGAACCCATGTCTTTATATCTCTGTTGTAGCCGCGAATGTGGAGGGTAGCATAGAATTGAAGCAGAAGTTCTTCATTCCAATGTTCTTTGTCTGTCACAAAACTAAGTAGACCAGCATCACGAAAACAGTCAAGTGCTTCTTCTAACCACGGCAGTCCAGCAATGGCTTTAGTGTCGAGGCGCATATGAGGGAAAATGCGCCCTTGATCATACAGAACACAGGTGTAATAACTTCGCTGTTGATAGCTCCAGAAACAATCTGATGATATCCTTGGCTTTGAGTAGGGGTTCTTGGCGCTGTCAAAGAAGGTATTGTGGCTTTTGAAGCCATTAGCATTGAAGGACCCTGGTGAGTTTGCAGTACCTGGAAACCTTGGCAATCTTGGCTTTGGTTTCTGGACCTGAGGCCTATGCTCAACATGATAATCAAATTGAGGTCCAGAGGCAGTAGGCGGAGGTACCAGAATGGGCCATCGGACGGTGGTTAGCTGACCATGACTGTATGCTTGCTCAATTGTATGGGGCCTTGGTGGCGGAACAGGAGCAGTGGCAACAGCAGAGGCTTCAGGCTGCACAACAGGTGCTTCGGGAGCAGTTGCCTCATTAGCTTCAGGCACACTGGTTGGTGCAAGCTCCACATTAGCTTCAGCTATGACTACGTCATTGGCTTCATTGGCGTTGGTGGTGGCAGCTTCAACATTTTCAACCTCCACTTGATGAGCAGGAGGGTCGGGCAATGGCACGTTCACATCAGGAACAACTTCTTCATTAACGGGAGGAGTAGGGACACGCGCATCTTCTTGATTTTCATCGGCTGATGCAACCTGAGTGTCTTCAGCAGCTTGGGCTTCAGACGAGGAGACATTCGTAGTGGGAGTGGGTTCAGAAAATACTTGACGTGCAACAGGTTGGTGTTGCACTTCTCCTTCTGGAACGCTCGACAGAGGGACTTGAGGCCTTTGTCCTTTGCGAAGCCTGCGAAATGTTGGCAACGCCTTTGGAGATGGAGTTGGCTGGGCCTCAAAGTCCTCATCTTCTTCTTGCACGGGTGGTGTAGCTTGTTGTTGTTGTTGGGGAGTACTGGGGGAGTCTTGTTGCTGTGGGTGATCAGCCCACGATGCATCCTGAGCAGTTCGCGTCAGAGGACGACCAATGCTGATGAGTTCGCTATTCGTGAGAACAGGCGATGATACCACATTGTGTTCGATCTGAGGAAGAACGTCATCATCTTCAACATTTTCATCATGACCAATGTCTTCAACAGCGGTGGGTTCAGCTGCTGGAATGTCTTCAGCTTCATGAGCCTCTGTGGGAGCAGGCTCATGAACTATCATCCGTCTTTCTTGATGTTCAGACGCAGGGCGAACCACTAAAATGGGTTCGACAACCAAGGGCTCTGTGGAAGCAGCCCGATTCTTCTTGGTCTTGCGCTTCTTCTTGGAGGGAGCGGCATCTGAGGCTTCAGGAATCTTCCTTTTTCTGGCTTCAGCCTCAGCAGCCCTCGTCTTCTTCTGTTCTGAAGCGGTTGTGGTGACCTTTGGCTTCGAGCCAGTCAAGCTGCTGGGGAAGATAATGCGAGGGGCTTCTTGACTTGAAGGCGTAGGTTGGGCAGTAGAGAGCTTCTTCTTTTTCTTTGCAGCCATCCTGGGGTCAATGCCAGGACGGCCAAGAGACTTGCGCTTCTCAGCCTCATTGTAGGCAAGCACACACTTGTCAGCCAAACTCTTCATACGCTCGCGGGAGCCTTGGGCTTCCTGGCGCTTCTTGAGAAAGGTTTCTTTAAGCTCATGCAGCATCACTTTGAAGTTTCTGACATCTTGCACATTGAGCTTCGCCACATGCTTCTTGAACTGAGCCTTCTCATAATCAATTTTGTTCTTCAGCTCAACGATGCGCTGAGCGAGAGCTAGCTCGGAAGCAATGGCGCCATTGAAAGAGACACTTAGGCCAATGGGAAGCTGCAGATCTTCAAAGCTGAGATTTGGTGTGTCAAACCACTCATCAATGAAGTTATGGATGATTGCCACATCAAAGAGAGGCAGGTTGTTGAAGATTTCTGCTTCTTCCTTGCTCTTTATCAGTTGCTCAAGGGCATCATCAGCAAGATCTTCATCGCTAGACAGATCGATGGGTTCTTCACACAGAATGGCAGCAGGAGTCAAGGTTTGATCAGTATGCCTGACAATTTGCTTTTTCTTCTCCGTCTTCTTGGAGATATGGGATTGATCTTCAGACTGCACACTGGCTTCAGGAGGCGCAGTGGACAGGGGCTTCGCACGTGAAGCTTTTGAAGGTGCTGATTTAGAAGCCTTTAGCTTCTTTTGCTTCCGCGGCTTTGGAGGAGGAGCTGGGGCTTCATCAGTGTCAGCATCATCATCAGAATGACCTACCCTGGCACCTTGGACCAAGATGTAGGTGATGAGACCATCGAGGTTGGAGAAGGGGCCGATGACATTAGGTTCTGCATCACGAGAGCCGTCGGCACGGGGAGCAGAGGGACCAGGATTGAAGTCTAATCCCAATGACTTCTTGTTTTCCTTGGACGAAGCCTTGGCGTGCTGAAAGTTGTGCTTGAAGAGAGCATCATCACGACACCAGAGTAATGATGTGGGATTGGCGATCTCAGGCTGGGGTCCACGGACCATGCAAGGATAGAAACCTTGAGCAATAGCTTCAGCTCTGTTCTTGGGTTGAAGGCCTCGATAGAGAATATCGCCCCAAGGACTCTTGATAGCATTCTTCTCTGCATATTCCTTGGTTACAAATTTGTATTTGAACCATTCTTCAGCCCAATAGCGTTGAATCCATTGGATTCGTGTCTTGCGCTGATGATAAGTCTCTTCAGGATCTGTCTTGTAGAGCTCTGCTAGGTCATCAGGCAGATCTTTGGATGTTCCCTCTCGGCGCTGTCTGCCACCCTTCCTTGCTGATTTTTCTGAAGCCATGAACTTCAAAATGAATGGCTTCAATATGTTCAAAGGCTTCAGAGACTTACGCTTGCTGGTCAAGCAGGAACTGGCTTCAGGAGAGTTGATATGATGTTGTAAGTATTCTGCAAACGAATGCAGACTATGAGAACCAAGGGATTCTCCCACGGACATGTACCTGTGACAGCATTAGAGATGCGAGGGAAGGGGAAGAGGTCATATGCATTCTCAGAAGATTTTGAAGATAAATCAGTTTGAAGACATTGACCTCATTATGCGAAGACATTCACTTATATGAGGTAAGTTGGTTCCAGATTTGTACCAATCCGTGAATAAGTACAAGTGAGGAATTAAACTAGATAGGAAATCTAAGTGAATAGACTAGGCAGTATGAGATGCAGACTGAATAGATCTAACATTGTATAGACAGAAACCACTTTCGTTAAATAGGATGAATATTGAAGATCAAAAAGGTGGCAAAAATAGAGTTATAATTACCGCACGAAGAACTGCTAGATGGGATGAATAGGAGACCGAGCAGTTCAGCCCACCGTGCCCTAACTTGGCGACGGAGGACACCTACGGCGACGGCGGAGAGGATGATGTCCGCGGCCGGCGTGAGGACGGCGTCGGAGAAGTCGCGGCAGCTAAGCGCTTTGTCGCCAGTGTTGTCAAGAGCTAGCGGTGGCGCTAGGGTTTTGACGAGGTGGAGAGGTGGAAGAAGGATTTCTTACCGCAGGGGACAAGTATTTATAAGTAGGTGTGTGGCACAACGCAATTACGCTGGTGCCCCTGGCGGTTCACATCTGAGGGGCACATGGCAAGCATGCAACATACTCAGAGTTGTCCCATGTTCCCACGCCCGCCAGGCATGTCGGATGGTTGTTCCGGCTTCTCCGGATTTCAACAATAAAGATGAGTTATTTAAAACAGACTTAATGTTTGTCTCTGTGCCTTCTGCTGACTAGGACGCAAAGAAGACATTTGACAGTTTCAATAGAATGCATATGATTTGGACAGATAGAGTTTGAGATTGAAAGCATAGAGAGGTTAGGGTCCGATCACATTCACTTAGTTCAAAAGATTCAACTATATATATATATATATATATATATATATATATATATATATATATATATATATATATATATATATCAGAAAGCAATCAAATCATCAGAGTGAAGAAAATCATAAAGATAAATTGAAACTGAAGACAAACCAAACGCGAGGTCATTGCAAAAATAACACCATGAGTGAAACACTTCAAACAAAGAAATTTGGTGGTGGCGTTACCCACCATATAGGAAGTATTAGACCCAGACACGGCGCACAATTATCGTGGCGCTCCGAAGTCAAATTCCATGTTAATGTATTCACACTCAGAATGTAAGTCTTCATTGATTGAAGATATACAGTACTTCGTGTGTTACACATCTAAGTCATCAACATGCATAAGTGTTAGGATGTGTGCCCGATCACAGGACATTAGAGGATTCCAAGATATTTAGCTCACACCGTAACTTGCAAAATCTTTTTCATCCAAGGGCTTTGTGAAGATATCTGCCAGTTGCTCTTCAGTGTTGACATGAATGATATCGATGTCTTTCTTCATGACATGATCTCTGAGAAAGTGATGACGAATTTCAATGTGCTTTGTCTTCGAGTGCTGAAATGGATTGTTGGCTATCTTGATGGCACTTCCGTTGTCGCGGAAGAGAGGTACTTGTTTCAGATTGATTCCATAGTCCTTGAGAGTTTGCTTCATCCATAGAAGCTGGGCACAACAGGATCCAGCAGCAATGTATTCAGATTCAGCAGTTGAGAGTGATACACAGTTCTGCTTCTTTGAAGACCAACAGACAAGTGATCGACCGAGAAAGTGACATGTGGCTGATGTAGACTTGCGATCCACCTTGTCACCAGCATAATCAGCATCCGAGAATCCAACCAAATCAAATTTTGAGCCCTTTGGATACCATTCCAAGTGTTAGGGTGTAAGCCAAATATCGAAGAATTCGCTTCACAGCTAAGTGATGCGATTCCTTTGGGGCCGCTTGGAATCGAGCACACATGCAAACACTAAGCATAATGTCTGGCCTAGATGCACATAGATAAAGTAAAGAACCAATCATGGAGCGGTATACCTTTTGATCGAACTCTTTACCATTGTCGTCGGGACCAAGGTGGTGTTTGGCTGGCATTGGCATCGTGTAACCTTTGCAGTCTTCCATTCCAAACTTCTTCAGACAATCTTTGAGGTATTTTTCTTGAGATATGAAGATGCCATTTCTTTGCTGACGAATTTGAAGACCAAGGAAGAACTTCAACTCACCCATCATGGACATCTGATATTGCTCTTGCATCATGTACCCAAACTCATCAGTATACTTCTGGTTGGTGCAGTCGAAGATTATGTCATCCACATATATTTGGCACACAAACAGTTCACCATCATATGTCTTCGTGAAGAGTGTGGGATCGAGGGATCCTGGTTTGAAGCCTTTGCTCTTCAGGAAGTCTTTGATCGTATCGTACCATGCACGAGGAGCTTGTTTAAGGCCATACAGTGCTTTGTTTAACTTGTACACCATATCAGGATGTTTTGGATCTTCAAAGCGAGGTGGTTGAGCTACATATACTTCTTCTTCAATCTTGCCATTGAGAAATGCACTCTTCACATCCATTTGATATAGCAAGATGTTGTGATGGTTAGCGTAGGCTAGCAGTATGCGAATAGCTTCAAGCCTAGCCACAGGAGCAAATGTTTCATCGAAGTCAATTCCTTCTACTTGAGTATATCCTTGTGCCACAAGACATGCTTTATTTCTGACGACTTGGCCATGCTCATCTTGCTTGTTTCGATATATCCATTTTGTTCCAATAATATTATGCTTGCGAGGGTCAGGTCGCTTGACAAGTTCCCAAACATTATTCAGCTTGAACTGTTGAAGTTCTTCTTGCATAGCTTGAATCCATTCCGGTTCCATAAAAGCTTCAGCAACTTTCTTGGGTTCTGATATTGACACAAATGAAAAGTGCCCACAAAAGTTTGCTAACTGTGTTGCTCTTGAGCGAGTAAGTGGACCAGGTGCATTGATGATGTCGATTATCTTCTCAATTTGTACTTCATTTGCAACACGAGGATGAACAGGACGAAGACTTTGCTCTTGCTGATCATTGTCATCATTGGAAGGATTGTCTTCGGTCTGAGCATTGTCTTCAGGTTGATTTGGTGCAGAAATGATAAGTTCTTCTCCAGGCTGAGCTTCAGAAGGCATGATTTCACCAATTCCCATCAGCTTGGTAGATTCGCTTGGAGGAGCTTCATCTAGTGTACTTGGCAGGAGTTCTCTTTGTGAACCATTGGTTTCATCAAATCTCACATCCATAGTTTCGACGATTTTGTAGAGATAGAGGTTGAAGACTCTGTAGGAGTGTGAGTCCTTTCCATAGCCAAGCATGAAGCCTTCGTGAGCCTTAGGTGCAAATTTTGACTTGTGATGGGGGTCCTTGATCCAGCATCTAGCTCCAAATACCCTGAAGTAACTGACATTTGGCTTCTTGCCAGTGAGGAGCTCATAGGATGTTTTGTTCAGAAGCTGATAGATGTAAACACGGTTGATGATGTGACATGCTGTATCAATAGCTTCAGGCCAGAACTTTCTTGGTGTCTTGTATTCATCGAGCATTGTTCGAGCCATCTCAATGAGGGTTCTGTTCTTGCGTTCAACGATGCCATTTTGCTGAGGTGTGTATGGAGCAGAGAACTCATGAGTGATTCCCATTGTATCCAGATAAAGATCAAGTCCGGTGTTCTTGAATTCAGTGCCATTATCACTTCTGATATGCTTGATCTTCACTACATAATTGTTCATTGCTCGATTGGCGAAGCGTCTGAAGACATCTTGAACTTCAGTCTTGTAGAGAATTATATGAACCCATGTGTATCTTGAGTAGTCATCAACAATGACGAAGCCATAGAGACAAGCAGTTGTTGTGAGGGTGGAGTAATGAGTAGGTCCAAATAAGTCCATGTGTAACAGCTCGAAGGGTTGAGATGTTGTCATGATTGTCTTCGAGGGGTGCTTTGCCCTTGTCATCTTTCCAGCTTCGCAGGCACCACACAGATGATCCTTCTTGAACTTGACATCTTCGATGCCTATGACATGCTTCTTCTTGACTAGTGAGTGTAAGTTCCTCATGCCAGCATGCCCTAGCCTTCGATGCCAGAGCCAGCATTCTAAAGCTTTTGTGAGAAGACACACGGCAAGATGTGGACCTACTGAGAAATCTACCATGTATAGATCATCTTTTTGATACCCTTCAAAGACTAGAGACTTGTTAGATTCCATTAGTACAAGGCAACGATATTTTCTGAATAGCACAATCATGTTTAAGTCACAAAGCATTGAGACAGACATTAAGTTGAAACCAAGGGATTCAACAAGCATCACTTTATCCATGTGTTGATCCTTTGAGATTGCAACTCTACCTAGACCCAATACCTTGCTTTTACCAGTGTCAGCAAACGTGATGTGACTCTTGTCGGATGGTCGTAAGGTTGAGTCCATGAGAAGACTTCGATCACCAGTCATATGGTTTGTGCATCCACTGTCCATAATCCATTCTGAAGCTTTTGGTGATGTACCCTACAGTGCAGTTAGGAGGATAGGCTTCACAAGAGAGTTGTGAAGCATAAGCATTTGGCACATATAGGGATTGTCACAGCTTATATCAAGATTAGGACACATAGTATGACAGGTAAGCAATCGAGATGTAATGTATATAGTAAGATATTTTATCATGCATCCTTAATGTGTTTTAGGTCCCCAGCAATAGCATCGGACGCCTTTGATTTCAGGATGGAGACCCTTTTCTGCAAAAGAAAGTTAATTCTTCTTCGCCACCCACATCTTCAGGGGTGGCTTAGAAGCAATGAGTCTAAGTGCAGCATCTGAGAATTTTGGCTTTGGAGCCCTAGCAAATAGCCTTGCAGGAGATGAATGATACTCATATGAATAGGCAGAAAAGTTCTTAGTCCTATGAACATAGCGGTTCAAAGACACACGCTCATATTCATAAGTCTGAGCATGATTTCCCTGCAAAACATTGGCATTAGGGTGACTCAAGTGTGTCCTGTATCTGTATGAAGCCTTTGGGCCATATGAAGCTATAGGTCTGGGGTTTGTCTTCTTCCTTGGTGGTGTCATGACAACATTCACAGGAAGATTCTCAATGTACTGCTTAGGTACCCAGATCTTCTTCATAGGTGGTCCATTCCTACAGTTAGTACCAATGTACCTGGCAAACACTTCACCATTCTGATTCTTGAACAGCTTATAGTTTGCATCAAAGGATTCATCAATGATAATAGGATTAGCACAGGTAAAGCCAGATAAAGTGGATGGATCTACTAAAGGTTCCTTTACAGCAACCCATGTGGTTTTGGGGTACTGCTCAGGCTTCCAGTACGAGCCATCAACATTCATTTTCCTCTCGAACCCAACACCCTCTTTCCTTGGGTTTCGGTTCAGGATCTGCTTTTTGAGGACATCGCAGAGTGTCTGATGTCCTTTCAGACTTTTGTACATCCCTGTTTCAAGCAATGTCTTCAACCTAGCATTTTCATCAGCAATAGTAGTAGTATCCTCTGCAGAGGGGTTAGCAACCACATCAGTAGGTGAAGACAATGAAACAGTAGCAGCAGTGGAACATTCAGCAACAGATGTGGCATTATCACGCTCAATGCATTTTAGACATGGTGGTTCAAATCCATCCTGAGCGGGACTGATCTGTTGAGCGCGAAGTGACTCATTCACTTTTTGAAGATCTTCATGAGCCGCTCTCAATTTCCCAAGCTCTTGCTTCCTTTGAAGATAATCATAGGAGAGCCTTTCATAAGTAGTTGAGAGCGTTTCATGACGACTTTCAAGTTCTTGGTACTTAGCATGAAGATTTTTTATGTCTTCAACTAAGGACTGTGATGGGTCATTTCCGCGTCCAGCAGGTCATCGCTTTTGTCTAACAGTTTTTGAGTATGTTCCATAGCCTTTTGTTGTTCAGTTGAAATTTTAGCAAGTGTTTTGTAGCTAGGTTTGGATTCACAATCAAAGTCATCTTCACTTGATGTTTGAAAGTAAGCATCGCGTGATTTTACCTTGGCACCGCGTGCCATGAAGCAGTAGGTGGGAGTAGAATCGTCTTCATCATCAGCTTCAGCGTTGTTGTGGAAGTCATTGTCTTTAGTGTTGAAGATGGACTTGGCAACATAGGCTGTGGCTAGAGCCAGACTTGCAACGCCAGGGTCAGACTCCTCTCCAGACTCCACCTCCGCCTCCTCAGAAGCAGACTCCTCCTCTGAATCCATTTCCTTGCCAACAAAAGCACGAGCCTTGCCAGATGAGCTCTTCTTGTATGATGAAGACTTGGAAGAAGACTTAGAAGAAGACTTTGAGGACTTCTTCTTCTTCTTGTCATCAGAATCATATTCCTTGCTCTTCTTCTTCTTCTTCTTCTCATTGTCCCACTGTGGAAACTCAGATATGTAGTGACCAGGTTTCTTGCACTTGTGGCAGGTTCTCTTCTTGTGGTCATGGGAGGTAGCTTCATCATTCCTTGAGCTAGATCGTGAAGACTTTCTGAAGCCTTTCTTCTTGGTGAATTTCTGGAACTTCTTCACAAGCATAGCAAGTTCCTTTCCAATGTCTTCAGGATATTCAGAACTGCAGTCAGATTCTTCTTTAGATGAGGAAACAACTTTTGCCTTCAAAGTGCGAGTTCGGCCATAGTTTGGGCAATAGATATCTCTTTTCTCAGAAAGTTGGAACTCATGTGTGTTGAGCCTCTCAAGTATATCAGACGGATCGAGTGTCTTGAAGTCAGGACGTTCTTGTATCATGAGGGCAAGGGTGTCAAAGGAGCTGTCAAGTGATCTCAGTAGTGTCTTGATGATTTCATGCTTGGTAATCTCAGTTGCCGAGAGCTTGAAGCTCATTTGTGATGTCAGTGAGGCGATCGAATGTGAGCTGGACATTTTCATTGTCGTTTCTCTTAAAGCGGTTGAAGAGGTTGCGAAGAACACTGATTCTTTGATCTCTCTGGGTTGATACGCCTTCGTTGACCTTGGATAGCCAGTCCCAGACTAGCTTTGATGTTTCCAGAGCACTCACACGGCCATACTGTCCTTTGGTCAGATGACCACAGATAATGTTCTTGGCAGTAGAGTCCAATTGAATGAACTTCTTGACATCAACAGGGGTGACACCTTCACCAGTCTTGGGAACGCCGTTCTTGACGACATACCAAAGGTCGACATCAATGGATTCAAGATGCATACGCATCTTATTCTTCCAGTAGGGATATTCAGTTCCATCGAAAACGGGGCAAGCAGCGGAGACCTTGATTATCCCTGCAGTCGACATAGCTAAAACTCCAGGTGGTTAAACCGAATCACATAGAACAAGGGAGTACCTTGCTCTGATACCAATTGAAAGTGCTAGTATCGACTAGAGGGGGGGTGAATAGGCGATTTTTATGAAAGTCTTCAAAACTTGGAAGTTTCGAAGATAAACAATAGAAATGACCTAGTTAACATGCAGCGGAAGATAAACTACCATAAGCAAACCATAGTCAAGTATACAATGATGTGAAAGTACATGACTAATAGCAGCTAAGTAGTAAGGATCAGGATGGAAGATAGTATGAAACCAATCAACAATAGTAGTCAAGCAATGAAGTCAAATAGATACGATAGATGGGCAATGACTTCACGAAGACAAACTTAAGTAAAGGATGAAAGGATAGAACCAGTTGCTCGTTGAAGGCACATGATTTGTTGGACCAGTTCCAGTTGCTGTGACAACTGTACGTCTGGTTAGGGAGGCTGAGATTCAACTCAGAAGACCGCGTCTTCACCTTATTCCCCTTGAGCTAAGGACACCCAGTCCTCGCCCAATCACTCTGGTAAGTCTTCAAGGTAGACTTCCAAACCTTCACAGACTTTGTTCACCGGCAATCCACAATGACTCTTGGATGCTCAGAACGCGACGCCTAACCGGCTGGAGGATACACAGTCCTCAAGTGTAATAAGTCTTCAGGTCACACAGACAGAAAGACTTCAGTGATGCCTAACACTCTTTGGCTCTGGGTGTTTGGGCTTGGTCCTCGCAAGGATTTCTCTCTCTCTCAAAGGCTTCGAGGTGGGTTGCTCTCAAACGACAAAAGTCGTGCACTAACTCTGAGCAGCCACCAATTTATGGTGTAGGGGTGGGCTATTTATAGCCACTAGGCAACCCGACCTGATATGTCCGAAATGACCCTGGTCACTAAGGAACTGACATGTGTTCCAACGGTCAGATTTCAAACACACACGGCAACTTTACTTGGGCTACAAGCAAATCTGACTCATCCAGCTCTGGATAAGATTTGCTCTCATTGTCTTCGCTCGAAGACATAGGATTTGGGTTGAGCATCACTTCAGTCACTCTGACTTAGTTCACTTGGACCCCACTTAACAGTACGGTGGTTCCTATGACTCAACAAAGAAGAAAAGGAAACAACGAAACCACACAGTCTTCGCGCTCCATAGTCTTCACGTAATGTCTTCTCAGGTCATAGTCTTCAATATGAATATCTTCTCATACCACCATTGTCTTCAATGTCTTCAGACATTTTTAGGGGTCATCTCCGGTAGGTAAACCGAATCAATGAGGGACACTACCTGCGTTATCCTGCAATTCTCACAAACGCATTAGTCCCTCAACCAACTTTGTCGTCAATACTCCAAAACCAACTAGGGGTGGCACTAGATGCACTTACACATACTGTGGCCCAAACTGAAGCTCCACGGCGGGAAGAACCTCACATTGTCTTCCCTGCCAGCATGACAGGCTCGAAGCCTAAGATCCCCACAGTGGCTTCAGAACAGAAGAAAACCAAGGCAGCTGAAGCTGAAGCCAGGAAGCGGAAAATCAAGAGCACCACTGATGATGCACCACCCCCCAAGAAGAGAAAAACCAAGAAGAGAGATCGGGCTTCTCCCACAGAGCCCCTTATTGTTGAACCCATTGCCTTTGCTCATCCTGACCCTGAAAATCAAGAGCGTCAGTTGATCGTTCATGAGTCTGCTTCCACAGAGGCTCCTGAAGCTCAAGAAGTTCCAGTTGTTGACCCCATCGCGACTGAAGACATTGGTCCACAAGACAATGTAGAAGATGATGAAGTCCTTCCTCTGCTTGAGCGCGCCATGGTATCATCACCTGTTCTAACGAACAGCGAGCTCATCAGTATTGGTCGTCCTTTGACGCCAATCTCTCAAGATGCCTCGTGGGTTGATCGCCCCCAACTAGCAACTCCAAGTCAAGATTCACCAAGTACACCCCGTCCTCCACCAGCGCAAGTCACCAGTCCGTTGGTGAATGATGATAATTACATGGAGACCACACCCTCGCCAAAGGCGTCGCCCGTGTTTCAACGGCTTCGCAAAGGTCTCAGGCCATCTGTCTCCATGACTACCATCACAGAAGAAGACTCAAACCAGTCCAGCTCAGTGGCACGTCAAGTGTTCCCTAAAGATAATCCTTCTGTGATGGTTCCCTCGTCCGAAGCCAATGTTGCTGAAGACAATCCGGCTGCATTAGCCAAAGAAAGACAAGAAGAAGAGCATGCTGCTACTCCCCTACCACCCAAGAAGTTGTTCTCGAGGAGAATGTGTCTGTGCCCGACTCTCCAGCTACTCAAGTGGAGGTTGACAATCCTGAGGCGGCCACCAACAACACCACTGAAGCCAATGACGTTGTCATGGCTGAAGACAATGTGGCGCATGGAGTGCACACTGTGCATGAAGCCACTGATGCACCTGCAACAACTGTGCAGCCTGACGCCTCTTCTAATGCCACTGCTCCTGTTCCGCCTCCAAGGCCCCACACCATTGAGCAAGCATTCTACCAAGGCGAGCTTGTCCCTGTCAGATGGCCAATTCTGGTTCCTCCGCCTTCTCCCGGACCTCAGTTTGCCTATCACGTGGAGCACAGGCCTCAGGCTTAGAGGCCAAAACCAAGGCTGCCAAGGTTTCCAGGTACTGCATTAGCACCAGGCTCATTCAATGTCAACGGCTTCATTGCACACATCACCTTCTTTGATACTGCCAAGAACCCATATTCCAAGCCAAGAATATCATCAGATCAGTTCTGGAGCTATCAGCAGCGCAACTACTACTCCTGTATTCTATCCAATCAAGAGCACATATTTCCTCATATGCGTCTGGACACTGAAGCCATTGCTGGTCTGCCCTGCCTAGAAGAAGCCCTTGACTGCTTTCGCGATGCTGGCCTTCTGCAGTTTGTCACTGACAAGGAACATTGGAATGAAGAGCTTCTCGTGCAATTTTATGCAACCCTCCACATTCGCGGCTACAACAGGGATACAACGACATGGGTCCTTGAGTGGATGACAGGCAATGTCCATCATGAAGCCAAAGCCTTTGATCTCATTGAGCTTACCGGCCTCTCCACTCCAGGGGAACTTTATGAACCTGGTTGTCAGCTTCACCGTGATGCATTGGAGAGCATCTTTCAGAAGCCAGAGCCCAACATGAGCCAGATGCAAAGTATGATGAAGCCACTGCCCCAGGATGCTGAATATCCCAAGGAACACTACAAGAAATATGTCAACTTGTGACCTTCTGTCAGTGACCCTGGAAGAATTGGTCATAGATCTATGACCATTTCAGACCAATTGGTCAAAAGCTGTTCGGGGGGCTCCAAACCCTAAACCATTGCGACCATTTTGGTCAGAAAGGTCGTAATTTCCTTACACGAAATGGTCATAAAGCAAACAGCGCTAGTCCGCTGCCTTATTTCTAGTTGTTAACGACCAATATAGATGGTCATAGCCTTGTCAATTGTGGTGGGTTGCTATGACTAGGCGCCACCTCATCAGTTTTGCCTATGTGTCATGTCCATGTGGCAGTTTTTGCCCTAGGTTGTGAAGCAACCTATATTTCTGTCATTCCCAAAATTCCCAAAAAAATCTCATAAATTCTTTGGGTCATATCTTCGTCAAATATGTAGAAACCTTCCTTGCCTAGTTCAAAACTAATTCAAAAATATTCATTTTCCTATTCTGTTCAGAGCAGCACTTTGTGAAGGAAGTACCACTTTGGCATGTCCAAATGGTATCCATTTTCTACAGTGCTTTCCTATGCCCAAATAACCATCCTCCACCAAATGCCAGCTCAATCCATTCATTATTTTGAGCCGAGCTTCAACATTCGTATTTATGTCCAGTGTGGTGGTTTGCAAAGCAAGTACCACCTAGGCTCCTCCTTTTGAGCTGAAAATTTGTGAAGACGGTCTTCTTAGTAACTGATCATCCTCAGCCAAAACTCACGCCCATTAGCCATGTACATTTCCCGTACTGCTAATCAAACACTTGGCTGCTAATTCATGTTTGAGCATCGATCGGTCTCCTCGTGAGAATCTTATGTTGTAATTTTCTTCCTAGCACCAACCTAGGGAGTGCCCAACCCACTAGACATGCCTAGGCCACCCAGAACACATGGCAACGCCACGGTCACGAGGTGATCATGCGGCAGGCATGCGAGTTTACGCGCTCTAGAGTTGGGGCCCTCGGCCACTGCCCAAACCTCGACGTATCGCCACCAAACCATGTATTTATGATTAAATAGGTCCTTTTGTAACTACAAATGATTTTTGGAAAAAATAAATAGCAAACTATGAGGCAGCTGCAGTTCAAATTTAACCCGCTTCCAACTGAATCGGCAGAAATTTGTCTTTTTCACGAGAGGTGGATCAAAAAATTTTACACCCAACCATTTTGTCAATTGTGCATTAAATATGTCCTAGTATTTTATAAAAATGATTTGGTCCAATTTTGCAACAATTATTTGGTAGTTCCTTCACAAAAAACCTCCTTTCGGGCACTCGAAAAATGGAAAATGGTTTTTTCGTCCAACGAAAATGAAAACTTCCTTAGGCAACATTGTTTGACATTCCAATATGCACCCTTGTGCACAATATGAGATCATTTGAACAAACTATGCCATGAATGTGGCCATAAGATTGATCATTTGGCTTGAAAGCCATGAGTCTTCACGCATGATAGCTCATTTTTAGAACACTTTTTGAAAATAATTGCCGTATTACAAGTTTATTATTTTTCCTGGAAACTTGGTCACATATAATGACACAATGCGAAGGTTTTCCAATTTTTTGATTTTTTTTAATTTTTTATGCCCGTTTCAAAATGCGGTCAAAACGGCGGGCTTGACCGTTCCTAGCTAGTGGTTGACTCTTGGAATTTTTTTGGTGTTTCTATGATTAAATAGATACTTATGTACCTAGAAATGATTTTTTGAAAAAATAAAGAGCAAACTATGAGGTAGCTGCAGTTCAAATTTGACCCGCTTCCAGCTGAATCGGCGGAAATTTGTTTAAATGACCAAAAATAGCTAGTAGGATTGGAAATGCATACAAATGGGTGATCATCCATAAAATGTGGTCTAAATTAATTAAATTTTTTAGTGATGCCATTTTGCAAAATAAATTTGGTAGCTGCTTCACGAATCCCCTATTTTTAGCACTAAAAGATAATTTCTCATGTTTTGAACCAATCAGGAAGTAGCCCACGGATCACCCACCCCACTGCAATCGATCTGAGCCGTCCAGAATCTCCTTCAGTCCCTCGATCCAGCGTCCCTCTCCCACCAACCCGCCCACCCCTCTGGAACTTTCCCCTCTCTCGCTCATCTGGCTCTCTCTCCCCTGCACTGGCAGCGAACCCTAGCGCTCTCTCCTCCCCTCGCCGCCACCCCCACCCACCCGTCCCCCGCCGCCACC
>NC_041383.1:792309903-792330302 GCF_002162155.2 Triticum dicoccoides | reverse complement strand
ACCCACTTCCGCCACACACCAGTCCCCTCGCCGCCACCCACCTCCGCCACACCTCCCCTCCCCACCTTAGATCCTCTCCCCTCTCCCCACTCCCAGATCCAACTTCCCACCGCCAACACCGGCGGCCAATCCCGGCGACCTAAGGCGGGATTCTACGGCGCCTAGCACACCTGCACCCGTCATAGGCCATGGAGGCCGTGGCCCTCTCCGCCGGCGACATGCCGACCATGAATGCGGTCCTCGCCAACTTGCTCAGCACCGACGAGGCGACGCGGCACCCCGCGGAGTAGGACCTCTCCTCTGTTACTGTCCCGTTCTTCTCCTTTCCTCTGTCTCTATCCCTCATGCATCTTCCCTCTCTCTCAGGTACATCTACGAAAGCCCCGCCATGGATGGCCTCTTCAGGAGCTCCTGCATGCCGCCGCTGCAGTTCGTCCGCGTCGCCGCCCCGGACCACCCCTGCGCCTCTGCCTCCCCACCACCATGGCACCCGCTCGTCCTCTGCTTCGGGCGACGGGACGTGCGCCGCCCCTCGTTGACCTCCAGCGAGCTCCAAGTCCCACGATCCACGACAGCCAGCCCCGCCCCTCCAAGTCCCACGATCCACCACATCCACCCAGCTCCTCCTCTTCTTCTGTTCCTCGCTGCTGCTGGTGGTAATCACTCTGGCAATACAAGCCTTTTTGGTGATACATCATCAACAAATAGAAAGTTCCAAGCATAGTAGCATACCTAGATTGTGTGAACTCCTTCATAACAGCAGCAGTCTCTCGGACAAGCTGGGTCACCGAGATGGTTTCCTGCATTTGGAAATGAATAATAATCAGGAATTATATATTTAATAGGATGAAATTGTAGTCCCAATCTCTGATTCACTGCAAATTGCAGTCCTAGTCTCTGCAATTGTTGATAAATGGATGAAATTCTAGTGTATCAGTACAATCATCTCTTAAGGTTCCTAACATTTTGGTTCAGAGCACGCCCGACATCTGATGTTCAGACCATAAATTGACTATTGTGTAACATTATGGTCGATGCCTTTTCTTTTTTTAATCATCCTTGGTTCCATTATATCAGAATGAAACCAGAGTAGTACAAAGTCCAGCTAAATTAGTTACTATGAAGCATTATCGAATGTTGTTCTTCCCTGCTCTTACCAGCGTCCTTTTAATTCCGTATGTGTTTTATTCTCTGAAGTTGATTCTCATGTGTGGTCATACCAACAACACATGCTTAAGACTGTTGGGGAACGTAGCAGAAATTCAAAATTTTCCTACGTGTCACCAAGATCTATCTATGGAGAAACCAGCAACGAGGGGAAGAAGAGTGCATCTACATACCCTTGTAGATCGCTAAGCGGAAGCGTTCAAGAGAACGGGGTTGAAGGAGTCGTACTCGTCGTGATCCAAATCACCGGAGATCCTAGTGCCGAACGGACGGCACCTCCGCGTTCAACACACGTATAGTCCGGTGACGTCTCCCATGCCTTGATCCAGCAAGGAGAGAGGGAGAGGTTGAGGAAGACTCCATCCAGCAGCAGCACGACGGCGTGGTGGTGGTGGAGGAGCGTGGCAATCCTGCAGGGCTTCGCCAAGCACCGCGGGAGAGGAGGAGGACTTGGGAGAGGGGGAGGGCTGCGCCAGAACTTCGTGTGAAGCTCCCATGCGCCTCCCCACTTTATATAGGGGTGGAGGGGCTGGTTTCTTGCCCTCCAAGTCCATTGGGGCGTTGGCCAAGGTGGGAGGAAAGAAATCCCATCATTTCCTTCCCCACCGATTGTTATCCCCCCTTTTTAGGGATCTTGATCTTATCCCTTCGGGATATGATCTTATTCCTTCTAAGGGGGGATCTTGGTGCGCCTTGACTAGGGGTGTGGGGCCTTTCCCCCACTACCCACGTTCATGTGGGTCCCCCCATGCAGGTGGGCCCCACTCCGGAACCTTCTAGAACCTTCCTGGTACAATACCGAAAAATCCCGAACATTTTCCGGTGGCCAAAATAGGACTTCCCATATATAAATCTTTACCTCCGGACCATTTCGGAACTCCTCGTGACGTCCGAGATCTCATCCGGGACTCCGAACAACATTCGGTAACCACATACAAACTTCCTCTATAACCCTAGCGTCATCGAATCTTAAGTGTGTAGACCCTACGGGTTCGGGAGACATGTAGACATGACCAAGACGTTCTCCGATCAATAACCAACAGCGGGATCTGGATACCCATGTTGGCTCCCACATGTTCCACGATGATCTCATCGGATGAACCACGATGTCAAGGACTCAATCGATCCCGTATACAGTTCCCTTTGTCTAACGGTATTGTACTTGCCCGAGATTCGATCGTCGGTATACCGATACCTTGTTCAATCTCGTTACCGGCAAGTCTCTTTACTCGTTCCGTAACACATCATCCCGTGATCAACCCCTTGGTCACATTGTGCACATTATGATGATGTCCTACCGAGTGGGCCCAGAGATACCTCTCCGTTTACACGGAGTGACAAATCCCAGTCTCGATCCGTGTCAACCCAACAGACACTTTCGGAGATACCTGTAGTGCACCTTTATAGTCATCCAGTTACGTTGTGACGTTTGATACACCCAAAGCACTCCTACGGTATCCGGGAGTTACACGATCTCATGGTCTAAGGAAGAGATACTTGACATTGGAAAAGCTCTAGCAAACGAACTACACGATCTTTGTGCTATGCTTAGGATTGGGTCTTGTCCATCACATCATTCTCCTAATGATGTGATCCCGTTATCAACGACATCCAATGTCCATAGCCAGGAAACCATGACTATCTGTTGAACACAACGAGCTAGTCAACTAGAGGCTCACTAGGGACATATTGTGGTCTATGTATTCAGACGTGTATTACGATTTCCGGATAATACAGTTATAGCATGAATAAAAGACAATTATCATGAACAAGGAAATATAATAATACTTTTATTATTGCCTCTAGGGCATATTTCCAACAGTCTCCCACTTGCACTAGAGTCAATAATCTAGTTCACATCGTCATGTGATTAACATTCACATGTCACATCACCATGTGACCAACATCCAAAGAGTTTACTAGTGTTATTAAACTAGTTCACATCATCATGTGATTAAGACTCAATGAGTTCTAGGGTTTGATCATGTTTTGCTTGTGAGAGAGGTTTTAGTCTACGGGTCTGCAACTTTCAGATCCGTATGTACTTCGCAAATCTCTAGGTCATTCTGTAAATGCTGCTTCCACGCTCCACTTGGAGCTATTCCAAATGGTTGCTCCACTATACGTATCCGTTTTGCTACTCAGAGTCACTCGGATAGGTGTTAAAGCTTGCATCGACGTAACCCTTTACGCCGAACTCTTTATCACCTCCATAATCGAGAAACATGTCCTTATTTACTCCCAGGACAATTTTGACCGCTGTCCAATGATCCATTCCTGGATCATTCTTGTACCCCTTGACTGACTCATGGCAAGGCACACTTCTGGTGCGGTACACAGCATAGCATACTATAGAGCCTACGTCTGAAGTATAGGGGACGACCTTCGTCCTTTCTCTCTATTCTGCCGTGGTCGAGCTTTTAAGTCTTAACTTCATACCTTACATCTCAGGCAAGAACTCCTTCTTTGACTGATCCATCTTGAACACCTTCAAGATCATGTCAAGGTACGTGCTCATTTGAAAGTACTATTAAGCATTTTGATCTATCTTATAGATCTTGATGCTTATTATTCAAGTAGCCTAATCCAGGTTTTCCATTGAAAAACACTTTACAAATAACCCTATATGCTTTCCAGAAATTCTACATCATTTCTGATCAACAATATGTCAACAACATATACTCATCAGAAATTCTATAGTGCTCCCACTCACTTCTTTGAAAATACAAGTTTCTCATAAACTTTTGTATAAACCCAAAATCTTTGATCATCTCATCAAAACGTACATTCCAACTCTGAGATGCTTACTCCAGTCCTTAGAAGGATCGTTGGAGCCAGCATACCTTTTAGCATCCTTAGGATCGACAAAAACTTTCGGATTGTATCACATACAACCTTTCCTTACGAAGACTGGTAAGGAAACTCGTTTTGACATCCATCTGCCAGATTTCATAAATGCAGCTAATGCTAACATGATTCCGACGGACTTAAGCATCGCTACGGATGAGAAAATCTCATCGTAGTCAACTCCTTGAACTTGTGAAAAACTCTTCGCCATAAGTCGAGCTTCATAGACGGTGACATCACCGTCCACGTCTGTCTTCTTCATAAAGATCCATTTATCTCAATGGCTTGCCGATCATCGGGCAAGTCCACCAAAGTCCATGTTTTGTTCTGATACATGGATCCTATCTCGGATTTCATGGCTTCTAATCATTTGTCAGAATTTGGGCCCACCATCGCTTGTCCATAGCTCGTAGGTTCATTGTTGTCTAGCAACATGACCTTCAAGACAGGATTACTGTACCACTCTAAAGTAGTACGTATCCTTGTCACCCTACGAGGTACTGTAGTGACTTGATCCGAAGTTTCATGATCACTATCATAAGCTTCTATTTCAATTAGTGTAGGTGCCACAGGAACAACTTCCTGTGCCCTGCTACACACTAGTTGTAGTGACGGTTCAATAACCATATCAAGTCTCCACCATCCTCCCACTCAACTTTTCGAGACAAACTTTTCCTCGAGAAAGGACCCGACTCAAGAAACAATCCCTATTGCTTTCGGATATGAATTAGGAGGTATACCCAACTGTTTTGGGTGTCCTATGAAGATGCATTTTATCCTCTTTGGGTTCGAGCTTATCAACCTGAAACTTTTCCACATAAGCGTCGCAGCCCCAAACCTTTAAGAAATGACAGCTTAGGTTTCTCTAAACCATAGTTCATACGGTGTCATTTCAACGGAATTATGTGGTGCCCTATTTAAAGTGAATGTGGTTGTCTCTAATGCCTAACCCATAAACGATAGTGGTAATTCGATAAGAGACATCATGGTACGCACCATATCCAATAGGGTGCAACTATGATGTTCGGACACGCCATCAAACTATGGTGTTCCAGGCGGTATTAATTGTGAAACAATTTTCACAATGTCTTAATTGCGTGCCAAAGCTCGTAACTCAGATACTCATCTCTATGATCATATCATAGACATTTCATCCTCTTGTCACGATGATCTTCAACTTCACTCTGAAATTACTTGAACCATTCAATAATTCAGACTTGTGTTTCATCAAGTAAATATACTCTACATCTACTCGAATCATCTGTGAAGTAAGAACATAATGATATTCACTGCATGCCTCAGCACTCATTGGACTGCACACATCAAAATGTGTTACTTCCAACAAGTTGCTATCTTGTTCCATTTTACTGAAAAATGAGGCTTTTTAGTCATCTTGCCCATGTGGTATGATTTGCATATCTCAAGTGATTCAAAATCAAGTGAGTCCAAACCATCCATCTGCATGGAGTTTCTTCGTGCGTATACACCAATAGACATGGTTCGCATGTCTCAAACTTTTCAAAACGAGTGAGTCCAAAGATTCATCAACATGGAGCTTCTTCATGCGTTTTACACCAATATGACTTACATGGCAGTGCCACAAGTAAGTGGTACTATCATTACTATCTTATATTTTTTTGGCATGAAAATGTGTATCACTACGATCGAGATTCAATAAACCATTCCTTTAGGTGCAAGACCATTGAAGGTATTATTCAAATAAATAGAGTAACCATTATTCTCCTTAAATGAATAACCGTATTGCGATAGACATAATCCAATCATGTCTATGCTCAACGCAAACACCAAATCTCGATGGTAGAGGGAGCATGCGATGCTTGATCACATCAACCTTGGAAACACTTCCAACACATATCGTCAGCTCACCTTTAGCTAGTCTCCGTTTATTCCATAGCTCTTTTATTTTGAGTTACTAACACTTAGCAACCGAACCGGTATCTAATACCCTGGTGCTACTAGGAGTACTAGTAAAGTACACATTAACATAATGTATATCCAATATACTTCTATCGACCTTGCCAGCCTTCTCATCTACCAAGTATCTAGGGTAATTCCGCTCTAGTGACTATTCCCCTTATCACAGAAGCAGTTAGTCTCGGGTTTGGGTTCAACCTTCGGTTTCTTCACTCGAGCAGCAGCTGATTTGCCGTTTCATGAAGTATTCCTTCTTGCCCTTGCCCTTCTTGAAACTAGTGGTTTCACCAACCATCAACAATTGATGCTCCTTCTTGATTTCTACTTTCGCGGTGTCAAACATCGTGAATACCTCAAGGATCATCATATCTATCCCTGATATGTTATAGTTCATCACAAAGCTCTAACAGATTGGTGGCCATGACTTTGGATAAACATCACTATCTCATCTGGAAGATCAACTCCCACTTGATTCAAGTGATTGTTGCACTCAGACAATCTGAGCACAAGCTCAATGATTGAGCTTTTCTCCCTTAGTTTGCAGTCTAAGAAAATTGTCGGAGGTCTTATACCTCTTGACGTGGGCACGAGCCTGAAATCTCAATTTCAGCCCTCGAAACATCTCATATGTTCCGCGACGTTTCGAAAACGTCTTTGGTGCCTCAACTCTAAACTGTTTAACTGAACTATCACGTAGTTATCAAAACGTGCATGTCTGATGTTCGCAACATCCACAAACGACGTTTGGGGTTCAGCACACTGAGCGGTGCATTAAGGACATAAGCTTTCTACTGTCCGCATAATTGCTATTGTCAACTTTCAACTATATTTTCTCTAGGAACATATCTAAACAGTGGAACTAAAGCGCGAGCTTACGACATAATTTGCAAAGATCTTTTGACTATGTTTAGGATAATTAAGTTCATCTTATGAACTCCCACTCAGATAGACATCCCTCTAGTCATCTAAGTGATTACATGATCCGAGTCAACTAGGCCGTGTCCGATCATCACGTGAGACGGACTAGTCATCATCGGTGAACATCTTCATGTTGATCGTATCCTCCATACGACTCATGCTCGACCTTTCGGTCTCTGTGTTCCAAGGCCATGTCTGTACATGCTAGGCTCGTCAAGTTAACCCTAAGTGTTTTGCATGTGTAAAACTGTCTTACACCCGTTGTATGTGAACGTAAGGATCTATCACACCCGATCATCACGTGGTGCTTCGAAACGACGAACTTTAGCAACGGTGCACAGTTAGGGGAGAACACTTCTTGAAATTGTTGTAAGGGATCATCTTATTTACTACCGTAGTTCTAAGTAAACAAGATGCATAAACATGATAAACATCACATGCAATCAAATAGTGACATGATATGGCCAATATCATTTTGCTCCTTTTGATCTCCATCTTCGGGGCTCCATGATCATCATCGTCACCGGCATGACACCATGATCTCCATCATCATGATCTCCATCATCATGTCTCCATGAAGTTGTCTCACCAACTTTTTACTTCTACTACTATGGCTACCGGTTAGCAATAAAGTAAAGTAATTACATGGCGTTGTTCAATGACACGCAGGTCATACAATAAATAAAGACAACTCCTATGGCTCATGCCGGTTGTCATACTCATCGACATGCAAGTCGTGATTCCTATTACAAGAACATGATCAATCTCATACATCACATATCATTCATCACATTATTCTTGGCCATATCACATCACATAGCATACCCTGCAAAAACAAGTTAGACGTCCTCTAATTGTTGTTTGCATGTTTTACGTGGCTGCTATGGGTTTCTATCAAGAACGTTTCTTACCTACGCAAAAACCACAACGTGATATGTCAATTGTTATTTACCCTTCATAAGGACCCTTTTCATCGAATCCGATCCGACTAAAGTGGGAGAGACTGGCACCCGCTAGCCACCTTATGCACCAAGTGCATGTCAATCGGTGGAACCTGTCTCATGTAAGAGTACGTGTAAGGTCGGTCCGGGCCGCTTCATCCCACAATACCGTCGAAACAAGATTGGACTAGTAACGGTAAGCATATTGAAAAAAATCAACGCCCACAACTACTTTGTGTTCTACTCGTGCAAAGAATCTACGCAATAGACCTAGCTCATGATGCCACTGTTGGGGAACGTAGCAGAAATTCAAAATTTTCCTACGTGTCACCAAGATCTATCTATGGAGAAACCAGAAACGAGGGGAAGAAGAGTGCATCTACATACCCTTGTAGATCGCTAAGCGGAAGCGTTCAAGAGAACGGGGTTGAAGGAGTCGTACTCGTCGTGATCCAAATCACCGGAGATCCTAGTGACGAACGGACGGCACCTCCGCGTTCAACACACGTACAGCCCGGTGACGTCTCCCATGCCTTGATCCAGCAAGGAGAGAGGGAGAGGTTGAGGAAGACTCCATCCAGCAGCAGCACGACAGCGTGGTGGTGGTGGAGGAGCGTGGCAATCCTGCAGGCCTTCGCCAAGCACCGCGGGAGAGGAGGAGGACTTGGGAGAGGGGGAGGGCTGCGCCAGAACTTCGTGTGAGGCTCCCATGCGCCTCCCCACTTTATATAGGGGTGGAGGGGCTGGTTTCTTGCCCTCCAAGTCCATTGGGGCGTTGGCCAAGGTGGGCGGAAAGAAATCCCATCATTTCCTTCCCCACTGATTGTTATCCCCCCTTTTTAGGGATCTTGATTTTATCCCTTCGGGATATGATCTTATTCCTTCTAAGGGGGATCTTGGTGCGCCTTGACCAGGGGTGTGGGGCCTTTCCCCCACTACCCACGTTCATGTGGGTCCCCCCATGCAGGTGGGCCCCACTCCGGAACCTTCTAGAACCTTCCCGGTACAATACCGAAAAATCCCGAACATTTTCCGGTGGCCAAAATAGGACTTCCCATATATAAATCTTTACCTCCGGACCATTCCAAAACTCCTAGTGACATCCGAGATCTCATCCGGGACTCCGAACAACATTCGGTAACCACATACAAACTTCCTCTATAACCTTAGCGTCATCGAATCTTAAGTGTGTAGACCCTACGGGTTCGAGAGACATGTAGACATGACCGAGACGTTCTCCGGTCAATAACCAACAGCGGGATCTGGATACCCATGTTGGCTCCCACATGTTCCACGATGATCTCATCGGATGAACCACGATGTCAAGGACTCAATCGATCCCGTATACAATTCCCTTTGTCTAACGGTATTGTACTTGCCCGAGATTCGATCGTCGGTATACCAGATACCTTGTTCAATCTCGTTACCGGCAAGTCTCTTTACTTGTTCTGTAACACATCATCCCGTGATCAACCCCTTGGTCACATTGTGCACATTATGATGATGTCCTACCGAGTGGGCCCAGAGATACCTCTCCGTTTACACGGAGTGACAAATCCCAGTCTCGATCCGTGTCAACCCAACAGACACTTTCGAAGATACCTGTAGTGCACCTTTATAGTCACCCAGTTACGTTGTGACGTTTGATACACCCAAAGCACTCCTACGGTATCCGGGAGTTACACGATCTCATGGTCTAAGGAAGAGATACTTGACATTGGAAAAGCTCTAGCAAACGAACTACACGATCTTTGTGCTATGCTTAGGATTGGGTCTTGTCCATCACATCATTCTCCTAATGATGTGATCCCGTTATCAACGACATCCAATGTTCATAGCCAGGAAACCATGACTATCTGTTGATCACAACGAGCTAGTCAACTAGAGGCTCACTAGGGACATATTTTGGTCTATGTATTCAGACGTGTATTACGATTTCCGGATAATACAGTTATAGCATGAATAAAAGACAATTATCATGAACAAGGAAATATAATAATACTTTTATTATTGCCTCTAGGGCATATTTCCAACAAAGACATCAGTGGCTGGACTGCAGATGTTTGAATCAGGAAAAAAATTGTGGGGAAATGGTCCATTTATCCTTTATTGCTTTGTGTTTTCTCTTCTAGAATTAGTGTACTTTACTTATATGTTTATATGTTGAATGACAGAAGCTCAAGGTGAAGAAGGCCATCGAGAAGGGCAACGCCGATGGCGCCCAGATATATGCCGAGAATGCCATCCGCAAGTGCACCGAGCACATGAACTACCTCCGCCTCGCCCTATACGCCCATGAGTGATATATACTACTTGCCTGCTGCTGTATCGTATTGCTTACTTTTTTACACCAGATCAACTATGAAGAGAATTGGTGGTGGTTAGGGTGTTCTGGTGCTTATGTAATCTTCTTTCAGGCCTTTCGAGATAGAGTTCTTTAGCTGACAAGTTTAGCAAATGCTGTAGTGCTTATGGTTTAGTTTTACACTTGCGTAAAAATGAATGGCTGCTACTGTTTCTAGTTTTAGGTTGGGATGAGATGCATGTTTGCATGCTTGTGCTTCTGTCACTACAATCTATACTACTGCTATTGTCATATCCTGGTTGTTTTGTTGCTATCAATATTTGTCCCATGTTTTGTTTCCTTGCATGCTTACTACTACAATCTATACTACTATTGTGCCAGATGTTCACATGTTAATTTTTGTTGACTAAAATCTCTTATGCCGTTGACTTAGCTTGACCCAGAACAGCAGCATCTTTGATGCGACTAACCTTCACCTCGTTCTTTCCCTCGCAGACTCGAAGGAGGCCGTATGCAAGGCACCAAGGTGCATGGTGCTCGCAAGCGACGAACGGAGGCTGTTCGACATCGGCTACACAAACCACCATTGTGAGCTCCTACCTTTGCTATGCTACAACCATGCTCTGTTTCATGGGTTAGTTAGGATTTTGATGCTTTTTGCGTCGTGGTTGAGTCCTTGCTGACTGTTGTGTCGATGATCAAGTGTTGTTGCCTCATTCTGCTATTTTATTCGCTGCTGGTAATTAGTAGTATTAGAGTGTCGCTGGTTTATTAGGATGTGGTTGAAACCATTGGATGTCCTTCGTGTACATGTTATACAGCATTAGTACTTCTCCCATTTTTTATTTCCTTGTTGGACATGCTTTTATGGTCCCATTTTTTGTTTCGGTGCTGGACATGCATGTTATGGTTCAAGTGTCGATGATGTCTAGTAAATAGTTTGCTAGCTATATACCTGCTGCTGATTGATGCTCTTGTGGTCTCCTGGAATCATATTATACTATATCTAGTGTTCTTGTGGTTCTGTGAAGATGCATCACAAACATCTAGGTCTTTAAAGTTGGCTGAATCTATTGCTTTATCATATATTTGGCCCGTAAATCTACATTTCTATGAGATCTCTTTCAATATATAATTTTTTGATAGTCCAGGAATAATCTAATAATCTAATGCTGGTAGTCTATGTGTTCACTCTTTTACAGGAGCTCCGGGTCTATGGAATTTGAAGTTCGAAGCTGTATAGCCCTACTCAGCAAAGAGTTGTCTCTATGTTAGACTGTAAATAATGTAATATTGTAACAGTAGGCATATTGGGGTTGTAATAGACTATCTACAGATTGTAGTAGACGTAGTGTTACTTGATGAACAATCTGATGAGTGAGAACAATTTAAGATGCACCTTTGTAATATTGTAACAGATTGTAAAAGACTAGTGTATGTTTGAAATAGTGATTATGTATGTTGAAAAGATGTGAAATGGAAACTTGACCAGTGAGAACCACTTGTGAATAAAATCTGAGCATTTTTGAAATTTCTGACATGTGGGACCGTTGTATGGCATTATGACTAGTGGGACCAGCGCTAAAATATAATGATTGAAAATAGAAAATAAATGATTGTAAGAAGGCCAAGGCCCAAAAATAAAGGCGCTGAAATATTGTTCTTGGCCCATGTAGCCCACAAGAATTAACTTGGAAAAAATCTAGAATTGTTGGGCTCGGCCCATGTAAAACACCTAATTGGACCGGGCTGAATCTTGTGCCACATCAGCTTGCCACGCTGGATGCCTACGTGGCCTGGGGAGGTTGCTAGTGACCAAAACGCCACAGTAGGAATATTTTGGTCGTAAACGTCCACGACCTTCTCACAGAGAAGGTCGCTATAGTCAGTTTATGACGGCCAGCTTTTGACCTTCTGTTTTTGGTCACAAAAAGGTCGCAAATGGAAATTTGTGACCTTTCAATGACCAATAGTGGTGGTCACAAGTTGAAATATTTCTTGTAGTGGAATTCCTTGTTGAAGACCTAGAGTATCTGCCCCGCATCATCTATCACATCATTAGGCGAACTCTATGGCCCATCAAAGGGCAGTCCTCCTCAGTAAAGCTTGAAGGTGCAATGAAGACATTGGTCTTCTATATTCTCAATGGCAAAAGCTTCAATACTCAGGATTTCTTCATCCGCCAATTTGCTGCATCTGGATCTGACATCTTTGGTCTGAAGTTCTATGCTCCTTGGATTATGTGTCTGATCAAGCTTCACTCTGCCATTGACTATCAGCCCTCTGCACGTAACGATCTCATATTTCTACCAGAGGTTGATATGTCCATTGAAGCCATTTACCCAGAGCCTGCCAAGGAAGCACTATATCTTCACAATGCAGATCGTCAGAGCTTCTCACAGCATGTTGAAGGTGTTCAGGTTGCTTCTCGTGTTTATCCTCTGGCCGGCAACACTCGCCGTGCACGCATTGAAGCCACGGAAAGCACCATTGCTCCAAGGCCTCGGAAGCGATCTCGTGTGCTCAATGACCGAGAGCTTCTCGTGGCCTTGCATCAGAAACATGACAAGCATCATTACTGGATGAAGCGTCAAATGCAAAGCCTCTTGGTGGATGTCAATCGCATTCACAATCTTGCCACCAAGAATGCCTTTGTCACTCATGAAAACTGTTGGAAGTCCTGGAAGAGTCTGACATTGCTAAGTGCTGAAGTTGATCTTCAAGACGATGGCTTCACTGAGAGATTCAAGTTCGACTCCACTCCTCCCAGGAATGTTGTCTTACGTCGAACCCCGTCTCTTGAAGATTCAGAGTACTCCTCCTCCGCAGCAACTGTGAATGCTAGAGTCTTGGATGACGTAGATGATGCTACCTCACCACCTCCAACCTCAGCGCGTGTCGACACTGCACCACCAAACCTCAACGACGACCCTGCTGCTTCACCTACTCCTCATGGGAACGGGTAGTGACTATGTCTTCAAACCTTTTTGGTCCTTACTGACAAAAGGGGGAGAAGCATATGTTGATAGTCTTCAAGCGGGTCCAGATGGGTGGTTGATATACTTTTTGCCTAGTGCTTACCACTCTCGTTTTTGATACATTTGGTTCTTTGAGTTGTAACACTTAAACTTGATGGTCGTCTTCTACCTTTTACTGCTATTCTGTGTGATGCGACGATAAATTCCGCATATGCGATGATAAATCCCGCATGAAGTCATTCCACAGACGTCCATTTTTCATTATGCATGTCATTATTCTTGTATATCTGTTCATGCGTGATGTATTGTCTTCATATGGTGGAGAGGATCTCCACAAGTACAACCTGCCATGTGCATTTGCATTCCAACGCAAAACATTTATATGCACATCTTCAGGGGGAGCCTTTTTGCCATCTATGAAGACAATATCTTAATCCTTTATAATTTCACATACTTTTATTCCCGTTGAAAACTTCAACCAGTTTGTCATCAATCACCAAAAAGGGGAGATTGTAAGTGCATCTAGTGCCACCCCTAGTTGGTTTTGGAGTATTGACGACAAACCTGGTTGAGGGACTAATGTGTTTGTGAGAATTGCAGGATAACACAGGTAGTAGTCCCTCATTGATTCGGTTTACCTACCGAAGATGGCCCCTAAAAATGTGTGAAGACATCTTATATCTTATATTTACTAATTGGAGGCACCTTTGATGATCTATCATTAATCCACATCATCAAAATTAATTAAACCGTTAGATTGTAAAATTGACGGACAAGATAAAAAGAAAAGGTGCGTAACGTGAATGATCCAATCCTATAAAAAAAATGATGTGACACGTTCAACGTTAAGGGAAACAGAACAAGGAAAAGGCTCACGTAAAAAAAACAAGAAAATCCTCACGTGAAAGAAAAACACACAAGGAAAGCATCCACCTGTTGCTTGAAATTAAGAAGGAAAGCCTCCGTCCGTGTTAACTTTTATAAAAAATAGGTAAACTAAATATTTATATATCATAACTCTACGGTTGAGATCAAAAAGTGAATTTGCTTGGAGTCATGGCAATATATGATGTGGCACATAATTCTGAAAAAAAAACAAATGAAATACATGTAGGTCAACCTACACGTACATGATTCTATCTTAACAGATTCTCAAAATAATTATCTATCTTGATTGCAGTTTTAAGAAAACTATGTATAGAATTCTCAAAAAAAAAACAAGTACATAATTCTGAAAAAACCAACAACAAAAGAAATACATGTAGGTAAACCTACACGTATATGATTCTATCTTAACAGATTCTCCAGAAAAATAATCTTGATTGCAAATTCTTTTACCTACAGAGTCCATATCATCTTCCTCTTCTCACCTTCAATCTTCACGTACATAATTACCTAGCCGGAACGTACAGTTTTCTAATAAAAATAAAATAAAGAACCCATACAGAGTTTTTTTCCTTTCCTCCTTCGATCTCCTATGTTGTTGTTCAATGGATCGACCGCCTGATCGATCCTGCAGCCAGAACCGTAGGAACACAGACACATGAATCCTTTTTCTGATGATAACATCTTCCAAGTCCGCTGATGTTATTTGCATCTATCCCAGGTAACTGCTGCTCCTCAGTTTGGATGTGCAAATTTGTCTCCTGTAATGGTCTATGGACGAATTTTGTGATTAACGTACATGCATGTCGCAACCCTCCTACCCTCGCTTGGTCTGCGCAGCAACATATCCCGGACTCGCGGCGGGCAAGTAAGGCACTGGCATACCTATTTTGGCATGAACTCATGTCCAGGCCGAGTGTTTCCCCTGGACCCGCGATTAACAACGAAACTTTATCTTGGGCTGATAAGCTCCATGACCAAAACGTGTTGTGGTGATCCACTGTGCCACGAGTACAAGGTGACATGCCGACTCAGCTGATTTTTTTTTGGTAGTGGCCACATTAATTTTTGTTGCATCCAGATCTTTGATTATGTAATAAGCATAGCCTGTACACCAGGTTATTGTTGTGTCTTAATCTTTTGTGTCACAGGTATCTCAATTGCTAGATCGGTGGACTTCCATCTTGCATCATTCAAGCTTTTAGATAATCGTGCAGCTTTATATGTTTCCTGTACAACATTTTCAGGGTATATATATTTTTGATTTGTTCACTAGATGCCTGATGAAATCCCTGCCGGGGATTTTTGTTTTACTATGAGAGGTAAGAGTTAAAGTCCAAGGTCATGATCATCAAGTCTGTGAGATAGCTATAGTATATGGTACGACTGATCTACAAGCACCAATAAAATGCATTGACTATTTCTATCAAACATGGAAAAATAGTTGGAAGGATTATGATATGTACTTACGTTTCTGGGGTTATTGTTGACATTAAGTAACTGTTGTTCTAATAGTGGGATTGGTGTCATACCACAATAGAACAGCAGGGAGCAAAGCATTGGAGTAATGTGCTATTCTTATGTATGCCTTTTCTCTCCACAAGATGGCGATATGCTTGAACCTGTAAGTGTTCCAACTAATGTTGTTATATTTCATTAATTAGCAAAACATAAAGTAAAAGGAGACCTATCACAATATATTTATGGGGTTTTGCTATGGCTTCCATACATGTACTAGCCCGCCGTACAGCTATGGAGTACTACTACCATATGTTATGTTACCATGTTTTAAAAAGATGTCCTACAGGTCAAAGTACTTCTGATATGGTAATGATACTGATCTGCTATGTTTCCAGGCTTACTGAATTCTTGAAATTCTTCTACCACTACAAGGATCCGGGTCTATTGCAACAAAATTGGTCGTCACAATACATGTCGATTTGTGGCGACAAGTACCTATTGCCACGAAACAACATTCGTTGGCAGCCGTTGCGACTGGACACATGGTAATAGGTTATTGCCACAAAAAAACAATCATGGCAATAAAGTCTGCTATTGCAACAACCATGTGGGAAGTTGCCGCATATTTTCCCGTGGCAACACTCACCAAATGCCACAATTTGCTTTGTGGAGATAGCTTTAATGCAACATGTAACAAATCATGACGACTGATAGCTCGTGGCGATAGACATTTGTGGCAACAACCTATGCCAACGACGCTCGTTTTGTGGCGCATGCTCTTCCATGGCAATAGTCAATTGTGGCAATAAACTATGGCAACAATCCTTGATTTCGTGGTATTAGGCATTTTGCCACGAACCACTACACTTGTGGCATTAACTTATGGCAACAAATATTTCAATCGTCGTAACAGAAAATTGCAACATACTAGTTTTGGTGGTGATAAATAGGTAACACAACAGGTGAAATGTTTGTTGCGAGAAACTATTGCGACAATTTAAACTTTTCGTGGTGCTAACATGTGGCAACCGAAAGTGGGTTGTGGTAATAGCCTATTGCAACCATAAAAAATACAGGCATTCAATTACAATATTCAAAACCATAAGTATAATATATAGATTCATAAAATTCATAATTCTCATAGCAAATATCCATCAAATGTAATTTAGCTATCCTAATTAAGGCCAAGACTAACTGTCCGTGATCTGGAGTCCAGTCGAGCTAGATCTTTGGATCCTGCAATCAAGAAATCAAAAAAATAGTTCTAGTTAATGAGTCCAACATAAGATACACCATACAATTATTCCAGCCCTTGTTAAAAATAACCATCACGAGACTATTTGGAGTAATATTGTGTCAACAAGCATGTAACTAAGGGATCAGAACAGTTTTACTAGTGTAAATGTCTAAAGCATAAGCACAAGTACATGTACTAAAAGCATCCGTTGTTGATTTAAGTTGTGACTCAATTTGTAGTTTCAGTGAAGTTCATGTCCCTAGCTAGCACATATTCGTTTTTTCAAAGTTGTGACTCGATGCAGCAACAACACATGGTGAAAGAGAAGAAGCAGCTAGCTAATTATGAAGGCCATACATATAAAATGCAGGTGAACACTAAGAGAAAGCAAGGTCGTGACCTACCATTGCTTTAAACATTTGAGAATTCCTTGTTCACCTTGTATGAGCGCACTTGAAGAAATAACAGTTAGAGCGCACTTGAAGAAATAACAGTTAGCCTTGCACCTGGAGTCTTATTAGGACTAGATCTCTGAAAAAAGTATTTTGCAAGTTTGGACTACTATCTTATTTGTCAATCCTCTTTGTTGGCACCTGCAAATAGAGTTTGCTCTTCAATCTGGATTCAATACCTTTCAGAATCAGTTGGACAGTGGCAGAAATACTAATCAAGTTAATCATAAGGCATGTAAGCAGGATCTGATGAATATGTCATGAAACACCAGCAATGTGAAGCTGGAACTAGGAAGAACAAAAAATAGAGTAAAAATGTTTAAGACGTGAATTAAGGTAACTGGACGCTATTTATCTATGGACTGTGGCTAACAACAAATGAACTACATGCCACATAATAAATTAAACCAAGATCTAAGTAGCCAAAATGACTGAAATTATAAGGGGAAGCAAGCATATTAGGAATAACATATATACCTAAAACTTAAAGTTCTGACATTGACAGAAGTAGCCAGTTTCATTCAAATCTAACTCTGCATATATACTCCAAATCTAACTAGGAGTAGCTATTAGGGGCAAGTTGCGTTGGAAATTAAACTAAAATAATGCATCTGTTCTATTGTAGTGGTCTAGTACAGCATTGACTGTACAAGTTATTTTCCATGCTTGTCTCAATTGGCATGTTAGTGCCTCCTAGTACTGACCAATTCAAGAAAAGTGCCTCTAATTAGGAATGATTCCAGCCATGAGATGGGCAACAAATAAACATGACAGAAGGAATTCCCAATCATACAAAAGAGGAACATGGAAAATAGAAATAGCCATGTGGTGATGTCAATATGAACAAAATACTCACATTGACTATGGGAATGCGCCAGGCAAGGGAAACGTACATGACTGCTTGTTCTGGCGACGGATGATAGCAGAGGCACAACAATGATTCTACAGTGCTCCATGGACGCGATCATGGACCTCGCCGCCCTAGGACACACAAAGGAACCAAGGATGGCGCTCGTATCGGTGCGGCCGTCAGTCATGACCACGTCATCCATCTAGGGGTTTCCCCTCTCGTATTTCGATCAGGTGTACTGACTGGATTTTTGTGGCTCCCTGAAGAAGTGGCTGAGTCGCACAAGTCCAGCTGGTTGAACCAGACCTGCAGTAGGCACTTACCCCTTGGCCAAAGGGGCCCACAACCCAGGTCCCTCTTCTTCATGTCCTCTCTTCTCCAACAAAAACGAGCAGTTCGGGCATTCTCAGATCCATGGCGATGAAGAACACATATACAGGATTTGAAGCCCCCTAATTTTGGGGGGCCCTGTGTTCGCCCACCTCGCACATCCTCGTCAACGGCCCTGCAAAAAACAGTGTGCGTCAGACAAGAACCACCAGAGATAAAACATCAAGACAAACCGAATATGAGATAAAGCATCAGACAAGAACCCTAATTTTGGGGGGCCCTGTGCAGTCGCCCTGGAATTAAATGTGGAACCTATTTTGCGCATAATGTAACCAGGATGGATACTTGGTAAAAGGTGATGAAGTCTTACATTTACCTAAATAAAAAGGTAACCCTGATGGGTAGTTGTAAAAAGTGATGCTATCACCCATTGGATTATATCAAACAAGCATATGAGATTGAGATACGAGAAATATAATAACTGAAGTGAAATAAACAGACAAGTTTCTGCTGTATTTTCATAGTGAAGTTGGGATATACTACACTAAAATGATCATACATGTACTAGAACCCTTACCATGAAAAGCACTATGTATTACACCTATATTCCCTATCAGTAAAGTACATGTCCGTGTTGCTCTTCACAATTTCTACTACCCAATTTGACAATCAGTAGACCTATTCAGCTGAATTAAAAAATTGCACAGGTATTCGGGTATGTATGTATACGTGCCAGTTTGAGAGTATTCGAGTATGTATGGATATGTTACGGGTATTCGGGTATATGCATCTCCACCATGGGCAGGAACACGTACGTACTACTATTATTACCAGGAGAATCAATTAGCAGTGGGCATGTACCCTCGATGTCGTCCTTGCATCTTGCTCCCCTTGGCACTAGTACACAAACAAGCAAGCAGCCTGTTGGATGGATTATTGTGGAAGATAGCTTACATATGGATCGATTCCTCGTGGATGTTAGCAGATGACGAGGACCGGTGGCTCCTAGCGCGGGAGGCGCGCATGGTCCATGCGCTAGTTCTGCGCAAGCCGCTTCAATTCTTCATGGCCGCCCGGAGGGAGGGATGGCTGCCGACGGCCCCGGCTAGATCTGCCCAGGATTGCGGCGGCCGCGCGCTCCTCATGGCCGCCTCCTCGGGCCTGGTGGGGAGGAGGGAACGATCCTGGGGCCCAGGGTTGCGTTGGCGACCTACAGAGAAAGGGGCGAGCGGCGGCGACATGAGGTGACTTGCGGTGGCGACCTGCGGCGTGGTATGCGGTGGCTTCGATGGGTAGGCGTGCGTGTGAAGGATCAGGAGAGAGAGGAGATAATAGGATAGGGCACCCGCAGGGCCGCAGCCGTTCGATCTAAGCAAATCCAACAGTTCCGATGGGTGGTCCATGAGAGGGCCATCTTGACTAATCAAAACACGCTGTATGTATTTTTTAGTGGGATATTTTTGCACTCGGCAAAATTTTAATATTTTTCTTTTTTCTTCCCTTCTCTTTTTCTTACTTTTTTTATATAAGGCATATTAAAGGATATAAATAGGATTTTCTTTAACACCAACATTTTTATGCACTTGTGATTTAAATTTGAATTCTATGCAATAAATGACTATAAATGCATTAAATGTACGAAAGAACCCATGAAACTTGGGAATTGTCACTCAAATATGGTCTACTTTCTGTGCAAATTTAAGTGGTGCCATTTCAAACCTATTTCCGTACTTGCTTCACAAAAAATACCCATTTTTACACTATAAAACTAGAAAAAAAATTAAAAAGTTTAGAAACTCTATTTGTCAACATTTTTTTTTGTTTTGATGTTTGTCAATATTTTTTGTAATGGAAAGATGCACCTATGTGCTCAATTTGGGCACATTATCATAAACTATGCAATGAATATGGCCATCACCTTGGAAAGTCATGAATGTTCATACATGATAGCTTGCTTTGTGAAGATTCTTTTCTTCAAAATGATCATATTGCAAGTTTAGTATATTTTTCTCGCAACTAGTACACACAAGAGGACTCGATGCAAAAGGATTGCATTTACTGAATTTGTATTATTTTCTTTAATTTTTTCCATA
>NC_041383.1:792268864-792309593 GCF_002162155.2 Triticum dicoccoides | reverse complement strand
CGTATTGTATCCCCTAGAAATAGGAAACTACCAAGTCATGCCTACCTATACAAGAGATCGTGTCGAGGCTTCATCAAAGCGGGGTCATTCTAGAGGATCTTGGCATGTACTCTAGCTCAAAGTAGATTCATGGAACAGTATTTATAACCCACGTCAAACGATAAGGACAGGGGCTACTGGCTACTATCTGTGACATGGGAAATGGGGTGTCCCAAGCACACTATAATTGAGTACACTAGCAAGCAAGGGATTACTATACATTGAGATTACGATCTACTAGTTAATATTAAAAAAGCATTAAGGTTGCAGACGAGTCGCTGGAACCATTTGCGTCCTTGATCTGCTATCCCGACAGGCAAATGCAGTATGCTTCTCTACCTTGCGAGAGCTAGCATCTTTTGTATGCTATCTGGCCTGGTTCAACTCCGACTTTCCTTCACTCTAGTACAACGCCGACCATAACTCCCTTCGGCTGACCAGTCCAGGGGCAGCGAAGAAGGACGACTCGGACGCCTGACAGTCACCTTCAGACCTCCCTTTGCTTTGGACCAGGATGCTTGGTCGATGCTGGTAAGATCTCTCTCTCGCTCTTCAGTGCCTCCCCATTCTTCTACCAAAATGGATTTTTTAGGGTCCTAGAAATGTGCCCCCAAATCCCGTACAAATACCGCTCCAAGGGGGACGACTTTAGGTTTCCACTAAAAAAATATGCTGGCTGGGCCAAGATACGGGATCTACTAGTCATTTTTTGGCCCATAAATCGCATATCGGTCCGATTTTTGTGGATCAGACCAACATGTGGGATTTGTTAGAGTTGCTCTTAGTCAGATATACAAGGGATAACCTATGGGTTGCCCTCATAGCCGTTACTTTCATGGTTACCTATTTAAAAGCTCCTTCTTCCCAGTAAGCTACCTACTCTCACATCTCATATCTAACGAAACATCACATACAAGAAATATTTATATCTCGTCGTGAGAAAAAACATATATTTTTAGACAATTTGAATTAGCATGCAAAACTAATAGCGAAATTATTGTTTGAGAGTATTCGAGTATGTATGAATTTGAATTTGTGCATTGTTTGATTTGGATGTGTTTAATTTTTCGTGTTATTGCATATTAAAATATAAAGAGCACCTATACATCGCTAGTGGCGCAAGCAACGCTAATTGACAATCACCCGCCGCGTGCCCTGGGCTGACCCAGCTAAGCGAGGTCGCTTTGCCCAGCTCGCTCGCTCGGCTGTTTCCACCGGTTCACCATGTTGACAGGTCGACTGTTGACCCATGGCATAGTTGACCGTACACATCTATATAAAGTTTAGAATTTTAAAAGTTTTTCAAGTTTGAAAAAAGTTTGTGGCTTCAAAAAATGTTAATGAATTTCGAAATGTTCAAAGAATTCGAAAGAAATATTTCTCAATTCTAAAAAAGATCACTAATTTAAAAAAAATCACGGACTGAAAAAAGAATCACGAATTTGAATTTTTAATGTATTTCAGAAAAAGGTTGTCCATTCTAAAAAAATTGCGATCTTGAAAAAAGTTACCAAAGTCAAAATAAGTTTACGTATTTGAAAAAGCAACACGAATTTGAAAAAATCGTGGCATGAAAAAATATTGGCGAAAATGAAAATGTTCAGCCACTCAAAAAATGTTTGTAAATTTGGAAAAAAAAATCACGTTTCCAAAAAAGTCATAAATTTTAAATAGTTCCCCAATTTATCAAAAAACATCCATGAATTTGAATAAGTTGGTCAATTTTAAAATTGTTGCTAATTTTTTAAAAAATACACAAATTTCAAGGAAAAAGTTAATGAAATTTAAAAATAAAAATGGAATAATGGAAACTAAAAAGTAAAAGGAAATAGGAAAAGGAGAATAAAAACCAAATAGTAAACTGGAAGAAAAACAAACAAAAAGCTGCTGAGGATAAACCTAGCTGAAAAAGAAGAAAAACTGGCTTTTTTTAGACAAAAGAAAAACTATGCGGAAGTTTCCAGAAGCAAAACCGGGCCTAAGTCACGGAATGGCAGCCCAATTTAACTCCTCGCCGGCCAGCTGAACACCTTTCTTTTTAATGGGCCTTATCCCAGCCGTTTATTATGTTTGAGAATAAGTTTATTTATTAACAATAAGCGTACAAATGGTGTTAGTCCGTTGGTAATCACTTCTTTCCCTAGGTACGAGGTAGTATGTTCCATTCTTTATATGGATCATTTTTTCCTTCATGCATGCCCTAATTGTTGGTCACTTTATTTTGTTCAAGGGCCTGCATGTTCTATTTTTTAGGAAGAATATGTATATATAATATGCTCTCATGCTAATATCTACTCCCTTTGTACCACAATACTTGTTCCCCGTATAATTTTGAGAACAATGTTTTAAATTTATTCTCTATTTTCAATAGGTTAAGTGAATGAATTTATGCATAACATATCGGAAGTAATTCCAGTTTGAGTAATATATGTATCTCAATTAAGGTTCAAGTAATACAGAAAAAAGTTCAAGACCTATGTACAAGCTTATGTCAAAGACAATGATTGTTGATAAAATCAATTGAGTGAAAATTTGAACTTATGTTTGTAAGCATTGTGGCACCATTCCTTTTTATAGTTTACGCTATTCCTTTTTCTTTCTAAAGTTATATAGCTTGTAATAGTATGCATCAACACATGATATTAGTTACAGTATCAATACGTGTAACACACCAGGAGCAGCACAAAAGTTATATGTTAATGTGGTAATGTGCCGTTGACACATTTTCAAATCTTATCAACGGAACTACTGAGCAGCCGACACCCACTGGCCGAACATTGGACGATGCTTTGATCCAGCGGTCGGCCTCCTCTTTGTGACATGCATGTACGGTCAGATCAGTAGCATCGTCCAGACATCGGCTGCACACCGTCGTGTGTATAGCAGCGCTCTCTTATCAACCATGTGTTACTCTCCGTGCATGTGTTACAGATATTTTTTCTCCGTGACACATTTTTCTATATGCTACATCAATGTGTTAGTTAATCTATGTTTTGTTGTAGTGTTTGGTTAATTGAAATTGGTGCAATTAAAAATATTTAATTACTTATTAAAGCTTGCAAAAATCATAACTTAATATCTATAAGTTCAAATAATATATCATCCCACTGTTTTACTTGTAACTAAATATTACCACAAAGTTATTCTGTTGAAATACCTAGTCTCAATTACAAGAAAATGACTGCCTCGCGCAACGGAATCTGTTTGTTGCAATGTCGCTACTATATTGCAACGCCGATGCAGTTTGTTGCAATAGGTAGCCACTTTTTTTGCAACAATATGTGTAACTAATGCAACAAATAGTTATTCTGTTGAAATACCTAGTCTCTATTACAACAAAATGGCTGCCCTCGTGCAACGGATTTTTTTTGTCGCAATACCGTTACCATATCGCAACACCGACACAATTCGTTGCAATATGAGCACTCTATTGCAACAAATCTAGTATTTATCGTGACAAAACTAAGTTATGGCAATAAGTGCGGCCTATTACCACAACCGGAGAATTTGTGGTAATATTGCATTTTATTACAACAAAACGTAGTTGTAGCAATAAATTTTGTTGCAATAGACCGGAATCCTTGTAGTGTACCTAAGATTGCAATCTTCTGAATTTTACTATCTTTAACCAGCTTTCTTCGGCAACCTTTTCTCAGTTTCAGTAGGAGTGATTATGCAGATGTTGCTCGATGGATAGAGATATCCACTTTGTGCAAATGTGTGCTAATTGTTTTTTTCATTTTTCTGTGTAATAATTCGGGTTAACGTATCAGTTGTCATCCTTCGTCTTCCTATTCAATTTTGAATATCATATGATTGTCACGACAATTAGGGATGTTTTTTCACACTATCATGTAATCCATCTAGCTTGGCTCTTCAAGCTTTGGGCGGTCTTCCAATGTCTATGCTCCAATTGTTGTTTTCAAAAGGGTGACCTATATATTCCATAGAAGAGGCCGCATTGGATACTTGAGGACAATCAGAAAATTGAAAAGCGTATAATGAGTTGACTGGTGTTGGCACAAAAAATATTATATCAACCTTTAATTACAAATTGCAATGGCAAATCGACCTTCACGTAGTTCAAAATATTATTTTACTTTTTTTCCAGCAAAGTGCTTATAAAAATGTAGAGTATCCTATCTAAGATTGACTAATAAATTCTACTAAAAATGCACTATGCAGTATTTTAAAATTAAGTTAGTAAATCATGGACTAGCCCGTGCGAACGCACGGGTTGTCGACTAGTTGAAGACAATGGTGGTCTGTGAATATATTCACATTGAAGACTGACATGAGAAGACATTGAGTGAAGACTATGGAGCGCGAAGACTTAGTTGTTTCGTCGTTTCCTTTTCTTCTTTGTTGAGCCATAGGAACCACCGCACTGTTAAGTGGGGTCCAAGTGAACAAAGTCAGAGTGACTGAAGTGATGCTCAACCAAATCCTATGTCTTCGAGCGAAGACAATGAGAGCAAATCTTATCCAGAGTCGGATGAGTCAGCTTGACTTGTAGCCCAAGTCAAGCTGCCACGTGTGTTTGAAATCTGACCGTTGCGACACGTGTCAGTTCCTTAGTGACCTAGCGTCATTTCGGACAAATCAGGTCGGGTTGCCCTGTGGCTATAAATAGCCCACCCCCTACACCATAAATTGGTGGCTGCTCAGAGTTAGTACACGGCTGTTGTCATTTGAGAGCAACCCACCGCCGAAGCTTTCGAGAGAGAATCCTTGCGAGGGAAAGCCCAAACCACCCGAAGCCCAAAGAGTGTTTGGCATCATTGAAGTCTTTCTGTCCGCGTGATCTAAAGACTTGTTACACTTGAGGACTGTGAATCCTCCAGCTGGTTATGCGTCGCGTTCTCAGCATCCAAGAGCCATTGTCCGGTGAACGAAGTCTGTGAAGGTTCGGAAGTCTACCTTGAAGACTTACCAGAGTGATTGGGCGGGAACTGGATGTCCTTAGCTCAAGGGGAATAAGGTGAAGACGCGGTCTTCTGAGTTAAATCTCGGTCTCCCTAACCAAACATACAGTTGTCACGGCAACTGGAACTGGTCGAACAAATCCCTGTCCTTCTGAAGCCACTGGTTCTATCTCTTACTTCTCTTTACTTATAGTTTGTCTTCGTGAAGTCATTGCCTGTTTGCATTATCTATTTGACTTCACTGTCGGACTACCTGTACTGATTGGCTTCATACTATCTTCCATCCTGATCTTACTACCTAGCTGCTATTAGTCTTCGTGCTTTCACTTCATTGAATACTTGACTATGGCTTGTCTAGTGTAGTCTACCTTCCGCTGCATTCGAGTAGTGTTGTTTATATTGTTTGTCTTCGAAACTCCCACGTTTTGAAGACTTTCATAAAAATTGCCTATTCACCCCCCCCTCTAGTCGATAACTAGCCCTTTCACATGGCAGCGCCTCCAAGAAGTAAAATGACACCCACGAGTGCCATCGCTGCCAGCATCAGCAAGCTGAGCAAGGATTTCACCCTGGCCTGAGTCCAAGCAATCACATTGCTGCCAGATCAGGGTTCGAAGATGAGGAAGACGATTCGCTGGTCAATACCGCCACCTGAGGAGAGGGGTGGTGGGGTTGTGCCTACAGCCTAGGAAATGGCACCGAGCGCCGCCAAAAAATGCAAGCTTGGGGGCTCGCATGCCATGGGGGTGGACGGGGTCGAGGAGGCGGCAGGGGTGTGGGGTTGAACATCTCTTGGCATTTGTAACCGCCCGCGTCCGGAAACCCAGCCTTCCACGGAACGGAGCCTAGCGTGCCTCGTGTCCGTCCAGGGTGCTCAGGATTCCCGAGGGCCATTGTGAGCTCGTCCTTCTCTCTGTCTGGAATGAACGTCCCTTCCCGCGCTGCGTTAATATAGTGCTGAAGCTTCGTGAGGGGTATTCGCAGTTGCTCCCTCGTCCAAATGCACTTCCCTATTACAGGGTCCAAGGTTCCGCCAACCCCAAAGAACCAAGTCTGGCAACGGTCTGGCTAGTTCAATGTCTCTGGTTCGACCCCTTTATCAAGCAGGTCGTTCTCAGCCTTGGCCCACAACGGTTGGGCTTTGAGGTAGCCACCTGACCCCATGCGATGGTGATGCTCCTTCTTCGCAGCATTTATCTTGTTTGTCGCTGACATCTTCTTACTCCTCTCCGATGTCTTGTTGGCCACAAATGCATCCCATTGATCTCTGAGCTTCTCAAATCGGCCCATGAATTCTGGTGTCTTTTTTTTTGTCGACAAACTTTGCTTTCAGCTCATTCTTCCACCTCCTGAATAGATCTTCCATCTTCTTGAACGCAAAGGACTTGATCATTGGCTCCATAAATGGATTCTCCAGATCCTCCTCTTCCAGTAGGGTGAAATTTACCTTCAGCGCTTTTTAAAGATCCTCTTTCTATCTATCTTTGACAAAAGAAACTTGAAGCTCTTCATCCTTAGGCTGATTCCATAGCTCGATGCTGATCGGGATCATGTCCTAACAAGAACCCCGCACTGAGCAGTAAATGTGTCCATGGTCCGGAGGGGTTCAATCGGTTGGCCATCGCGCGCGATTGCTGTGATCGTGAACCTTTCATCCGAGCGCAACTTTTTCTTCGGGCCTCGTCTCCTTACCGAAGTTGTGCTCGATCCGGAGGGCTAGAAATAAGAAGAAAGACGAGAGTTAATATGTGCAGATACCAAAACAATGAATGAATCAATTAGCTAGTCAGCACAGGCTTAATTAATATATATACCTGGCCGGAATCTGTTCGGTCACCGGAGCCGTCATCACGGTCTCCTTCTTGCATCGGCATTCGGTCATCGGAGCCATCATAATCATGTCCTTCCTCCTCTGTTGTTCGATAACCGTAGCCTGCTTCTTCACCCTCTCCTTCCAGACCATCGGTTTCGTTGAGATACGACATGACATCAGCTTCGGCTACGATTATGTCCCCCGACACCCGTTCTGCTTCCTCGTCTCGGCCTTGCTCCATAGTTTCTACAAATATTACAACATGGCAATTATTATACAAACATGACAGATGGATATATTAGTGGCAAACGTAGACCTAGCTATAGCTATTCACAACAAGGGTTCGGGGTGGCCTCGACGACAACGCTCTTTTAACTTGGTAAAGGAGGGGGTATATCGACAACAACAACATACATACATGGATAAAAATATTATTGGGGAGGGGGTATGTCGACCCCCCCCCTCATGTCGAAGTTATCGGGGGAGGGGTATCGACCCCCCCCCCTCATGTTGAATATCTATACCTCTATATACCTATACTAATTTGTGACTCCCTAGAAATTACCATGTTAATCAGTAATTAGGAGCCGTTAATCTGGTGGGACCAAATTATTATGATGTAGATCTCTCTTCAATCTCTCCCAAAAAGAAAAAACAATCTCATGGTTATCTCCCCCACGATTGAAATCTCTCAGGTGTAAAAAAACTCACGTACATATCTCTCTCCCACAACCAAATCTATCTATCTATACCTAGGCTAACAAAAAAAAGAATGCTAACTAACCACGTAATAGTCTTGCGAGACCGTCTCTCCTGATTATGTGCTCGACCTATACGCGGCGGCGTACCACAAAGCCCGCCGCCGCCGCCAGTGCCATCCATCGTCCGCAGGCACAAACCCACTGCCGGCAACATAAGATGTGTTGCGGCCAAGAAGTAGATTCGACAATAATATTCTTTACATATGAACATACAAACATTTGCATATTCGACAATAATATCACCAAAAAAATTCTATAAACATTAAAAGTTCTAACTTTTGCATACTCCTAGAACCCTCGACCCTCGACCCTCGAAATAAATAAGAAGAGAAAAAAAAGGGAAAAAAAGAGGAGAAGAAGAAAGGAATAAAGGTGAAGAAGAAAAAAATAGAGTGGTGAAGAAGAAAAAAATAGAGTGATTTCTATTTTTTTTCTTCTTCACCTCTATTCCTTTCTTCTTCTCCTCTTTTTTTTTTGGTTTTTTCTCTTCTTATTTATTTCTCCTCCTCTTCTCCTTTTTCATTTCCTTCTTCCTAAACTAAACATAAACTAAAATAATCCTAAAACTAAACGAAACTTCTCCTCCTCCCTTTTTCTTCTTCTTCTTTTTTTTCATCCTAAAACTTTATGAACAAAATTACAACAGAAAAACAATAAAAATTCTATGAACAAAATAAAAGTTTTATAAAAAAATGACATATTCTTTGCATATGAACATACAAAAATTTCCATATTCTACAATAATATCACCAAAAAAATCTATGAACAGAAAAAAAAATCCTAACTTTTGCATATGAACATACATACATCATCGTCATCATCATCATCTACTACAATATGAACAAAAAAAATCTATATATGTGAACAGGGCCTTCGTGTCGTCGGCGTTGGGGCGGGCGCGCGGTGGCGTTGGGGCGCGGGGGTGGGGGGAGGGGAAGAGGGGGGAACGGCGCGGTGAGGCTCACAGTGCAAGCGAGCGGCGGCGAGGTCGGGGCAGGGTGCTCGGCGTGCGCGACGGCGAGGTCGGGGCACGGCTCGGCGACTGAAATTATTTAGGTCCCTGAAATTATTCAAAGCGTCGTTCAATTTTTTTTTAGTTCATCATGAGCTCGCCGAATAAGAAGTAGCCCCACTGCCTATCTTACACGGTCCTCAAATATTTTCTGTTAAATTTGCATTGTCGATGTTAAGTGTGACGTGAAGTTCTCCATAATTTTGAAACAATGAAATCTGTAACGGGCTCTCTCCCGTGTCGCTCCCCGTGGACGACCTGGGAGCCACGCTAGCCGCTAGAAAACCGCCTCAGCCCCCCCTCCCCCCCCCTCCGATGGGAGAGTTCGTGCGCAGTGACGGAGCTAGCACTTCTATAAGAGCATCTCTAATAGATCCCGCAAAAGAGGTCATCCGGTAATATCACTGCCGATTTAGCGGACGAGCACATTTTTCCGGCCCTATCAAATCCCATAAAATCGGCCGTCTCATAAAAAAATTTATGGGAACCTGCAAAGTTCGGGCCGATTCCGCCATATCTGTGGGATCCCTCCCTCTTTTTTCCGGTTCCCCTATCCTTGGCACGAAGAAAACTTTCGCTGCTTTCCGTTCCAGCCTCACGCTCCGCCGCCACCTCCGATATCGTTGTCCCTCACCGCGCCGCCAACCGACCCTATGGAGTACCCGCAGCCTTCAGGTGCAGCATTTGATGTGCCGCCCCCACCAAGTATGCCGCCGCACCATCCTCCCGCGCCTCCCTCAGCCGTGCATGCCGGCGCCGCCTCAACACCTTCTGTCGCCGACAGCAAGAGGAAGCGGCAAGGGAATCACCTCGTTCAAGGGGGCGTAGCCAGCACGGCACCACCTCCTTCTACCCCTTCTCCGGTTCCTCCCATTGCGGTCGCCGGTGCAAGGAAGGAGACTGTCTCCACCGGACCGGACGGCATTCGGGCGGAGCCCCCAAGGAAGAAGGTTGTCACGGCAAGAGGCCAGGCTCCTCCTCCACCTCCAGTTAGCCACGTTCTCCCCGATCATGGCCACTCGACCGGTCACACCTACCACATATTTGATGAAAAACGTCCGGGAGATAAAAACAATTCTTTTTCTTGAAACGCTCCGGTGATCTTTCGTTCAACTTTGAAGCACTTGTTTACACTTGCCCAATGAATTTTGTAGCCAAAACATGCACTCAACATATACCGAAATATTGGAGGAGAATGCGGTGAATTTGAGTGCTCCCCTTGACGATTTTGATACACCACACGTGGAGGTCGAGGCAGAGGTGGATCAAGCTGATGAAGGTGGTGACAAAGTGGAAGTGATTGAGGAGGCCGTGTACGGTGGTAGGGTGTGGAGGACCGACAACTACACGAAGACGGAGGATGTGTGCTTGATACAAGCATGGGAGAGTGTATAACTTGACGCGGTGATCGGCAAGGATCAAACCTTTGGGAATTATTTGCAAAGGATCGAGGAAAAGTATCACTGGATCTTGTCATTCCCCTCCGGCCGGTCTTTGAAGTCACTCAAAGGCCGCTGGGATGTGATCAAGAAAACTTGTGGCCGTTGGAGTGGGTGCTTCAGCAAGTGTGGAATGCACCCTCAATTGGCATCACTATTGATGATTATGTGAGTGTTTCTTCATTTTGTTGAGTTTGGCTGAGTTGATTAAAGTTTGAGGTAATATTTGCCTCAATGTCCATGTGTAGGATCACATCACCAATCAGAAGGAAACAAGGAGAAAGCGAGAGTGAAGAGGACAACCGAGGCAACCACTTTGAGAGAACAAATTGGTGATATGGCGAAGATAAAAGAGACCATGTTAAGCAAGCATTGGGATGCTAAGGTGGCCATGGTTGAGAAGAAAGAGAAACACAAGGAGAAGTGGGAGAAAGGTGTGCCTTCGAAGAGCGCAAGATCGCCCTAGAAGAGCAAAAGTGGAGGGATGAGAGGACCACCTCGAGGAAGACCGTTTCATGTTGATGAATCTGGAGGGCATGGATGCAATGAAAAAAGTATTTTGGGAATTGAGAAGAATGAAGATCATGTGCCAGAGAAAGATGGAGCTTCAAAACCTCGTGGCCGGTGGGTTGGGTAATGGTGGTGGTGTTGGGTTTGGAAGGAGTTTTGCTTTTGGCAATTTTGATGGTGGTGGTGTCATCGGCAATGGTGGTGGTGGAGGGTTTGGAGGTGGTGATGGCTTTGAAAGTGGTCGTGGTGGAGGGTTTGGAAGTGGCGGTGGCTCCAGCAATGGTGGTAGAGGTGGGTTTGGAGGTGGAGTTGGCTTCGACATTGGGGGTGGTGGTGGTGGTGAAGCTTTTAACAATGGTGGTGGAGGTGGTGGTGTTGCTTCGACAAACGGTGTTCTGATGACGGTGGTGCTCATTCTCCAGTCAATGTGGATGAAGATGGGAGTGCTTATTCTCCGGTCAATGTGGATGGCGATTGAGGTGCTAAGGCCGGTGGTGGTGGCGACGATCTTCACCACAATGAGGATGTTGCTTGATTTCTTCATGACCGATGGTCATTTGATCATGTTTTATTTTGTTTGGTCGTGCACTGTTTATGGCTAAACTTGCTACTTCATATGTTGCGCCTGATTTTGGATATGATGAACTAGTTAATGTATCTTTCCTACTTATAAATGTTAGAGTTGATAATGAGTTTACATGTGAGACCATATAAATAAACAAAGTGCATTTCTATCCATAAGTGAGACTAGCGGTTCTCCAAAAGATAGAAGAAACAAGTGTTACTTTTACGAGACCCATCCCAAATAAATATTTACACTACTACCCTAACATGAGAATAAAACTTTTATAAAAACACTGATTATAAATGCATACTACTCCCATTCAAAACCATGGCATTTATATTAATTTCTCTATCCAGCCCATTTTTTCAATGCTATAGCATAACGCAGCCAGCAAACAACAGTTTACCGTCTGCTGCCAATCGCGCTTAGAATGAACACATGCCCAATTCTTTGCCAAGTGTTTTTCAAGAAAAAAATAAGTATAAACTATTAATATACCGAGTGTCCATTATTAACCGAGTGGAGTGTTTTTCCGCTACACTTGGTAAAGGTACGTGTTTTTCAATTCTAATAAAAAGTACTCGGTGAACTTCTTGGCATTCGGTTAATAAAAAAAGTCTACTATAATGGAATATTTTATAATCTAAAAAAGTTGACACAAAATAGAGGGAAAAGAAGTTTTAAGGGCATACACCAACCCTCAAACCGTCTACTACCATTCAAACCATGCAGTGCGGAAGTGTTTTGCCATCGAGCTCAGCTCGCTCAGCGGTCCGGACGTGTTTTTGCCCGCAAACCGAAGAAAAACTAAGGGGGCTTTACGGGCGTCTGGACCACTGCCACGCCCGCTCCTGATTCCTCAATAGCGTGGCCCACCAAAATCTCCCACCCGGCTCTCTCGCGCTTTTTGTCCGATGTCGCGCCGCTTCCCGCGCCACATCAATGTCGGCCCAGAGCATGCAACGGCCGACATTGATGCCGCGTGATGTGACCGGCCGGGAGTGCGGCGCTGACTGACGCGACCTCTCGGGAGCCGCTGCTTTGATGCAGATGCAACTTCCGGAGGAACCAATTCTGGCCATGCCACACTGAAGCGTCTGACCGTCCGTTCGCTTGGCCTAACCGAGGCTATATAAGTCGTGCTCCGACGCCGTCCACATCATATTCACCGCGTCGCTCTGCACGTCCTCGTCCTCACCTCCACTCTTTCTCCACAACTCTGGCGATGGGAAATTCATGGGCCTCGGCGGCGGCTCTGAAGTCCGCTCTCAAACTCTGGGGGCGTCCCCCTCACCGGTGGCCGGCTCCTCAGCGATGGCGGAGATCGTCATCTCCCCTGGCGACGAGGAGTACCAACCGCCACAGCAGCAGTCGGCGGCACAGCAACAACCAGTGACGCAGGGCACGGTCTACGCGTGACGAACGAGGAGTACGATTAGCAGATGGAGGTCATGCTCCGTTTGTCCGTACGCCACGTCAACGGCCCGGCGGCACCACCAAAGATGCTCTTCCTGTTGGAAATATGCCCTAGAGGAAATAATAAATTGGTTATTATCATATTTCCCTGTTCATGATAATCATTTATTATCCATGCTAGAAATGTATTGATCGGAAACTCAGATACATGTGTGGATACATAGACAGCAATGTGTCCCTAGTGAGCCTATACTAGACTAGCTCGTTGATCAAAAGATGGTTAAGGTTTCCTAACCATAGACATGAGTTGTCATTTGATAACGGGATCACATCATTAGGAGAATGATGTGATGGACAAGACCCAACCATAAGCATAGCATTTGATCGTATTAGTTTATTGCTACTGCTTTCTTCATGTCAAGTAGTTGTTCCTAAGACCATGAGATCAAGAAACTCCCTGACACCGGAGGAATGCCTTGTGTGTATCAAACATCACTTCGTAACTGGGTGATCATAAATTAAAGGTACTCTACAAGTATCTCCGAGGGTGTTTGTTGGGTTGGCATGGATCGAGACTGGGTTTTGTCACTCCGTATGACGGAGAGGTATCTCTGGGCCCTCTCGGTAATACAACATCACAAGAAGTTTGCAAGCAATGTGAAGGAGTTAGTCGCGGGGTCTTCTATTACGTAATGAGTAGAGAGACTTGCCGGTAACGAGATTGAACTAGGTATGGAGATACCGACAATCGAATCTCGGACAAGTAACATACCTCTAGACAAAGGGAACTGCATACGGGATTGATTGAATCCTTGGCATTGTGGTTCGACCAATAAAGATCTTCGTGGAATATGTGGGAACCAATATGGGCATTCAGGTCCCGCTATTGGTTGTTGACCGGAGAGGTGTCTCGGTCATGTCCACATGATTCTCGAACCCGTAGGGTTCGCATGCTTAACGTTCGGTGAAGCTAGAGTAGTATTAGGATATTTACGTTGGTGGCCGAATGTCGTTCGGAGTCCCAGATGAGATCCCGAACATCAGGAGGAGCTCCGGAATGGTCCAGAGCTAAAGATTTATATATGGGAAGTCATATTTTGGCTGTCGGAAAAATTTCTGGTTTTACCAGTATTGTATTAGGAAGCTTCTGGAAGGTTCTAGAAGGTTCTAAAGGGTTCCGGAGGAGCCCTGAAGGATCCCTCCAGCACCTAGGGCGTGCATGGGCTATAGGGTGGGGGGTCCTAGCCTTATTGGGCCAGGCGCACCAGCCCCCTAAGGCCCATCCTCCTAGGGGAAGGGAAACCCTAAGGAAGAGGGCCCTCCACTTGGCTTGGAGGGCACTCCTCCCCCTTTGGCCGCCTCCCCTCCTTGGAGGAGGGGCTAGCTCTGTGCCCCAGCCCTCCAACACCCCTATATACAGTAGGGAGGAGGCGCAAGGGCTGGAGACAACAATTCCCAAGCCCATGTAGCCTCCCATCTCTCCCATTCTTCCTCGTTCGTAGTTCCGGAGGCGCTTGGCGAAGCCCTGCCGGGATTGCTCCACCATCATCTCCACCATGCCGTCGTGCTAGTTGAGATCCCATCTACTTATCCTTTTGCTGGATCAAGAAGGAGGAGACGTCATCGAGCCGCATGTGTTCTGAACGCGGAGGTGCCGTCCATTCGGCGCTAGATCGGATTGGATCTCGATTGGATTGTGAAGAGTATGACTACATAAACCGCGTGTCTTAACGCTTTCGCTTAGCGATCTACAAGGGTATGTAGATCTAATCTCTCCTCTCATAGATGTCCATCTCCTAGATTGATCATGGTGAGCGTAGGAATTTTTTTGTTTCCCATGCAACGTTACCCAACCCCTCGATGTCAAGCTGGAGCTTGTGTCCCCTCCCCACTCCCCGTGGTGCAATCATGACATCCAAATCGGATGCCACGTCTAAGAGGAGCCCCTCTCGTCACCTCCCCTGCGCGTCAAGGAGGAGTGTCTCTCGCCGCCGCCCCATCACGTGAAGAAGGAGTGATGCCCTCCGCCGCCACGCCGCGTCAAGGAGGAGCGGCGCTTGCCGCCGCCCTGCCCCACGCGATCGCCGCGAAGGCGCGCGGTTGCCTTCGCCACTACCTCGACAGCGGCAACAACTCGTCCTTCCAGAGCACCCGAACGGCGGTAGAGTACACCAATATGGAGCGGCGACAGCTGGACCGGTGCAACACGGAGCGCCGGTCGTAGTTCGTGGACTAAGACATCCCGCCGCCACATATCGTGACGTACCTGGAACTGGCGTACGCCTGGACCCGGAGCAAGCATCGTCTCCGCCGAGTAGTGGTCTCTCAGTGAGACCGCCGCCACCGCCAACTCCTCCAAGGCCCAGCGCCCTCTCCGCCCGCCCACGTCATTTGTGGTTGCAGCCACACCGTGCAAGGCACGGGAGGAAGCGGAGAGGATCATCCGTGAGTGGCAGGCGGCTACCGGGAAGCCATGCCACGACGTCGCGCCCTTTCGCCGCCCCAAACCCAACTCCGACAACTACAACAATGGCTCCGGCGACGATGATAGAGGAGCCAGCTAGGCAGGCCGACATGGCCTACAGGTCACCGTCAAGTGTACGGTACTATAAGGTTGTATTTGTTTAAGGTTTTTAGTTCACCAGACGTAATATCATCTGGTTTTATGTAAAAAAATCATGCAAGTGTGAATGAATATCATCCGATTTGTTTGAGTCTGAATCAAATTTGTTCATTTTCGTTGAATTTCATTTGAAATGTATCCAAACATATGCGGCTAGCTTTGGATGGTCGGCTCCTGCATCCGTGTCCGTGGACTTGTTGGATGCGGGAGGAAATTTAAGGGTCAATGTTGGAGATGCGAAATGTAGTTCTATAACTTTTGTTTACCATTTTTAATTTTCTTGTTGACATCATGGCCTGTTCTAACTGGAAAAACACAGGGTATTCGAAGCAATCGGATTTAGTGGCATGGATTTTTGTTGGGATTGGATTTTCTATATTGAATCGGGCACTAAATCTTGGTTACAAAAGTGTCGTCGTGAACATAACCAGTTGCCTATAAGACAATGGTGGAAGAAACAAATACAAAAAGTCGTGTCAATTCTAATAGTTACCACTATGTTCGTGCCACCAGCTAGCCTAGCGATGGTCCTCGCTGTTAGTGGACCAATGGTTTGCATGTATGTGTCGGGTCGTGCAAGAAAGCAAGACCATGGCATCGCGGACGGGGAGGCAATTAAAGCAAATATGAAGCGGGCGCTGAACTTATTCTACAATGCAGCATTTGCTCACGGCGGCATATGCGGATTGTGGCTGCTGACTCAAGCGGTGGCTAATATGTTGGTCCAGGATATTGTTGGCCTACAACATGGTTTCAACTCGGAGGTGCTCCGTGCATATTTGCGCAAAACGAAGCAGATGTGTGTAAATAACCCCGCGTCGGTGACAAGCTGGAATTTGATCACATATGGTTCTGGCTTGCTGGATTCCAGCTTACCGGAGGAATATGCGGCTGGAGCAAGGGTACTAACTCTTTTTTTCGAAAAGGGGGAAAACCCCGGCCTCTGCATCAGTATGATGCATACGGCCCTCTTATTAAAAATAAAGTAGTGCCAACATGGTTCGAAAGGTCCTCATAAGTCATTAAAAAGCATAAAAAGCTCACACGGAGCCAGAAGAGGCTAGAAACATCAACTAGCCACATCATGATGCCACAACCGGCTGGGTAAACTAGATAGGAATACTAAATGCCTATCCTATTACATGACCGCCATCTAAACCGGTTGAAGATATCCCGAGCTACCATCTCCCAGCGGACAGACCCAGTAACCAAATGCTCCTTGGCCTCCGTCTGGGTGAGTAGCGACCACGAACGGATCAGTGCCGTAGTCCGGAATAAAACCTGCAAAAAATGTATACATGATATTCTGTTAAAGACCAAATCGTTTCTGCAATTCCAGATAGTCCACAGCAAAGCACAAACCCCAACCCGAATATGTCTCGCTAAGTTAGGCTCAATCCCATTAAGCCATGTCCCAAATAACGCATTAACAGAATTCGGTGGTTTGATATTGAAAGCAATGTGGACCGTCTGCTAAAGTACCTTGGCCAGCGGGCAATCAAAAAAGAGGTGTTTAATAGTCTCATCCCGATCGCAGAAACTACACCTAGTAGGTCCTGTCCAATTACGCTTCATCAAGTTATCCTTAGTTAAAATTACTTGTTTATGGACAAACCACATAAACACTTTTATTTTCAAAGGAACTTTGACATCCCAAACATGTTTGGACGTAGGAATGGAATTCGAATTAATAACATCAATATACATTGATTTAACCGTGAATGCTCCAGACTTAGTCAACTTCCAGCGTAATTCATCGGGTTGTTGAGAAAGCTAGACGTCCATCAGTCTCGTAACTAGATGGATCAATTCTTCCCAACGATTGCCCGCTAGCACTCGTCTGAACTGAATATTAAGGGGGATAGATTGGAAGACCGAAGCAACGAACACCTCCCTTCGTTGAACAATGCGATACAAAGAGGGATATTGGATGGCCAAGGGTGTGTCACCGAGCCAAGTATCCTCCCAGAAACGTATACTCGTGCCGTTTCCAACAACAAACTTTGTCCTATTAAACAATGTCTGCTTGACCTTCATGAGACCCTTCCAGAATGGCGAGTCGGTGGGCCTTACAGAGACCTGTGACAAAGTTTTTGACTGGAGGTACTTGCCGCGAAGGATCTCTGCCCACATAGCATCAGTCTCCGACGAAAGCTTCCACAGCCACTTGCTAAGAAGGCATTTATTCTTAATTTCGAGATTCTCAATACCTAGACCCCCTTGGTCTTTTGGTCTACAGATGATATCCCACTTAGCAAGCCTGTATTTTCTTTTAAGCTCATCACCCTGCCAGAAGAACCGCGATCTATAGAAGTCCAATCTCTTCCTAACACCAACTGGTACCTCAAAGAAGGAAAGAAGAAACATCGGCATACTCGTGAGTACCGAATTAATAAGGATTAATCGGCCTCCATATGACATGAGCTTGCCCTTCCAGCAGCTCAATTTCTTCTCAAATCGGTCTTCGATGCACTTCCATTCTCTGTTTGTTAGCCTACGATGGTGGATAGGAATCCCCAAATATGAGAATGGTAGCTCTCCCAACTCACATCCGAACAATTGCCTATAAGCATCCTGTTCATCTTTGGCCCTACCAAAACAGAACAGTTCGCTCTTATGAAAGTTTATCTTTAACCCGGTCAATTGTTCAAATAGGCATAACACCAGCTTCATATTTCTCGCCTTAGCCAAGTCATGCTCCATAAAGATGATTGTATCATCAGCGTATTGTAGGATAGAGACACCTCCATCAACAAGATGAGGCACCAATCCACCTACTTGACCATTTTCCTTAGCCCTTCCTATCAAAACTGCCAACATATCTACCACAATGTTAAACAAGATAGGGGACATCGGGTCTCCTTGTCGTAGGCCTTTATGTGTCTGGAAATAGTGACCTATGGCATCATTAACTCTAATTCCCACCCTACCTTTTTGCGTAAATGATTGCACCTGTCTGCGCCAGGCTTCATCAAAACCTTTCATACGCAGAGATTGTTGGAGAAATGGCCACTTGACCTTATCATACGCTTTCTCAAAATCCACTTTAAAAATCACTCCATCTAATTTTTTGGAGTGGATTTCATGGAGCGTTTCATGTAGGACTACCACCCCTTCTAGGATATTCCTGTCTGGCATGAACGCGGTTTGGGACTGTTGCACCACAGAATGCGCAATCTATGTGAGCCTGTTGGTCCCGACCTTGGTGAAAATTTTGAAACTAACATTAAGGAGACAGATCGGCCTGAATTGCTCAATTCTGACCACATCTGTCTTCTTAGGAAGTAGCGTTATAGTCCCAAAATTCAAGTGGAATAATTGAAGCTGTCCAGAGAATAGATCATGAAACATAGGTAGTAAATCCCCCTTAATAATGTGCCAACACTTCTTATAGAACTCGGCCGGGAACCCATCCGGTCCGGGAGCCTTATTATTTTTCATCTGTGCAATAGCATCAAAAACCTCCTTCTCCGAGAACGGGGCCACGAGAAGCTCATTATCAGCAGCCGATAGCTGAGGTACATCCTCAATTCTGGACTCACCGAGGGACACCGTATTATCCTCCGGTGGACCAAATAACTGCTTATAATAGTCGGTAATGTATGTTTTTAGGTTATCCTGACCTAAAATAGTACCCTCGTCCTGATCAAGTTGAAAGATTCGCTTCTTTCTGTGTTTGCCATTAGCAATTAAATGGAAGAACTGAGTATTTGCGTCCCCCTGGACCACTCTGCGTACTTTAGCACGCAACGCCCATTTCAGTTCTTCTTCGCGGAGTAGTTCTTTTAACCTCTTCTCCGCCTCATTTTTAACCTGAAGCTCTGCAGGTAACAAAATATTGGATTCGGCTTTAATGTCTAGGTCATGTATAAGAGAAAGGAGTCTATCCTTTTCAATCTTATACACACCACTAAGGTGCTTAGCCCAACCCCGTAAGAAACTTCTCAAGTTCCTAATCTTATTCTGCCACCGCTCAATAGGAGTTTTGCCTCTAACATCTTTAACCCATTCCCTGGCTATCAAATCTAAGAACCCCTCACGTTCAAACCATGACGTCTCAAAGGAGAAGGTGTTCTTGTTACCCACGTGGTTCGGCTCCCCTGAGTCCACGAACAATGGGGTATGATCAGATATTCCCCTCGAAAGAGCTTGCACCGTAACCAGGGGGAATTTTTGTTCCCACTCCACGCTTGCCAGAACTCGATCAAGTTTTTTGTAGGTTGGGTTTGGCAGAGCGTTAGCCCATGTAAACTTTCGACCCGAGAGCTCTATCTCTCTCAGATCCAAGCTTTCAATAATGGTGTTGAACATGAAGGACCATTTGCCGTCAAAATTATCATTGTTCTTCTCCTCTCTCCTCCAGATGATATTGAAATCACCTCCAACTAAAATCGGCAGTTGCTCTGACCCACAGATTCAAACAAGGTCTTCTAGAAACTCCGCTTTAAGCTCGGGCTGTGCGGCACCATATACCGCCACCAAAGCCCAATTAAAGCCATCCGTCCTAGACCTAAGTCGAAACTTTACCGCGAAGTCACCCATCACTACACTACGGACTTCAAGCGAATCGCATCTCACACCTAGTAAGATACCACCCGATCTTCCTCGCGGAGGGAGGCAATGCCAATCAAAATCAATTCCACCAACCAGAGAGGAGAGAAACTGTGGTGCAAAGTTATCTCTACCCGTTTCTGATAGGGCAACAAAATCTAGCTTCTGCTCAATAGTTGTCTCAGCCAGGAATCTTCTTTTAGCCAAGTCCTTTAGACCTCTGCTATTTCAAAATATTCCTCTCATATTTCATCATGGAATTTTTTGGTGGTTCGAATCCTAGCACTCCTACGAACTGCGGAATCGGGATAGATCTTCCGTTTCCACTTACGCTTAGGTTTACTAAGCTCAGTCACCCGGTCCTCATGACCGGGTTCACAAATATTGCTAGCATCATTCACTAAGGATACATCCTCTTCCTCAGCGTCATGGTTGGTGGGTGCTAGATCCGCACACAGACTATCAATCACTCTAACCCCTAACGCATTTATCTCATCATCATTCATAGGTTTAACTGCTGCAAGATTACGAATAGTCTCTAAAGCACGTTCCGCCTCCAGGTATAAAATATCATTCACCGAATTGGTAATTTCACTATCCGTAGCACCTAGTGAAACTCCTAATTGGCTTGCATTATTAATAATGTCCTCATTAGAAAAATGCAATAGGGAATTAGACAAGTTGACGGACATACCCGAAGAATAAGCAGCCTCCTGAAGCTTGGCCGCCCTCATAGCGCACCGCTGCTGCATATCATCCACCTCAGGGACGTCGAGGATGCGAGCACTCATCCGTCTCCCCTCGGAGATAGGGTCCGGGATCCCACCAAACATGATCACCTCCTCCCTAGTATAACCTGGCACCGAAACTCCGGGTGGTGCCGAAGTTACTAAAGAAGGCGTCTGCGGGCTCCCGATCCCCTTGGATGAGTGCCTCACACCAGGCAGTGGGGAAGAGTGAAGGACAGGGGCCTCCTGCCCGCTGCCTCCTCCCGCCCCAGCCGCCGACTTAGACGGGGCAGCCATCGGCGAAGTGGTCCTCCTGATCATCGGTGTAGAGGGAGGAGACAGGGCCTCCTGCCCTGGCGTCCCCCCAAACGCAGCAGCTGCCATAGTGGTAGACACCACCGTCGCAGAAGGAGTCAAGGCCGCTTGCCTCGGGCTCCCTCTCGCAGCCGGAGTCGACCCCCTCGGGGTCGACGCCACCAACGACACCGGCATCGGCATCGGGACGGGGGAAGAGAGGACTCCATGTCCCGAACCCCCTCCCCCACACCCCATCGCTTCCACGATCGCCGACACCGAAGTCGCGCCCGCGGGAGTTTGCAGACAAATAGAACCATCAACCGGCCTCCTCTCCGAATCGCCACCCAAAGAGCTGGCCTGACGATCAACAGACAACCCAGGCTCCCTCTCGAACTCCAACGAAGGAAGCGTGTGCTCAAGATCATCACCAGACTCCACCCTGTCATTCCAAAGCCTGGGAGGTGCCGAGGCTGGCTCGAAAGACCCAAAACGCAGAGTAGTCATGGGTACCGCCGGTGAGACTGTGGGCGCGGCCTCCAATCCATTCCCGGCCGACTGAGCGTGAGAACCGTTAGATCCCTCTCGCATGGGCTCATCTGACGGTGCCCCCTTAGCCCCCGCATCACCCTCCCGATCGTGCATGTCAACATCATTAGCATTAACTGCGTCATCAAATAAGTCGGTGTCCTCAAACTCAATATCTAGCAGGAACACCTCTCCCTTATAAGTCCAGTTGACCTTATCAGGCACAAACTCAATATCCAGTACGCTTACTAGAATCCGGGCAATCCCATTGGCACGAGTGAAAGCCATGTCCACTTTTTCTGTCTTTCCAACCATGATGCCTAAACTGGCCACAACGCGAGCATCCTGCAGAGGCTTAGATGGAGCCCCCAAAAACCGCAGCCAGACCTGTGTAAGCGGCTTTCCCTTAGGCTCAACCTGTTTCCACTCGTTAAACTCCAGGATACACTTAGTACCGGGAACTTTACACAAGCCAAAACTCAACAATCTCTGCAAGTCATCGACAGACGGGAAATCAACCTTATAAACTCTGTCCTCGATGAGCACCAAATCCCAAACAAAATCACCGGGAGCTAGCTCCTGCAGCCTCCTCACAATCTGTGCCTCAGTCACCTCGCCCTGGGTCGCTTTCACAATCCCAGTAGTCAGACTCGGGTTATCCTCCGGGACCTCTCTCGCCGCCGGGGACTCAAAAAACATAAGCTCAGCACAGTAGACTCCATAGATGTTCAGAGTCGGAGGTAGGTCACGCAAAATCGGGCACTCTCCCGAATCATGTGCAAGCTTGCCACATGACTCGCACAGCTGGGCCACATACTCAGCAATGAAGTGGCCCTTCTCACCACAACGATAGCAAATCATCCTCTCCTTTTTACGGGCATATTTGGACGCCCTCTCAGCATCAGACCTGTCGGTAGCCTCATCCACCGCCCCAGCCCCAGTAACCTCAACATTTGCCAACTCCTTTACCACCTCCATCGCCTGTGAAGGAAGCTCTGAGGAAGGCCGAGTCTCCTCCGTTGCATCTGTAGGAATAGGCGCCCTGGGCGGTGGTGGGCGGAGAAATCTCCCACGGCCCCAACTCCGACCACCACGATTGCCACGGTAGCCTCCTCTCTGACGGTGATCCGGGCCGGATGCCCCCTCAACAAAACCACCTGCCGGGCCAAGAAACGGTCTCTCAGCCGACCCGTCGCTCTGCCAAGCGTAACCACGCCCTCCTCCCATAGAAGAGGAGCCTCGGTGCTGTCCTTCACCGTATGCATCATACCCATCATCCCCCCACTGGCCTCGGGGAGGCTCTTTATTGTGCGACTGAGGCTGACTGGACCGGTTCTGCACCGGCCTAGCAACGTAGTGCGGTGGCGGTTTGCTTGTTGTTGCCAGCCCGCCTCCAACAGGCCGAAGTCCAGCGACGCGGCCAGCCGGCACTTCTCCCGAAGTTCCCAGCGCGGGAGGTCGGAGTCCCCCTCGACCCGCAGCCTGGGGAGCAAGGGGCGGCGCACCTGGCGCTGGTGGTCTCCCCACACCCCTCCCGGCAGCAGTGACAGCGGGCCCCGTGCCCGGCGCCGGCGGCCTCAAGCCTTCCCTTCCATGGGCCGGCTGCGACGGAGGCAGTCCCGGAGGCGGCGCACCCGCGGGTGGCACACCTCGGCCTGCGGCACCAGCCGCGACTGATCCACCCGCCGGCGATCGTTGGCCATTCTGCGCCTGGACTCCTCGTCCGGCGGTCGCCGCCGGCAGCGTAGCCGCCCCACCCCGACCTGCAGCGCCGGAAGAGGGGCGCTTTGATGGCGGAGGAGCCTCCCCTCGGCCCGACATGGCCGGCAACGGAGGGATGCGTCGAGCACGTTGATCCCCACAAGAAGGGAATCCCTTCGTCCCTGCCTTACGAACCCTAGACGGCGGCGCACGAACAATGGGCACGCAGCACTCCTCGTACGTGCATGCGATCTCGTCAGGCTGAGAGGGCAGATCGCAGCTCTCCTGGGCCACATACCCAGTCGAGACTAATCGAACCACGCTCTCGTTAACACCCCCATGATGGGCCTCATGCCCATGCATAGACCGACTTTCGGCCCACTCCTGACCGGCCTGTTCGTTACCGAGAAGGAAATTCAAACGGGAGTTTCTGGCCGCCCTGATCCCGTCCGCCGCTCTGATCGCCGGCGCCGGCGGCACCGGATCCGGCCTCCCTCTCTTCTTCTTCTTCTTACGAGCAACGATCTTCCAATCATCTTGTGGAAAATAATCTGACAAAGTAATAGGTTGAATACATACCTTAGGTAGGGGCCCTTTCCAAGGCCGGATCGCCGTCGCCGCCGTCCTCCGGTGGACAATCCGGCGAACCACCTCCACTCGATTGTCAGAACTTAGTCCGATCCGCGCCGGATCCTCTCCCGGCATGATTTCATCAACTAACGCAGCGACTTCTTCCTCCGAGTATCCAGGATTGAACGCCTCGCAAATCACGTCGGATGGTGTGGGCGAGTAGTCCGGCGCCGGATCGCCATCGTCGTCCTCCCCATCCTCCGAGTCCGCCAGCACCCAGAATCAGCCTCCCACGCGCGACACCGTCAGATCTGATTGGTAAGAATGATCCATTACACAAAAGGCGGCTGTTGATCAGGTCCCCGAAACAAAGAATAGAGAAGCTGATCGGCACCCTTGCTTGGAGAAGCCCAGCCGACCAAGAGATGAGATGGCTTGCAGCAAGGATTGTGGAGCATCTCGCTGCCGACCTCAACCTTGCTCACTTTCCAGGAGCATTGGAATGCATATCCTCACTCTTTGATCAAGAAACTCTACTTTGGACATCTTCTGCTCCACAAGGAACTAATGAGGATTTGGTTTTGCCAGGCTTGAGAATTCTAGAGAACCTAGCTCACAACAGGCATAACTGCACAATGATCGGGGAGGGTAGATTGGGACCTCAGCTGCGCCTTCATGAAGGAAAGCACTCCATGGGAGATGCTGTCGGGCGAGGGCATTGTGAATTGCACGCGTGCGCTGATGCTTGATGTGGCACTCCTCAAGAAGAAGATAGGCGACAACCCACTCTTAGGTCGGGGTGGTGATGTGGTCACCTATTTCAGGTAGGGTCAAGAACTCATCATGTAGGACCCACATGAGGCCCATCACCATCATAGGTAGGTCCCTGGACCATCCAAACATTCGGATGCTTACATCAGGAGATTCACTCAGACACCTCAACGGCACTCGGACAATCACATATCACTCGGCTGATGTATTACCATCGGACACAAGAGGGAAAGAGGACGTCGTGGGGGCTGCAACGGTCGAGTAATCCTAAGTCATCCACTAAATAGAGTTATAGCTACTGTTACCTGCAACTGCTGTAGTAGAGGCTCATTACACTAGTAACTGATTCAGTCAATGTCATTAACTGCCTCGGCGGCGTGGGAGACATGGGGCTGCAGCGCACTCTATATAAGTCGGACCCCTCTCCATAGTCGGACAGCAAGTAATATCTGTAACCATACTCATCAAATCAAAGCAAGCCTCAAGGCACGAGATGTAGGGCTTTTACCTCCGCCGAGAGGGGTCTGAAATCGTTAAACACCGAGTGTTACACCTGCGCCGTAGCTAGTCTCCGCCCCTAGTACTCGTTGTTAGGATCATAACCCCGACAGGTGGCGAGGAGCATGAGGTTGGAGTTGGCGTTCCCAAGGTCGTCACTGAGACTAGCGGTCAATGTGCAAAGGAGCATCTCATGGAAGACCTAAAACTCAAGGTCATGCAACTCGTCAGAGAGCGTCTTGTGACACATGTTGTACACGTCGATGGAAGGGTCATTTTGGTGTAGACAAAAAAACTCTTGTTGCAGGAAAACGATGTGCTGCAGCCGGTTGTCAGTGAAGAGGCTAATGATCTTGCTCCAGATGGTGTAGGCGTTGTCACCGTCATGTACGACGATGCGGAAGATGTCGTCGGACACGGAGAGGAACAACCACCATGTGATGGTGGCGTCAATCGCAATCAACTCGGCGTTGGCACGCATGACAAAGAAGTCAATGGAGCCGTCAGGGTGATCATGAAGATTGTGCTCACGGAAGAGGAGGTTGAAGTAGGTCTTCCATGCGTAGAAGTTATTGCCACTGTGCGAGAGCTTGACGGGGACGTGGTCAGCGGTTGGGACTTCACGAATGGTGGCCGCCACGGGAGGAGCGGGGCCGGCGATGGGGTTGCCAAGGTTGGTGGCATCAAAGGAGAAGGAGTAGTGGGGAGAAGCCATGAAGTCCGTGGCAGTGGTAGCGAAAGCGGTGGGGGGAGGGGGTGGCGGTGGCTAGGAGGCAGTGGCGGCAACAAGCAAGGAGGCGGCAGCTACAAGCGAGCAACAGCTGCGGTGCGCGGTGGCAAGGGGCAAGAATGGCGGGTAGTGGGTGGGGGCAGCGGCTGCGGTCAGGCAGGGCAGTGGCGACGTGCGGTGGAAGGAGCAGTGTCGTCGATGCGGTTGTTAGGGTTGGTGTCGTCGGAGGAGGAGGAGGAGTTGGGGAAGCCATGTAGTCCATGGCGGTGGTAATGGAAGCGGTGTGAAGGGAGGGGTGGCGATGGTTAGGAGGCAGCGACGGCAACGAGCGAGGAGGCGGCGGCGGCTGTGAGTGGGCAGCAGTGGCGGCGTGCAGTGGCAAGGGGCTGGATGGACGGGTAGTGGGCGGGGCGGCGGCGGCTGCGATCGGGCAGGACAGTGGCAACGTGCGGTGGCAGGGGGCGGGTGGTAGGCAGGAAGGGTTAGCTGGGGTGGGGAGAGGAGGGAAGGCGGCAGCGACTACGTGGGTAGGGGCGACGACGGTGGAAGAAAAGCGGCGGCAGCGGCGACTAGGTTAGGATCGTAGATAGGCTGATTCCATGTAAAATAATGATTCTTGCAAGACTATTGTATTAACCTCGTAAATATATAGCATGTACATGGGTTGTTTCGTCCATGGGTAACAATTGGGACAACTAAACCTACTACAAGGACATATATATATGGGGCATACACAATTATCTGTCAACAGTAGTCTCATTCCTTTTGTTTACCATTATAATTTTTCTTGTTGACATCGTGTCCTGTTCTAATTGGAACAACACAGGGTATTCGACGCAATGGGATTTGCTGGCATGGATTTCTATTGGTATCGGGTTTATCATTTTTTATTGGCCATTCGAACTTGGGTAGGAAAGCGTCTTCATGAACATAGCATGTTGCCTATGAGGCAATGTCTGAAGAAACTAATGCTACAAAACTTCGTGTCAGTTCCCATAGCTATCACTCTGGTCGTGCCATGTTGCCTAGTAGTGATGGCCTTCGCTGCTAGTGGACCACTGGTTTGCATGTTTCTGTCGAGTCGTGCAACAGAGCAAGACCACGGCATCGCGGACGGAGAGGCAATTAAAGCAAATATGAAGCGGGCGCTGAACTTATTCTACAACGCAACTTATGCTCACGGCGTCATATGCTCATCGTGGATGCTATTTCAAGCGATTATTAATATTTCACTCGCGGATATTGTTAACCACGAACATGGTTTCAACCTGGAGGTACTCCGTGCATATTCACACAAAACAAAGCAGATGTGTGTAAATAACCCCGCGTCCGCGAAAAGCTGGAACTTGATCACATATGGTGCTGGCTTGCTGGATTCCAGCTTACCAGAGGAATATGCGGCTGGAGGAAGGGTACTAATTATGCTGATTGATAAGGATGTACCATTACAAATAAGACGGCTGCTAATCAGGTCACCAAGACAAAGAATTCAGAAGCTCATCGGAACCCTTGCTTGGAGAAGCCCACAAGATCAAGAGATGAGATGCCATGCAGCGAGGATTGTGGAGCATCTCGCTGGTGACATCAACCTCGCTCACTTTCCAGGAGCATTGGAATGCATATCCTCCCTCTTCGATCAAGAAACTCTCCCTTTGACATTTATTGCTCCACAAGGAACCGATCGGGATTTGGTCTTGCCAGGCTTGAGAATTCTAGAGAACCTAGCTCACGACAGGCATAACTGCACACTGATATACAACACCAAGGATCTTCTTTTGAAAATAATTGCACCTGTGTGCTCCAGCGAATTAATTGAAGATGTCAAGTTCAGCGGGAAATGGACTATGGTAGTAGATGGGTCACTGAAAGTGGTGAGCCGGCTCATGAATTCTCCAGGAAGTACTGGGGAAGAGATGCGCAACCTAATTGCAAATGATAGAAATGTAGTCAACAACTTGGAGGCTGTTCTGGACATGGATATGAAGAGTAACGACATTATCATAGATCTACAGATGCGAGCTATAGAGGTTCTTACAAAATTAGCCTTGAATCATCCGGCAAGTGCTTCTGCTACAAAGACGAGAGAAAAACTCATTGAGAAGGCGCTACAAATCTTCCTTACCGTAGATTGGATGGAGGATTATTTGAAATATGTGAAGTGGAGCATGAAAGGAGCTAAGAAAACTGCAAGCCGACTTCAAGAAAAGGCTGGTGAAGCATTGGCTATGTTGTCTAGTGATTCAGAGGCTATCAAAAGCTTCACAGGATGTGACCATGATATCAATCGTCTTACAGAACTACTCGACTCCAATATCAAGACCATCAAATGCAAAATAAGTGCAACAAATACCGTGGAAATAAAGATCAACATTGGTTGTCGTATTAGCGCAGCAGTCATCTTGAAGCATTTGAAAAACTACGTCAAGGCACCAACTTTAAGGAAGGTATGCTTGAACGCACTTATTGTATGTCAAAAGTTTACAGCAATGAAACTTTGGGGAAAGGAATTCAAATGCAACAGTTGATACCTCTGTTTAGCGTTTATCTACAAAAAAATGATTAAAAGGATAACCGCAATTTCATTTAGAATGAAATTGATTAAATGAGTTTTATCTGATCATGCATCTTAAACTCTCAGAAAATTTGTAGAGTTGAATCATGTTATAACATAAGCACCTACAAAATCTCATGCAAAGATATGATGGTATTTGTCTTGTACAAGAAAGACAACTGGATGTTGTTACACTGTTTAAAAAAGTAAGTTGAACGCTGTCTTTTTGTGCAGGGTGAATGTGATCATATTTTCACATGATTTTTGCTAGGCGCTCACTTTACAATATGATGTGTATTTTTAGAATGTTTTATGATAGGTAATTTGTTTTTGAAATAAACGATAAGTAATAGGGTAACACCAAACTCAACCATCCCCCCTTGGATGTACAAAATCCACTCCCTTGACTTATTTGAGCTAAAAAAATGTATGTATGTATATCTGTGCAGGTACTCGGACAATTGCTTCAAGACGAGCCTTTCACTTTACAGAGCCACATCAAGCAATGTTGGAACAGGGGGCTACAAGCTGAGCTATTATCACTCGTCACAGCCATTCGTGCAAACAACAATCTTAATCTTGCAGGAATCTTACTTTCGCTAACACCGCCAGATACCCTAGACGACTTTGTGGTGATGCTCAAGAAATTGGCAGATGGCAACATGCACGCCACCCCTGCGTGCCTGGCGATACAGAAGCTTACCTGCGAGATGGTTATAGAATTCATGAAGCATGATCGAAATGTCGAAATGATCAGTAACCACAATATCGTTGGCACATTAGTGAATGCTTCAAGGAAGCTGGCCAGGCTTGAGTGCAGCATGATTTTCGGTGGCGTTGACCGTGACTGCCACGGGATTCCTCTGAAGCCACGCTTGTATGTTCTTGCTAATAAAGCGGAAGATCTTTTGACACAGAGGAAACAGGCTCTGGGAATCAACATTGTGCCTGCCGGGGCACCAATACCATGATTTTTGCACCAGGTGGTGTCTTATAAACATGTATTGAATTCTTGGCGTGCTGTATGCTGCTGTTTTTTCCTTTGTTTCCTTTGCGGATGTGTGATACTTTGTAATAATGGATTATGTGCTCCTTCGGGTTTAGTGACCAGGAGTGTAATCCTTTCATTATCTGAAAAAACTGAAATCGTTTGTGCATTAAGGTTTCAATCCATCTTGTGCATCATGGCAAGATCTAATTCTTATCAGTAATATGCATCAACAATGTACCTGCCGGTGTACCAGTTCACCTTGGAGCTGGTAACAAATGTCCAATGTTGACTATGCAATTCTTACTCAACTGACTCTTCTGTTAAGACTCGCTTAATTTTGTACTATCCAATGTTGAAATATGAACTAATTAACAGGATTCAATTTTGACAGAAAGTCTCGGCTAACTAATTTAAATTCTTACTAACCGATGTTGTTGAAGTTGATTTTCTTATGAGCAGTTTATCTTGTTGTCCATGTAAATAATAATGCAATTGCGTCAGCATGGTATGGAATCACAGTCTCACTGAGCAGAGGCTATACGCATGCTCAGACAGAGCATCACCAACGCCTTAACGGCACATTCAGAAGAGTAAAATTCATTCGCAATGTGTTGGACTGAACCCTGAATAATAAACACCAAAGTGTGAAAGAGCTAGATTCCGTCTGGAGTCCGGAACACGTACCTAGGGCTGCGCTGGATTCGCCCCCACACGGTAGGGCAGCAACGTGGGACTGCACGCAGAAGAAAGAAGTTCCCCCTTCTCGTTGTTTTTACTTCGTTGTTACAGAGAAAAATCGTTGTTCCTTTTGTGCTATTGCAGCTCGTGCAGACATCCACAAGGAGCGCTTTGCACTAGGAAGTTGTTACTGCACATCACCGATCTATCCTCTCTTGATCTGATTCGGATACTCTGCTGGAACACTTTGTAATGAGGCTCAAGAAGATAGAAGATGATGTGCGCCACCCCTGCATGCCTGAAGATGCATAATAAGCTCACCTATGAGAATGAGATGGTTACAGGATTTCTATGAGAATGAGATGCTTAACGATTGCTATGTTTTTTTTCCTTTGTTAACTTTTGCGAACTTGTGGGCCTTTGTAAACTGTAATAATGAATTGTGTCCTCCTTCGGGTGTAAAGACAGGAGTGTAATCCTTTCACTATCTACAAACTGAAATAGTTTGTGCATTATAAGATTTAAATCTAACTTCTGCATCATGGCAAGCTCCAAGTCTCTATAATATGCATCACTATTGCACCTGCCAGTGTACAAGTTCAGCTTGGAGCCGGTTAATGTCGTGTACTCCTGTTGAATGGGTTATGAGCTTTGCTTGCAGCCTCCTCTTCCGCTTCTGTTCAGACTCGGCGACACACAATCTGAATGGTCGGAGTCATCTTGTTTTACGAGAACTTCATCTTTGCTTGCACGTGAGCCATGGCATGTCTTTTGTACCTTTTCAGACCCACCTTTCCCTCTGCCCAACTTCTTCTTACCCTTTTGTCACGTGTGTTACGCTTTTCGGTAATACCTAGGAGGGATCCACGGAGACTAATTTGAACGATTTGTCTCTGGTCGCATTGCGGATTAGGGCAGGAATGTTTGGTGCGGCCGTTGAGTTGCTCATCTAGTCAATTGCGACGTCAGAGCATCTATAGCCGGGCGCTCCAAACCCTCCTCAAACGCCCTGGCGAACCGCCCGGTTACTGACGGTCATGATTTTTTGATACAGACGAACGTCTCAAACGGGCCTTAAACGTCCGGGCTGACCGGCATTCCTCATATCTAGTCCAAATATGGAGCGGATATGGGGCGTCCGGGCACGCCCACCATGTCGGACCCGACCCATGCTGGCCCACCCGACCCCCACATATATTCGTCCCCATCCGCTCGCTGGAGCAAACCTTCGCTACTTCACTCCACTCCCCTTCGCCACCCGAGCTCACCTCAAGTTTCCGGCCTTCTCCGACATGGCAGGCAGCGGATCGGACACCGACCACTCCGGATCCGTCGACGGGGGTGTCATCCCGTGTGGGTTGGAGGAGGCAAAGGTAGTCCGCATTGCACTTCGCCGGTCCCGGGAGGACAACGTCCGGCCGACGGACGGATCTGTCTGCCTTGACTCCATAGCGTCGGCTCACCGGGCGCTCGGGTCCTCTCGTGCTGCATCATCGTGGTCCCGACAAGCCGGAACACCTCTCCTTCCCCATCACCGGCCGGGCAGACTATGAGTCCCAACCGGAACGGGCGGCCCGCCGTGGGAAGGAGAGGATAAGGGTCGCCGAGGCTCGTATCACGGCGAAAATGGCGGCAGCACGGGCGACCGCAGAGGAGGAAGCCAACCGCGCCCGCATTGTGAAGAAACAGCATCGGAGGAACACACGCACCCTCGTTCGAGAGCAGAGTCAGGTGGTCCGTTCCATGGCCAGACTGCCACCGAAGAAGGAGAAGGCGGACAGTGACGGCGAGGACAACTCCGGCGATGAGCAGATCCGGCTCGATCCGTACTGCATTTTCGACTGGTGCTTCCGCAAGAAGGACGGCAAGGTCGCTGCGAAGGGGGGTAGCCGTGGATGAACTCCACCATAGCCAAACATGCCAAATTTTGGTAGTCCGATGGCCTGTTTAGTTAGTCGTGATGGAGTAGCCGGACGATGTGTGTGCATCGACTTAGTTGCATGAGTCTATATGGATTTGAGATATGATAATTACGGTGTCCGGATGTGAATTACATTATTTGAGGGGTGCCAAGTATGCACTTACCTCCTCGTAATAACCCTAGCCCTAGCCCCCCCCCCCCTGCCAACAATGCTACGAAATGCATCCCTCATCTCGGCCAGCGCTCACGCGCGCCTTGGCCCCACGTTCTCACCTACCTAAAACTCTAAAACTAAATTCTGTAACTCGCGCCGATTTGCAAACAAGCGTTTGACAGCTGGAAAAAAATTCACCAAGTTGGAAGGAATGAAAGATGTGATGATATCTCACTCTCCAAATTTTCAAAGTTTGTTGTGATTATTTTTCGGCCAGGGTTGTGCTTCTAGAAATGACTTGAACAGCAGTTCATTCTTCACTTCTCTATTCTCTCTTCTGCCTTTATCATCCGCATATCGACTATTTTCTGCAGACATTTTTTTTTGGAAAAGGAGGCTTGCCCCCGGCCTCTGCATCGGAATGATGCATGCAGCCATCTTATTAAAAAGTCTCGGAGTAGCACAAAGTCATAAATGTATTACAGCTCACAAGCGGAGCAAAACGGAAAAGAAATGTAAATGCTCAATATCACAACCGGTATGACAATGTAAAGGACAAGCTCCCTAGACTCCTATCCTGTTATGCGACCATCATCCAAACCGGTTGAATATAGTCTGTGCTACCATCTCCAACTGGTTGCACCCAGTAAACAATGGCTCCCTGGAGTCTGTAGGAGTGAGTAAGGACCACGTACGGATCTAAGTGGTAGCTCTGAAAATGACCTGCAAAAAAGTTAAAGTATGTTGTCTGTTAAAAATTATATCATTCCTGCAATTTCATATAGCCCATATAAGCGCATATATTTCAATCCGAATACGAGCCGCAATAATATGATCGACCCCAGCTAACCACATCCCAAATAACTATTCAATTTAAACTGGAGGAGTATTATTAACGGCTATATGGATCGTTCTCCAAAGCAATTTCGCAAGTGGGCACTCTATGAACAAGTGTTGTATTGTTTCATCATGATCACAAAAACAACAACGTGAACTGCCTACCCACCGCCTCTTTAATAAGGTATCTTTGGTGAGGATCACTTGCTTGTGTACAAACCACATAAAAGTTTTAATACGCAAGGGAACCTTAACCTTCCAAATATGCAACGATCGCGAGATTGGGCAAGAATTAATTAGATCCATGTAAAAAGATTTCACCATAAACACCCAATTTCTAGCTAACTTCCAGTGCATAGAATCGGGTTGGTCGGATAATTGAACATCTATCAATCTCCGTACCAAGTGCATCCAGACATTTCATCGCTCACCAACTAACGCTCGTCTGAATTGAACATTCAAGGGAATTGATTGAAATATTGTGCCTACGTAATCCTGCTTACGTTGCACAACATTATATAGGGTGAGGTACTGTATGGCTAGTGGCATCTCCCATAACCATGTATCCTCCCAAAATCTTGTTTTTCACAGTCATGGATTTGTATGTTGTTTTCTTGATACTGTCAATGCAGAGAGTGTTATGCAGTGAATAAGGAGGACGTTGTTGCACATACATGTTCATGAGACTCCTAAGTTGAGTGGATTGCCACGGCCATCTCCAATGCAACCTGTCTCGGGTATAATATGAACAGTATTTTACCGGGTCTCACAGATCTAGGTCGTGGTCGGAGTCCTCTGCTTGCACGCTGTTTCACATGTCATTTTGTACCTTTTTCAAGCCCATCTTTCTCTTTGTCCAGCTTAAGCTACTCACGGTTTCATGGAGTCCTTTCGCTTTTGGCAGGTGTGCTTATTAGCTTGTCGTGAGCACTATACATTAGTGTATTGACGTCATGGATTTGTAGGAGTACTGACGTCTTGGGTGTACAGATAACCCCTCAGGTAAGAGGAGGATTGGGGCCTCCCAACGTTGGAGGTTGAAGAATGTGGATCTATGATAAACCCCCGTTCACATAGTCGCTCATCGGAGACATACTTCGGTGACCAGCTTGAACGGCCGGCGAACGGGTGACCCAACTGTCAATGCAACTGCACGCAGTCCACTAGGAAATTTCTTGCTACCTTCTCACCGGGTTTCATATATGTAAACTGGATTCTTGCCCATGATCACGCGGTTTCCCATGACACGCATGCATGCCCTTTTCAGCTCGCTGTTCCCTCTTGATTAAGCTATTGCACGGAGCATTGGTTCGCATGGATCAGTGCTAAACCTCTTGCCCATCTTCTTCCTCTACGGAATAGAAAACATCATCTATTTATTCACCTATAAGATTCGGTCTGCGGAGCGTGTCGTCAATGTCACTTGGCCTTTTTGGATCAAGATCTACTCGCTTGATTCGCCGATGGTTTGTCAGACGCGTCGCCCCCTTTGTGAACGGCACCGCCGGGTGAGATGCACCACCTCCACCATCATGCCGCCAAAACCGCAGCTCACAGGAATCATCCCCGCGCCCTCGCCGAAACAAACCCCCTAAACCAAACGCGTGTTAGCAACGGGAACATGCACCATAGCAGCCCTGAGTATAAAAATCAAGGAGAAAACCTAGTAGTTCGACAAGAGTGTGTGACTCATGCTTTTGCTGTCTATTTATTCTTTCTATTTCTATTATACAATAACAACACGCTATACAACAGATAAATAAAAAGATCACTGCAAATTCTTGGCAGAAACAAAACATCCCACTTTTGATTGAAACCTTCTATAATCAATTAAGACAATGCCAACAAGATATAAATATTATAGTATTTACCTTGTCATTTACCTGCCCATATGAATGTGATTATGTAAATAAATGTTTATCAAATTCTGCTCATGATTTTACTTATATTTTGAAGAGAAGTTTGGTAAATAAATTAAAATGAAATTGGTTCAGAAGGCAAATAAACTAAGGTGATTGATTATCATACGGGGAATGTTGGACAAAGAGGCAATGGGAAGAAAAATGAAAAATGGAACCTTACATTCTTTTTAAGTTGTAGAGAAGTGATAGATTCATCTAAGTTAACCAAATATTCAAAAAAAAAAATACACCCAACGTACCACAACATTTTGCTCTTCATAATATAGTAACAACTATCTCTATCTGATCCATAATTTGAAGGAGTAAATGGCCGAGTATCTTTTAGAGGAGTACAATTGCTACTCTAAAAAAATGTCGTTCTACCGATCCCTTAAGCTTAACGGAATAGTAAATCTTAAGTTTAAATTTGGCTCATACCCTACATCGAACGCTTGCTATGTGCCTCCGCGGCAAGCGGTGACAATGGTGTCCACGCCGATGACACCGGAAAGCATGTCGGGCGCATCGAATACGATGGGGTGTGGACGCGCAGGGCACTGCTGTCCAATGATGACCACTTATTTTGCTTCAACTGTTTTTGTACTTCTGTACAATTAATACACACACCGATCATGCTTTGTGTCTCCTTCCTTAATGACGTTAGGCATGCCGGTGTTCTTGAGCCAGCTCATGCCGTCGATGAACACGCCAGCGGTGAACTGTGTGGCATCGGCCTATCCGATGACACGGTACCCGGCTTGGTCACCCTCTTGCTTGTCTCGGCGCCGGGACGGTGTTGGCCTCCTCGGGTAGTACTCCTCAGAGAGGCTGCGATGGATGAATTATCCTGCTCTAAGCCTCTAACCATTATAAGTGATTGGTTAGATCGATGACGGTTAGATCGGCGCCTGGACGGTGTAGGCGTACTCGGCGTAGTAACCTTTTTATAGATATTACAAAGAAAAGAACAATGAACAGTGTGATATATGTATGTGTAAGTGAATTAAAAGTAGAATAATCAATACTGATATTTTTCCGAGCATTTGCTAGTTGTTAGGAAAGTGGAATTCATTCTTTCCTAATAGAAGTGTAGTAGTAGTACATACACGCGTGGCAGTCTCATATAGGTGTGCACGCAGTAGCTTGGTGATGTGCGGAACCTAGGAAATCTCGTTGCGGGGCTGCACCATGCAATCGGCCGGGCAAGACCAACGGGGAACTTCACCCGGTCCAACACGAATTATCGCGCAAGCTTCTCATCGGGTTAAGACTAGCCACAGTGGGAGTAACTTCAGCAGTAACATCGAATCCAACTCAGCAAATTTGCTTATGTGGCAATGAATTAATGAGGAAAGAGGTAGTTACAGTAACTTAGCTAGTTACTGTAACATCACATGTCCCAATGTAATATGAGTTTATAACCTAATAAATGAGGCTTTGCATGTTACCACACTTATGTTACTACCCATTATGAAGGTAGTAACATAGTCTAGGGATTTGTGTATGTTACTAGTGTATGTTACTATGCATTGTGGCTAGTCTATAACACATCTAAATCTGATTCTTTTATTACTCCCTCCGTCTGGGTGAGTAAGACATCTTAGCTTGTGCACCGTGACCAAGGAGGAGGGAAAAACGAGAGAACTTAATGTTCATTTGTTAATTAATAGCATTGCATGCAATGAACTAACAACTGCATGTCGTGTTTGGTAGTCTCAAGTTATTAAAAGGATACACACCCCACATCTCTTATTGGTTGATATGTCAAGAAACAAGAAACAAGGTAGAATTTAATGCACCGCGCCTAAGTGTTTTGGAATTATTTGATTTTCGTAAGATGACTTACCTAGACGAAGGGAGTAGGAAAACCTTGTGGTCGCCTGCACGTGAGCTCGCGATTTCCCATGGCATGCGCATGCACACCCTTTTCCCCCCTCTTAAACTACCATGTCCGGCGGGCGAGCCAAACGAGCATTAGCAAACCGAGGAGAAACCAGTAGAGACTGTTTGACTAGCAAACTGACGAGCAACCACAAATCCCCCGCTCCGCCACCATTAGATTCCACGGACGAAACCAACACGACAAGCGGCAGCATGGGGGATGAGGTTGACGCTTTCTCGGAGAAGCTTCGACGGCGGCCAGAAGTAAGGATCATCAACAAGTATGCCGTCGTTTTGGCGCACGGCCGATTTTTCCTGAAATCCATCGGGGCCTTGCTGCTTTTGTGGGCCACCGTGGTCCTACTCGGCGGCTTCGTCTCGTCGCTGAAGAAGGACGATTTTTGGACTGTGACCATCATCGCATTCCTGCAGGCTGTGGGGTTAGTATCCAGCTCTCTACTGAATACGACTTTTTAATGATTTTGTGCTAAATTCCTATATTGTCGATGTTTGTTTCTTCAATACATTCTTATCTATACATCGCTATTTCCTTGTCGGCATAAAGAGTTTTTAACATAGTACTATGAAGTACTCCCTCCGTTTCAAAATATAAGATGCATCTGCAAGTCAAACGATTACATGTTTGATCCAGATTGTAGAAGAAAATATCGGCATCTTCTATACCTTGTAGATAAAATATGGAAACACTTTTCATGATGGATCAAATGATATTAGTATTTGTAGATATTGATATTTTTTCTAAAAACTTGGTCAAATATGCACATGTTTGACTTCAAAAAACTAGAGTGAATTCCACTTTTTACCCCTTAGTTAAGCATTTGTGACACTAATTATCCCGTCGAATGATAAATCGCAAGATTACCCTTTTTAAGTGTTCAAACTTCTCTTATTCATAGAATGCAATCTTTTTCCGGTTTTGCTATGTTTTAGGTCCCTGAAATTATTCAAAGCGTATAAGGGCAGTGTTGTCATTTCATCAAACCGTATACTGCCGTATACACATCTATATATGTGATACGTACAAGGCATCGCATTGTACACATTTTCTATCAAATTTCAAAAAATACCGCAAGATTACCCTTTTTAAGTGTTCAAACTTCTCTTATTCATAGAATGCAATCTTTTTCCGGTTTTGCTATGTTTTAGGTCCCTGAAATTATTCAAAGCGTATAAGGGCAGTGTTGTCATTTCATCAAACCGTATACCGCCGTATACACATCTATATATGTGATACGTACAAGGCATCGCATTGTACACATTTTCTATCAAATTTCAAAAAATACCGCAAGCAAAATGACTTGACCTCGAGACCTTTTGATCTTACGAGAACCACACTAACCGACTATGCCACCCAAATGCTTGTGCCTATTTACCCCTTTTTCCTCTTTTCTTCTACTTCGGGTCGCAGCTGGGCCTGCCCATTGCGGAGCCGGTCCTTTATCACTATTTTTTTTAGTTTTCTCTTATTCTTTTTTTATTTTCGTTTCTTTTTCCATTTTTAAAAAGCCCACACTTATAAAATTTTGTTCAAATTCCAAAAAATGTCCTATTTTTTATTTAATTTTCATAAAGTAAAAATATTCACATTTAAAATATACAAATATGACAAAAAAAGTTCATTTAAATAGAAAAAAACTCACATCAATACAATTAATTTTCTGCATATCTATTAAATAGAAAAATTGCTCATTTATTGTTCATTTAAAGAATGTCCGTTTCTTGTTTGTTTGAATAGAAACATGTTCATATGAAAAAATCAAACACTTTTAAAAGTTCTGCACATCTATTAAATAAAAAAATAAAGTGAAAACATATCAATCAGAGACCGGTTTATTGTTCTTTTTTGTTTCTTTCTCATTCTTGTTGTTTTTCCTTTTTTCTTCTTTGTTTTTTTTCTTGTACAAATAATGCTCATTTCAATAGAATGGATCCAAATTTTGCCAGCATGTAAGCATGCTCATGGCAGGCCTCCATGCAAAATTTGAAGAAATTCGGACACCGATAGCAACATTGTGACGTTCGTTAGTGATTTGTGGTTTTTCACCGGAAAACCCCCAAAAAATGCATAAAAGGAAATTTATCACGAATGCTTGTCATGATGATGCTAGTGTGTGCAAGAAATTTGGGTCCATTTTATGATGTGAAAATAGTGCATCCAGATTTGCCCTACCGGCCTACCCGAACCACCACCTTTGAACATGGAGTGCTTCTTCTCATGCACGAAATGACACCAATTTTTTCCAGCACATGGGCATGCTCATGGTAGGTCTCCATGCAAAATTTGAAGCAATTCGGACACCAAGTGTAAGTTGTGTCACGCTGGACTAGTGTTTTGGGGTTTTTCACCGGGAAAACTGTAGAGGATGCATAGAATGTCAGAAACTCAATGAAATTTATCATAGATGCTTGGCATGGTGATGCTAGTGTGTGGAAAAAATTTGGTTCTATTTTATTGATTTCAAAAAAAAAAATAGGCATCCAGACCTGCCTTGCCAGCCTACCCGAACCACCACCTTTGAACATGGTGTGCTTCTTCTCATGCACGAAATGACACCAATTTTTTCCAGCACATGGGCATGCTCATGGTAGGTTTCCATGCAAAATTTGAAGCAATTCGGACACCAAATGCAAGTTGCGTCACGCTCGACTAGTGTTTTTGGGTTTTTCACCGTGGAAACTCTAGAAAATGCATAGAATGTCAGAAACTCAATGAAATTTATCCATAGATGCTTGGCATGGTGATGCTAGTGTGTGGAAAAATTTTGGTTCCATTTTATTGATGTGAAAAAAAATATGCATCCAGACTTGCCTTGCCAGCCTACCCGAACCATCACCTTTGAACATGGTATGCTTCTTGCCATGCATAAAATGATACCAAAATTTGCTAGCATGTGGGCATGCTCATGGTGGGCCTCCATGCAAAAATTAAAGGAATTCAGACACCCAACGCACGCGGTGTCATGTTCGGCTAGTGTTTTGGGGGGTTTTCAGCGGGAAACCATAGAAAATACGTAAAATGTTTGAACTCTATGATATTTATCATGGATGTTTTGACATGGTGATGCTAGTGTGTGAAAAAAATTGGGTTCATTTTATTGATGTGAAACAAAGTGCATGCGGACTTGCCCTACTGGCCTACCCGAGCCAGCACCTTTGAACATGGTGTTCTTTTTGCCATGCATGAAATGACACCAAACTTGCCAGCATCTGGGCTCATGACAGGTCTCCATGCAAAAATTGAAGGAATTATGATACCTAACGCATGTTGCGTCACGTTCGGCTAGCGTTTTGAGAGTTTTTTCACCGGCAAACCCTAGAAAATGTATGAAATGTCAAAACTCTATGAAATTGATCATGGGTGCTTGGCATTGTGATACTAGTGTGTGGAAAATTTTGGGTCCATTATATTGATGTGAGCATTTTTTTAAAAAGGAAAAAGGAAAAACATGAAAAACAACAGGAATGAAAAAGAAACAAAAAGGAGAAATAAACCAGTCGCTAATTGATATATTTTTATTTTTATTTTTCTACTTAATTTATGTACAGAAGTTTTAGTAGTGTTCGACCTTTTTACGTGAGCATGTTTCTTTTTAAATGAACAATAAACGGGCTTTTTCTTTAAACGATCAACAAACGGACATTTTGTTAAATTGACCAATAAACGAACAATTTTTCTATTTAATAGATGTGCAGAGATTCAATTATATTGGTGTGAGCATTTTTTTATTTAAATGAACAAATTTTTGACATGTCTTTACAATTTTTTAAATGTGAATATTAGTACTTTATGAATAAAATTTTAAAAATCGAACAAATTTCAAAACAATTTAGCAAAAATTCTGAAGTTTGAGCATTTTTCGAAAAACAAAAAGAAATGGAAGAACGAAAAAGAAGCAATGATAAAAGGACCGGTTCACCGTTGGGCCGGCCCAGCCGCGAACTGAAGTAGAAGAACAATAAACTAGAAATAAATATGAACAAGCATTACCATGTCCTAGTTGGTTAGTGTGGTACTCCTTTAACCAAGAGATCTCAAGTTCAATTCATGTTACTTGCATTCTTTTTTCTTTTAAAAAAGAAAATGAAATATAGTTGAGGACGCAGCAAGAAAATAATTACTTCGCGAGGAAAAAAAATGCGCCGCGTATATGTACACAGGTCTCGTATTAGCGTGTGTGAAAAGACCATCCTACCCTTTATTATGAAGGGGTACAGAGATCTCAGCCAAGTTGGTTAGTGTGGTACTCCTTTAACCAAGAGATCTCAAGTTCAATTCATGTTACTTGCATTCTTTTTTCTTTTAAAAAAGAAAATGAAATA
>NC_041383.1:792265444-792267718 GCF_002162155.2 Triticum dicoccoides | reverse complement strand
ACACACACACCCTCCCCCGTGCGCTGCAAGAGCATCTGCGACATGTCTGGAGATGGGAGAGTTCGCGCCTAGTGGTGGAGCTAGCACTTCTATAAGAGCATCTCTAGCAGATCCCGCAAAAGAGGTCATCCGGTAATATAACTGCCGATTTAGCAAACGGGCGCATTTTTTCTAGCCTGATCAGAACCCGTAAAATCGGCCGTCTCATAATCTTTTTTATGGGAACCTGCAAAGTTCGGGTCGATTCCGCCATATCTGCGGGACCCCTCTCTCTTTCTGTCGGTTCCCTTGGCACGAAGAAATCTTTCGCCGCTTTCCGTTCCCGCCTCACGCGCCACCGCCACCTCCGATATCGCTGTCCGGCCTCGCCGCGCCACCAACCGACCCTATGGAGTACCCGCAGCCTCCGTGTGCAGCATTTCATGCGCCGCCCCCACCAAGTATGGCGCCGCTCGGTCCATCCGCGCCTCCCTCGGCGGTGCATGCCGGCGCCGCCCCAACATCTCCAGTCGCCTGCAGCAAGAGGAAGCGGCAAGGGAATCACTTCGTTTAAGGGGGCGTAGCCAGCACAACACAACCTCCGTCTACCCCTGCTTCGGTTCCTCCCGTCACGGCCGCCAAACCGAGGAAGAAGACCGTCTCCACCAGACCGGACGACGTTTGGGCGAAGCTCCCAAGGAAGAAGATGGTCGCGGCAAGAGGCCAGACCCCTCCTCTGCCTCCGGTCTGCCACGTTCTCCCCGATCATGGCTACTCGACCGGTCATGCCTACCACATGTTCCGGGAGGTAAAAACAATTCTTTTGCTTGAAACGCTCCGGTGATCTTTGGTTCAACTTTGAAGCACTTGTTTACGCTTGACAGTTGAATTTTGTAGCCAAAAGATGCACTCAACATATACCAAAAAGTTGGAGGAGAATGCAGTGGATTTGAGTGCTCCCCTTGACGATTTAGATACGCCTCACATGGAGGTCAAGGCGGAGGTGGATCAAGAGGATGAATGTGGTGAAAAAGTGGAAGTGATTGAGGAGGCCGAGTACGATGCTAGGATGGGGAGGACCAGCAACTACACAGAGACGGATGACATGTGCTTGATACAAGCATGGGAGAGCGTGTCACTTGACGTGGTGATCGGCAAGGATCAAACCTTTGGGAATTGTTGGAAAAGGATCGAGGACAAGTATCACCGGATTTTGTTGTTCCCCTCCGACCGGTCTTTGAAGTCACTCAAAAGCAGCTGGGATGTGATCAAGAAAACTTGTGGCTGTTGGAGTGGGTGCTTCGAGTAACTGTGGGATGCACCCTCAATTGGCGTCTCTATTGATGATTATGTGAGTGTTTCTTCATTTTGTTGACTTTGGCCGAGTTGATTAAAGTTTGAGGTAATATTTGCCTCAATGTCCATGTGTGGGATCGCACACCAATGAATATTTCAAGCAAATGGCGGGTTTCAAGGGCCAATCGTTCACTCTTCATCAGTGTTGGCGCTTGCTCAAGGATAGTGAGAAGTGGAGGGTGAGGGACAAGGAAGCTCCCCCAAAGAAAGGTTCCCTTGTCAAATTGGAAGATGAGGATGGTGCACTAGTAGAAAAGGGGCCAATGGTCCAGGCCGCTCCAGCCCATTAGTCCCGGTTCAATCCAGAACCGGGACCAATGGGGGAATCGGACCCGGTTCGTGAGCCCCGGGAGCCGGCCGGGCCACGTGGCCCCTTGGTCCCGGTTCGTCTGAAACTATTGGTCCCGGTTGGTGGAACGAACCGGGACCAATGGGCCTCGCTCCTGCCCCAAAACCATTGGTCCCGGTTGGTGGCATGAACCGGGACCAATGGGATTCCCATTAGTCCCGGTTCGAACCTTCAACCAGGACTAAATGGTTGGTACCCGTTGCGACCAGAGTTTAGTCACACCTCGCCAACCGACGGGGAACGGGACCGGTTTATAAGCCCCTCCCTCTCTACCTTATTGAGCTCCTCCGAAAATGAAAATAGATGCGCTTATATAGGTAATTTAGCATAAATTCATACGGATTTCTCTTGAAATTCGTTATGAATTTAAGTTGAATTTCCTCTATAAGCGCATCTGTACTCATTTCTGAGTAGTTTTTTTTTTCTTTTTCTGCTACATTTATTTTTTTCTTTTTATTTCTGAGTTGTAATAAGCCATTAAAAATAAGCATATATGCTCCTTTTTTAGTATAGTTAATCACAACTATTTTTTGCTTCTATTCATTTCTGAGTAGTTTTTTATATAGTTTTTTTTATTTTTCTGCTATATT
>NC_041383.1:792264182-792265170 GCF_002162155.2 Triticum dicoccoides | reverse complement strand
CTCCTTTTTTAGTACAGTTAATCACAACTATTTTTTGCTTCTATTCATTTCTGAGTAGTTTTTTATATAGTTTTTTTTCTTTTTCTGCTATATTATTTTTTTCTTTTTATTTCTGAGTTGTAATAAGCCATTAAAAATAAGCATATATGCTCCTTTTTTAGTACAGTTAATTACAACTATTTTTTGCTTCTATTCATTTCTGACTAGTTTTCTATATATTTTTTCTTTTCCATTATATTTTTTCTTCTATTTATTTTTGAGTGGTTTTTTTTATATTTTTTTATTTTCAGCTACATTTATTTTTTTTTCTTTTTTTTCTGAGTTGTAATAAGTCATTAAAAATAAAAAAGAGGCGCAATGCTCGTTAATTTGCTTCAAGCCTTTTGGAATAGTATCAACTGCACTGCACATAGCTCTGTGCAGTCTACCGTATTCCGCAATGCTTGAAGCTAACCAACGTGCAGGAGCACTGAGCCTCTTCGTCATTGTATCTGCACTCAGGGCTTATAAACAGCTGCGAGTGCCTCTCGCTTGGCGAGGTGGGACTAAAAAAACAGCTACAGGAAGAATCAACAAAAAAATAGCTGCAAAAAATAAAAAAGTAGTTACACGGGTCCATTGGTACCGGTTCATGGCTCCAACCGGGACCAATGCTGTTCTTTGGTCCCGGTTGGGCGCTCCAACCGGGTCCAATGCCCACCCTTTAGTCCCGGTTGGAGCCTCCAACCGGACCAAAGGTCTTCGTTTCCTGCCCTTTGGGCTGCTGAAAAGAGGCCTTTGGTCCCGGTTGGCGGCTCCAACCGGGACTAAAGGGGGCATTGGTCCCGGTTTGTGCCTCGAACCGGGACCAATGTCGTTGCTATAAATACAGCACTTAGCGCGCCGTCCTCCTCTCCCGACTTCGATCTCTCCGGCCTCTCCTCCTCCGCCGTCGCCGCGTCCCCTGCCGCTACCTCGCCATCGCCGCCCCGCCCCGACGCCGTCGCCG
>NC_041383.1:792244407-792263153 GCF_002162155.2 Triticum dicoccoides | reverse complement strand
GATATTTAGATTGTGTAATTAATTTTGTTCATAGAATTTTAATGATTTTTTTGTTCATAGTATTTAGAAAAAGGAAAAAAAGAAGAAGTAGTTTATATATAGTTGAACTAGCTAGCTGATTTAATAAACTAATTTATTTTACTATATAATGAAGTAGTTTGTTTTTAGTAAGTACTACTTATTTATTTATAGTAAGTGTTTAGTAGTTGAACTAGATAGTTGATTTAATTAATAAGACTACTTTTATTTAACTATATATAGAAGTAGTTCCCGCGTCGACGTCGGCGATGCCTATCCCGCATCCTCGTCGTCGTCGACTCGGCGGTGGAGGCCTGCTTGATCAGGGCCATGTTCGGGACTGGGCTCCGCCGGGTTGGTATTGGGAGGTGCTACCTTCCGGGGGACGTAGGTTGGTGAGGAGGCAGCCCGTTGTTGACCAGATCCTTGTTTGGTGGCGATCGCGTGGGCCAGTGACGGTGGTGAGGCATCCGGACACCGCGGAGGTGGTACGTCACCGTGTCAGCGAGAGAACGAGCACATCCGTCGCTACATGGTTGCATTGGAGGGGAGGTTCGACAATACCTGGCAGGTTCTTCAGGGATCTCACTGGAGCTATGATCCTGTGATGGTTCCTTATCTTTGGGTGTCCACCGCCCGCGTCGATACCCGTCGGGCGCTACGGTTCTAGTTGTATTAGTGATAATATTCGATGATGTACGGACACCAAGAGATGATGTACTTTTGCTTATAATTATTGAATGCATGCTAATTTGAATACTATACTTTATTTTGTGATTTGGTTTTGCCTATTGAATGCTCATATTGGATAAGTTCTCCTTCATTCCCGTGTGCTAGACAATTTGGTATAATAATGCATTCGGGAATGAAAGAGGAGCTACGTACGTACATCGATCATCGATAGTCAACCCGTGATTAATAATAATGATCTAGTTTAATATTTGAATTATGAACGTAGGCCGGAAATGTCGTACTCATCGGACGACGAAAATCGCCTGGGGGAGTGCGACTGGTGCCACGACGACCGAGGTATGTGCGACAGATTCATTGAGCTGGACGAAGATCGGCGCTTCAGCATTAAGCTCGAGGAGACTTGCGATGTTCATACGGTACGCAACGGCGACAATAGTTTTTTTCGTAATTAAGCACGACTTCAACTATTTTAACGTGTATTTTTCATCTTTTCCAATTCGACTAGCTTATCCCATGCTTTGCAAGACGCTATGTCTTGGAGAGGATGGATTTTGAAGACCATGAAAATTTCGAAACCAAAAAAATTATCCTAAGTACCGAACATGGTGTGGATTTTCAAGTAAAGCTGTACAATGCTCAGAGTGTAACCCATTTTGGTTGCAAAAATTGGGATGCATTTTGCAAGATGTATGGTCTTGATAAGGGTATGGTTGTCACCATGGATCTTGGTGATCCTACAATCGAGCAAGAGACACATTCGATTTGGGTCTTTGTGGATACACCTCCAGTTCTTCCCTCATGTGAGCTAAACATAGTTATTAAGTAATTTATATTGTTTATTTCAAAATATATAGTTGACAACTTATCTCCATTGACAGCTTATTTTCATTCTTCAAAGAATGTGCGGAAGATGGTAGACAGAACGTACTACACCGAAGGCTCCGAATTAACTTATCAGGAGAAAAATCATCTGGTCGGATTTTGTACTGATCTTGAGAATTACAATATCTACAATCAAACTCCTCAACATTATGGTCAATATGTGCCACTAGTGCACGTGTTGAACTACGGTAACTACCTTGGAGATACCTTGGTAAGATTATTTTTTACTATTACAACATCCGTGCATCTTTTTGCACACTTCTAAAACTAGTACATCATTGCTAACTACAAAGTTATTACTATGTTTTTCAACAGATAATCCCGAATGATTGTGTGCCTCATCTGATGTATACGCGTGGTAGCCTTCATGTTTTGAACATACGACCAGGTCGTCCTACGAATCTCAACTGTCCATACCGGGTTTCTAAAAGAAGTGGAGACATAACAATCAAAGAATGGAAAAAATGTATGGACAGTCGTAAGGAGCTTCTTGGAAGCAATAAGCAGCGAAAGGCAAGAATTGGAGACAGGATGATCGCCATTCTTCATAATGGAGAGTCAGGGTCTATATTGTTTTATGCTATTTTACCTTAAGGGTGTTTAGGTCCTATACCTGATACTGATGATCATGTGCTAAGAACAATTATGTAGGGTTGGGTTCGATGACTATATATGAGGATGATGATCGTATGACTTATTATTAATAACGAGTAGAAGTTGTATGATGATGCATGATTAGTAGGACTTGTTATTATATACATATATATGATGATGTATGATGCAAAGCATGCATGAGCATGTTATATCTGCGGGTGCAATGAACATAGCAGCAGCGTTGATAAACCAAGGACGAAGATAAGAGAGGACACTTCTCTCTATTAGCTAGCTATAATAACAACCTAAAAGTAACCCCCAAAACCCCCTAAAGCAGCCACTTTTGTTAAAAAAAATTGGACTTTTGGTCCCGGGTGGTGCCACCAACCGGGACCAAAGGCCCCCCTGACTGGGCTCGGCGGACCGGCCACGTGGAGCCACATCTGTCCCGGTTCATGTTTGAACCGGGACTAATGGGTGGTGGTATTAGTAACGACCTATTAGTCCCGGTTCATGAACCGGGACTAAAGGCCCTTACGAACCGGGACTAATGGGTGGTTTTCTACTAGTGGTGATAGTGATGACGCGCCAGTAGGAGGAAGAAGTAAGGGAAAACCAGAAGGAAACAAGAAGGAGAAAGCGAGAGTGAATAGGACAGCTGAGGCAACCACTTTGAGAGAACAAATTGGTGATATGGCGAAGATAAAAGAGACCATGTTAAGCAAGCATTGGGATGCTAAGGTGGCCATGGCCGAGAAGAAAGATAAGCACAAGGAGAAGTGGGAGAAAGGTGTGCCTTTCTGAAGAGCACAAGAGCACCCTAGAAGAGCAAAAGAGGAGGGACGAGAGGACCACCAAGGAAGACCGTTTCATGTTGATGAATCTGGAGGGCGTGGATGCAATGACAAAAGTTTTTTGTGAATTGAGAAGAATGAAGATCATGTGCCAGAGAAAGATGGAGCTTCAAAACCTCATGGCCGGTGGGTTGGGCAATGGTGGTGGTGCTCGGTTTGGAGGGTGTTTTGCTTTTGGCAATTTTGATGGTGGTGGGTTCGGAGGTGGTGGTGGCTTCGACAATGGTGGTGGTGGAGGGTTTGGAGGCGGAGATGGCTTCGACAATGGTAGTGATGGAGGGTTTGGAGGTGGTGGTGGCTTCAGCGATGGTGGTAGAGGTGGGTTTGGAGGTGGTGTTGGCTTCGACATTGGGTGGTGGTGGTGAACTTTTAGCAATGGTGGTGGAGGTGGTGGTGGTGCTTCGACAAGCGGTGTTCTTGATGATGGTGGTGCTCATTCTCCGGTCAATGTGGATGAAGATGGGGATGCTTATTCTCCCGTCAATGTTGATGATGGCGATGGACGAATGGAGGTGCTAGGGCCGGTGGTGGTGGCGACGATCTTCACCACAATGAGGATGTTGCTTGATTTCTTCATGATCGATGGTCATTTGATCTTGTTTTATATTGTTTGATCGCGCTATGTGTTTGGCTTAACTTACTACCTCGTATGCTGCGCCTGATTTTGGATACGATGAACTAGTTAATGTATCTTTCCCACTTATAAAGGTTAGAGTTGATAATGAGTTTACATGCGAGACCATATAAATAAACAAGTGCACTAATATCCATTGGTGAGACTAGCAGTTTTCCAAAAGATATAAGAAACATATGTTACTTTTGTGAGACCTATCCCAAATAAATATTTCACTACTACCCTAACATGAGAATAACACTCTTATAAAAACATTGATTATAAATGCGTACGACAAACCATGGCATTTATATTAATTTCTCTGCCCAGCCAATTTTTTCAATTCTATAGTATAACACAGCCAGCAAACAGGAGTTTAGCGTCTGCTGCCAATCGCGCGTAGAATGGACACATGCCCAATTCTTTGCCAAGTGTTTTTCGAGAAAAAAAACTATTAATATACCGAGTGTCCATTCTTAACCGAGTAGAGTGTTTTTCTGCTACTCTTGGTAAAAGTACATGTTTTTCAATTCTGATAAATAGTTCTCCGTGAAATTCTCGACGTTCGGTAAATAAAAAAGTCTACTGTAATGGAAAATTTTATAATCTAAAAAAGTTTGACACAAAATAGAGAAAAAGAACTTTTAAGGGAATACGGTGACCCTCAAACCGCCCGCAACCATTTGGACCGTGCGGTGCGGACGTGTTTTGCCATCCAGCTTAGTCCTGTATCAGTCCGCTCGGCGGTCTGAATGTGTTTTTCCCCCGCAAACCAAAGAGAAACTAAGGGGACTTAGGGGCTTCCGGACTCCGGACCGCTGCCACACCCACTCTTGATTCCTGAATAGCCAGGCCCAGCAAAATATCCCACCCACCTCTCCCGCGCTTTTCGTTCGCTATACGCGCCGCTTCCCGCGCCGCATCAATGCCGGCCCAGAGCATGCAATAGCCGACATTGATGCCGCGTGATGTGACCGGCCGGGAGGGTGGTGTTGATCGACACGACCTCTCGGGAGCCGTTGCTTCGATGCGAACGCAGCTTCCGGAGGAACCAACTCCGGCCGATGTTCCACAGTGGGGCCGTTGACCGTCCGTTCGCATGGCCTAACCGAGGCTATATAAGCCGTGCTCCGGCGCCGTCCACATCATATTCACCGTGTCGCTCTGCACGTCGTCGTCCTCACCTCCGCTCTTTCTCCACAACTCTGGCGATGGGAAAGTCGTGGGCCTCGGCGGTGGCTCTGGATCCCGCCCTCAAACTCTGGGGGCATCGCCCTCACCAGTGGTCGGCTCCTCGGCGATGGCGGAGATCGTCATCTCTGCCGATGAGGAGTACGAACCGCCGCAGCAACAGCCATTGACGCAGGGCGCGGTCTATGCGTGATCGACAAGGAGTACGAGTAGCAGATGAAGGTCATGCTCCATTTGTCCGTACTCCACATCAGACCCGGCGGCGCCATAGAAGATGCTCCTCCAGGTCAAGCTGGAGCCCGCGTCTCCTCCCCACTCTCCCCGGCCCAATCGTGATATCCAAATCGGACGCCACGTCAAGGAGGAGCCCCTCTCGACGCCTCTCCTATGCGTCAAGGAGGAGTGGCTCTCGCCGCCGCCCCATCGCGTGAAGAAGGAGCGACGCCCTCTGCCGCCACGCCACGTCAAGCAGGAGCGGCGCTCGCCGCCGCCCCTGCCCCACACAATCGCCACGAAGGCGCGCGGTTGCCTTCGCCACTACCTTGACAGCGGCAATAGCTCGTCCTTCTAGAGCATCCTAACGGCGGCAGAGTACGCCGACAGGGAGCGGCGATGGCGGGACCAGTGCAACGCGACGTGCTGGTCGGAGTTCCTGGACTCTGACATCCCTCCGCCACACATCGCGGTGGACCCGGAGTTGGCGTACGCGTGGGCCCTAGGCTGCTCCAAGACGATGGCGGAGACGAGCAAGCGTTGTGTCCGCCGACGCGACGATGAGATTGCCAAGTATGGCGAGTAGTGGTCTCTCAGCGATACCACCGCCACCGCCACCTCCTCCAAGGCCCACCGCCCTCTCCCCCCACCCATGTCATCGGTGGTTGCGGCCACACTGTGCAAGGCGCAGGAGGAAGCGGAGAGGAACATCTGCGAGCGGCAGGTGGCTGCCGGGAAGCCATGTCGTGACGCCGCGCCCTTCCACCGCCCCAAGCCTGACTCCGACAACTCCAACAACGGCTCCAGCGACGATGATAGAGGAGCCGGGCAGGCAGACTGACATGGCCTACAAGGTTACTGTCAAGTATACCGTACTATAGGGTTGTATTTGTTTACGGTTTTTAGTTCACCGGACGTAATATCATGTGGTTTTATACAAAAATCATGCAAGTGTGAATGAATATCATCCGATTTGTTTGAGTCTAAATTTGTTCATTTTAGTTGAATTTCATTTGAAATGTATCCAAACATATGCGGCTAGCTTTGGATGGTCAGCTCCTGCATCCGTGTCCGCAGACTTGTCGGATGCGGGATGAAATTTGAGGGTGAGTGTTGGAGATGCGAAGTGTAGTCCCATTCCTTTTGTTTACCATTTTTCATTTTCTTGTTGACATCATGTCCTGTTCTAACTGGAACAACACAGGGTATTCGATGCAATCGGATTTGATGGCATGGATTTATATTGGGATTTGATTATTGGAGCGGACATTAAATCTTGGTTACAAAAGTGTCGGTCCGAACATAACCAGTTGCCTATGAGACAATGGTCGAAGAAGCAAATACAAAAAGTCGTGCCAATTCTAATGGTTATCACTCTGTACGTGCGAGCTGGCCTAGTGGCGCTCCTCACTATTAGTGGACCATTGGTTTGCGTGTCTCAGTCGAGTCGTGCAAGAAAGCAAGACCATGGCATCGTGGACGGGGAGGTCATTAAAGCAAATATGAAGCGGGCGCTGAACTTATTTTATAGCGCAGCATATGCGCACGGCGCCATATGCATGTTGTGGATGCCGGCTCAACCGGTGGCTGGTATGTTGATCGTGGATATTGTTAGCCGACAACATGGTTTCAGCTGTGTGTGGAGGTACTCTTTGCGTATTTGCGCAAAACGAAGCAGATGTGTGTAAATAACCCCGCGTCGGTGACAAGCTGGAATTTGATCACATATGGTTCTGGCTTGCTGGATTCCAGCTTACCGGAGGAATATGCGGCTGGAGGAAGGGTACTAACTATGCTGATTGGTAAGAATGATCCATTACAGAAAAGGCGGCTGTTGATCGGGTCCCCGAAACAAAGAATAGAGAAGCTGATCGGCACCCTTGCTTGGAGAAGCCCAGCCGACCAAGAGATGAGATGGCTTGCAGCAAGGATTGTGGAGCATCTCGCTGCCGACCTCAACCTTGCTCACTTTCCAGGAGCATTGGAATGCATATCCTCCCTCTTTGATCAAGAAACTCTACTTTGGACATCTTCTGCTCCACAAGGAACTAATGAGGATTTGGTTTTGCCAGGCTTGAGAATTCTAGCGAACCTAGCTCACGACAGGCATAACTGCACAATGATATACAACTCCAAGGATCTTCTTTTGAAAATAATTGGACCTGTGTGCTCCAGCGAATTAATTGAAGATGTCAAGTTCTGCGGTAAATGGACTATGGTAGTAGATGGGTCACTGAAAGTGGTGAGCCGGCTCATGAATTCTCCAGGAAGTACTGGGGAAGAGATGCGCAACCTAATTGCAAATGATAGAAATGTAGTCAGCAACTTGGAGGTCGTTCTGGACATGGATATGAAGAGTAATGACAGTATCATAGAACTGCAGATGCGAGCCATAGAGGTTCTTACACAATTAGCCTTGCATCATCCAGCCAATGCTTCTGCTACGAAGACAAGAGAAAAACTTATTGAGAGGGCGTTACAAATCTTCCTTACTGCAGATTGGATGGAAGATTATTTGACATATGAGAAATCGAGGATGAAAGAAGCTAAGGAAACTGCAAGCCGGCTTCAGGAAAAGGCTGGTGAAGCATTGGCCATGTTGTCTAGTGATTCAGAGGCTATCAAGAGCTTCACAGGATGTGATGATGATGTCAATCGTCTTACTGAATTGCTCGACTCCAATATCAAGACCATCAAATGCAAAATAGGTGCAACAGATACTGTGGAAATAGAGATCAACATCAGTTATCGTATTAGCGCAGCTGTCATCTTGAAGCATTTGAAAAACTACGTCAAGGCACCTACTTTATGAAAGGTATGCTTGAACAAACTTATTTTTTGTGTTTATTGGGAAAAGGAATAGTAAATGCAATGGTGGGTGCTCTGTTTACCATTTACCTAAAATGATTTAAAGGTATAACCCAAAATTTATTTAGAATGAAATTGATAACATGAGTTTAGGGTTTATCTAATCTGTCATCTTGAAAAAATGTCAGAACATTTGTAGACTTTTTCATGCAAAAATATGATGATCTTTGTCTTGTACAAGAAAGACAACTGGATGTTATTACACTGTTTTAAAAAGTAAGTTGAACACTGTCTTTTTGTGCAGGGTAAATGTGACGATATTTTTGCCTGAGTTGTTCTACGTGCTCATGTTACAATACTATGTGAACTTTTAGAATGTTTTATAATAGATAACTAGGTAACAACAAAATCAAGCATCCACCCCTGGATGTACAAAATCCACTCCCTTAACTTATTTGAGCTAAAATAATATGTACATATATCATTGCAGGTACTCGGACAATTGCTTCAAGACGAGCCTTTCACTTTAGAGAGCCATATCAACCAATGTGGGGACAGGAGGCTACAGGCCGAGCTGTTATCACTCGTCACAGCGATTCGAGCAGACAACAATCTTAATCTTGCGGGAATCTTACTTTCACAAACACCGCCAGATACCCTAGAAGACTTTGTGGTGATGCTCAAGAAATTGGCAGATGGCAACATGCACGCCACCCCTGCGTGCCTGGCGATACAGAAGCTTACCTGCGAGATGGTTATAGAATTCATGAAGCATGATCGAAATATCGAAATGATCAGCAACCACAATATTGTTGGCACATTAGTGAATGCTTCAAGGAAGCTGTCCAGGCTTGAGTGCAGCATGATTTTCGCTGGCACTGATCGTGACTGCCACGGGATTCCACTGAAGCCACGCTTGTATGTTCTTGCTAATAAAGCGGAAGATCTTTTGACAGAGGAAACAGGCTCTGGGAATCAACATTGTGCCCGCCGGGGCACCAATACCATTATTTTTGCGTCAGTTGGCGTCTTATAAACAGGTATTGAATTCCTGGTGTGCTGCATGCTGCTGTTTTTTCTTTTGTTTCCTTTGCGGATGTGTGATTCTTTGTAATAATGGATTATGTGCTCCTTCGGGTTTAGAGACCAGGAGTGTAATCCTTTCATTATCTGAAAAAACTGAAATCGTTTGTGCATTAAGATTTCAATCTATCATCTGTAAGATGGCAAGATCTAATTCTTATCTGTAATATGCATCAATATTGTGCCTGCCGGTGTACCAGTTCACCTTGGAGCTGCTAACCAATGCCTGCCTACCGGTGCACCAGTTCCTCTAAAGCCTCTCTCTTCTATTCTCGCCAAACAGGCAGAAGATCTTTTGGCACAGAAGAAACAGGTTCAGGCCCAAGGCATCGACAGTGGACTTACCGTTGTATCATCAGCATGATTGCTGCGTTACAGAGTATTTTAGTATGTTAAAAATACTGAGACAGTTATTGAATTCTCGTTGTGCTATATCATTGCTGTGTTTTCTTTTGTTTCCTTCTTCGCAAACTAGTGGGAATTTGCAATAATGGATTGTGTGCACCTTTGGGTGTAATCCTTTCCTTATCTATAAAACTGAAGTTGTTTGTGCATTAAGATTTCAATCCATCTTGTGCATCATGGCAAGATCAAAGTTTTCTCTATGATATATGCATCAAGATTGAGCCTGCTGGTGTACCAATTCAGCTTGGAGCTGCCAATTAATGTGCTGCTGAATGGTTATTCAAACTTGCTCAATTGGTTACTATCCAAATTAATGTTGACATGTTAACTGGCAGAACTCATTTACTAACATTAAATCTCTGAATGACTACTAGCCTAATTTGTTACTACCCGATGTTATTCTTGTAGCGAGAAATCGGGTATCGGTTTGAACAACTGAACTGAGCTTTTTATCTGTGTGGACACTACACTTGTACGCCACAACCACCTATTGGTAATGGACATGTCAGGCAGGGCGGATCATCAGTAAGTTTATTTGACAGACTAAAATTCAGTCGCAGTCAGAAATCTCAATCAGGCTCGGATTTGGACGCGACCTTGAATAGCGAAGCCCCAAATTGGAAGATTGACGATGGGTTCATAGAAGCTTACCAGGCACAGGCAGGCAGGCAGTCCGCCCGGCGGCTCGAGCAAGCTGCTGCTGGTACCCTACGCGCAGCCGCAGTCCGCACCGGTTGGGCCGCGCTCCGCCCGCCGCCCGCCAATGGCCGCCGCTTCAGATTTGTTTCTTTTTCTGTAAGAGAATCCATTCAGTTTTTTTTTTGGTGAATAATCCATTCAGATTCAGGCAGGGCAGCTCTGAAAAATGACACAAAACTGAGAAAAGCCTAGTATGAGACAGTACGGGCCGTGAAAACACGAGCCCAGGAGGCCCAAATATACATCCACCCATGTCAGCGCTGTTTGTGTAAAATGAGCGATGGTAGGTTTTTTAGTGGGTTTTTCACAGAAAAAACCAGCTGTTATTTTTTTGGAGCTGCATATTTAAAAACCTATTAAAAAATAAAAACACACTTTAGAAAAAAGTTCAGTATGTGTCTTATGGAAAGATTCAGTGTATCTTTACCTAATAATAAAGTAAATTGAGTTTCTTTCGTCCGTCATGCCATTTTTCAGAAAAGTCCCTCTATTTTAGAGAATTCAACCCGCAATCCTGTTTTAAGTTAAAACGAATCGTTATTTTTGTATTTTACACAAAAGTCCCTGTCTTTTCTTGAAATCAACCCGCCGTCCGGATTTAAGTCACACCCGAACCGTTATTTTACATTTTTCGAAAACTCCCCCTGATATTTTAGGTAATTCATCCGCGGATCATATTTAAGTCAAACAAATGTTTTTTAAAATCATCCATATCTTTTAAACCGTAACTCCGATTTGAACATGTTATATATGAAATTTGATTTGAAAAATATGTAGAATACGAATATGAGATTATTTTTACCTTTTAATTATCTTTAAAAATTATTTTGGAATATATTTGAGTCAAACCAAATGATTTTCTAAATTATCTGAATCTTTTAAACCGTAACTTCGATTTTAACATATTATATATGAAATTTTATTAGAAAAATGTGTGGAATCTAAATATGATGTTAATTTTACCTGCTACATATTTTTAAAATATTGTTATGGAAGCAAACTAATAATTTATAGCGCAAAATCCGTTTTTTCATACCGGCGGCGATCCGGATTACAAATAAACACTCTACTATAACCATATACGAAAAAGAAAACATCGATAACTACACGTGCATACCTATGAAAAATGTCGCATGGAAAAACAACAATTTTCTCATCGTGAGAGTGAGAGAAAGCGAGCGAGCGAGAGAGAGAGAGAGAGAGAGAGAGAGAGAGAGAGAGAGAGAGAGAGAGAGAGAGGGAGAGGGAGGAGAGAAAGGGAGAGAGAGACACCTTAGGATTAACCATATTCAACACACATTTTTTGTTGTTTTGTGTGAACACCGAGGCCATCGCCAGCGAGGGTGAGAAGGAGGATAAGCGGCAACATAAATATGATGCCTCACAAAAATAAAGAAGATGGACCTATTGTGGTCTTGAGTGATGGTTGTTGAGTTAAGAGTGTGTGTTATGTTTTCTCTCCCGTTGCAACACACGGGCTCTTTTGCTAGTATTAAAAAAATTCATAGTGTATAAAAAATGTTCATTGTATATTTAAAAATGTTCATCGTATATTTAGAAATGTTCAACGTGTACTACAAAAATGGTCATCATATATTTTAATTGTTCAGTGTTTGTTTGAAAAATGTTTACTGTACACTAAACAGGTTCAGTGTGTATTTGAAAAAAATGTTCACCGTCTATTGCAACAACTAAAAAAGGAAAATTTCTCAAAAAAACAGAAGAAAAACAACTCTGAAAAGAGAAAAATAAAATAGTAAAAGCAAAAATGAAAAAAATATCATCATATATTACTGGTTAATTCCCCTTTTCACCTCTTGCTAGCTCAGGCTAACCGTCGCGACTGGTCCATGTCGATCTACACGCAGCTGTAGGAGACGGCGACTCGAATTAGCGTTCTTACAAACAACTATGCCATTTATTATCTTAAGCCAAGCGGTTTGTGTATCGCAAGTACTACCAAGGTTACAGTGTCCAGCCTCATGCCACTTTTCAGGATCCGCGGAAGAAAGAAGTTCCCCCCTTTTCATCGTTTTACTTTGCTACTGATGGAAAACTTAGCTTTCAAAAGTTTAGTACTTCTACCATTCAGATGCTTTTTCAATCACAATATGTTATTTTACATAGCAAAAATCGCGGTTCCTTTTGTCCAACTGCAGTTCGTGCGCACATCCACAGGGAGCACTTTGCACTAGGAAGTTGTTACATTCACATCAGCAATATGTCCTCTCTTGCACTAGGGACTGCGAGCGCTTTGCAGTAGGATGGCGTTACACATCAGCGGGCCTGTCCTCTCTTGCCCTGCTGCTGGTGCACCACCACCATGAACGTTGCATTGCAGTATTGAATTTTCGGTGTATGCTTGCTTTTTTTTTCTTTCCTTTGTTAGCTTCTCCAAACTTGTGGGCCTTTGTAAACTGTAATAATGACTTGTGTGCACCTTCGGGTGCAGAGACAGTGAGTGTAATCCTTTCATTATCTACAAAACTGTAAACGTTTGTGTGTTAAGACTTAAATCTAACTTCTACATCATGGCAAGTTCCAAGTCTCTATAACATGCATCACTATTGCGCCTGCCAGTGGACAAGTTCAGCTTGGAGCCGGTTAATGTCCTGCTGAATGGGCTATGAGCTCTGCTTGCAACCTCCTCTCCCCACATCTATTTAGACACGGCGAGACACAATCTGAACAGGTTTTCTATAGGTCCCATGAATCTACTACTACGTCGGAGTTATCTTGTTTTACGAGAACTTCATCTTTGCTTGCACGTGAGCACATGTCTTTTGTACCTTTTCAGACTCACATTTCCTTCTGCCCGACTTCATTCTTTCCCTTTCTTTGTCATGTGTGTTACGCTTTTCGGTAGTACCTAGGAGGGATCCACGGAGACTAATTTGAACGATTTGTCTCTGGTCGCATCGTGCATTAGGGCAGGAATGTTTGGTGCGGCCGTTAAATTGCTCATCCAGTCAAATGCAACGTTACCTCCTCGTAATAACCCTAGCCCTCCTGTGCAAGCGTGCTACAAAATCCATCCCTCGTCTCGCCCAAAGCTCACGCGCGCCTTGGCCCCACGCTCCCACCCAGCTAAAACCCTAAAATTGAATTCTGCAACCCACGCCGATTTGCAAACAAGCATTTGACGAAAAAATCTAGCAAGTTGGAGGGAATGAAAGATGTGGTGATATCTCTCTCCAAATTTTCAAAGTTTGCTGTGATTTTTTTCTGCCAAGGTTGTGCTTATAGAAATGACTTGAACAGCAGTTCATTCCTCACTTCTCTCTTCTCTCTTCTGCCTTTATCATCTGCCAGATCGATTATTTTCCGCAGTCATAGATTTGTACGTCGTTATCTTGATACTTTCAATGCAGAGAGTGTAATGCAGTGGATAAGGAGGACGTTGTTGCACATACATGCTACGGGGTTCATGGACTTCTAAGTTGAGTGGATTGCCAAGGCCATCTCCAATGCAAGCTGTATCGTGTACAATATGAACAGTATTTTTATCGGGTCTCACAGATCTAGGTCGAGGTCGGAGTCCTCTGCATGCACGCGGTTTCACTTGTTATTTTGTACCTTTTCAGGCTCATGTTTTCCTCTGTCCAGCTTAAACTACTCACGGTTTCAGGAGTACTTTCGCTTTTGGCAGGTGTGCTTAGTTTGCCGTCATGGATTTGTAAGAGTATTGACGTCTTGGGTGTACAGACGAGTGTTTGACAAAAAAACTACTACATTTGGGGTTTGCGTCCCACAGAACTACCACTTTTAAAAAAGTGACTGATAACTACCAAAAAATTAGAATCTCGTGACTAAAAACTATCACTTTCGGAAAATGGCCCGTTTAGAAGATTTAAATGTGTTTATGACATGTGGGGCCCGTCTATCAGGGATGACGTGGTGGAAAAGTCAACTCTGTTTATTTTTTACCGTTAAGTTGACCATCATGACAGGTGGGGCCCACATCAATCTTCTTCTTCCTCTTCCTCTCTCTTTTTGGCATTTCAACAAACACTTTTAGTGCATGGAGGCGGTGGGACTAGTGCGGAGGCCACCGGCGAGGTGTGGCTGCTGGCCACGGCGGATAGCTATGACCGGCTAGGTTAAATTCGCGCTGCCGTGGCCTGCCCTCCCCGTCTTCCTGTGGCCGCGGCGGCTAACGACTTCTTCGCCAGGAGATGGAGGGGCGGGTGCTCCCGAGGCCAAGCCGCAGCAACGAGCCGGGCCCCACAGCCATGGCGAGCCCCAAGCCCCGGCCACGGCCACGGGCCAGGGCGAAGCCCAACCCTCAGCGCCCCAGCGGCTCGGCAGCCTCGGCGGCACGCGTGCTGCAGGGCGTGGCCCTGGTGTGCGTGCCCCAGGCTTGGGAAAGTTGGCCTGAAGCACCTAGAGTAGCACGCCACAACCGCGTTCTCCCAGGGGTTTGGTGCCTCCGCTCCGGCCGCCTGCTGCAATCTGCCCGCTAGGTTCGCCGCCATATCTCGCCGCTCGTCGCCTAGCTAGAGCTCCACGATGGAGGTGCAGGCTGGCTATCAACACAACACGACGGGGAGGAGCAACGACACTCAAAGGACACCACCAGCCGCCGGCGATCCCGCGCCGTGCCGCCTTTTCCCGGACCCCTGGATGAGCTCGAGCTCCACGATGGAGGCGGCAACGACAACAACGCTCCTCTCTGCAGATGTGGTGTTTGTTAAAATGCCAGAGAAAAAGAGAGGAGGAAGAAGAATGACGTGTGGGCCCCACTTGTCATAACGGTCACTTAATGGTCAGACTAAACGGTGTTGACTTTTTCTCCACGTCAGCCCTGATAGACGGGCTCCACCTGTCATAAACACATTTAAATCGCCTAAACTAGCCATTATCCGAAAGTGATAGTTTTTAGTCACGAGATTCCAATTTTTTGGTAGTTATCAGTCATTTTTTTAAAAGTGGTAGTTGTGTGGGATGGATGCCTAAAATGTGGTAGTTTCTTGTCAAACACTCGTGTACAGACAGCCTCAGGTAAGAGGATTGGGGCCTCCCTACGTGTATGGCCATAATCGGTGATCTATATGATAAACCCCCGTTCTGCCGTTCACATGGTCGCTCATCTAAGACGTATGAAGAAGAACACCACAACTCGGGTGACCAGCTTGAACGCCCCTAGACATATCGGGCAATCAGAACGGGCGTCCCAGCTGTGAATGCACCTGCACGCAGTCCACCACGAAATATCTTGCAAGCTTCTCACCGGGTTTCATATATCTAAACTGGATTCTTGCACGCGAGCACGCGGTTTCCCATGGTATGCATGCATGCATGCCCTTTCCAGATCACTGCTTCCTCTTGATTAAGCTATTGCACGGAGCATTGGTTCACGTGCCAACTTTTTCCAGTCAAAACATGGAGTCTCAAAGAGAGACGAGTGGCTATCAGTGCTAAACCTCTTGCCCATCTTCTTCCTCTACGGAATAGAAAACATCATCTATTTTTTCACCTAAGATTCGGTCTGCGGAGCGTGTCGTCAATGTCCCTTGGCCTTTTTGGATCAAGATCTTCTCGCTTGATTCGCCAATGGTTGTCAGACGCGTCGCCTCCTTTGTGAACGGCACCGCCCCGTGAGATGCACCACCCCCACCATCATGCCGCCAAAACCGTAGCTCGGAGGAATCATCCCCGCGCCCTCGCCGAAACAAACCCCCAAACCAAACGCGTGTTAGCAACGGGAATCTTCACCATAGCAGCCCTGAGTATAAAAATCAAGGAGAAAACCTAGTAGTTCGACAAAAGTGTGTGACTCGTGCTTTTGCTGTCTATTTATTCTTTCTATTTCTATTATATAATAACAACACGCTATACAATAGATAAATAAAAAGATCACTGCAAATTCTTGGCAGAAACAAAACATCCCACTTTTGATTGAAATCTTTTATAATCAATTAAGACAATGCCCGTGCGTTGCAACCGGATATAGTGATTTACCTGCCCATATGAATGTGATTGTGTAAATAAATGCTTATCAAATGCTGCGCATGCATGATTTTACTTATATTTTGATGAGAAGTTTGGTAAATAAATTAAAATGAAATTGGTTCAGTAGGCAAGTAAATTAAGGTCATTGATTATCATACGGGGAAGATTGGGCGAAGAGGCGATGGGAAGTAAAATGAAAAATGGAACCTTACATTCTTTTTAAGTTGTAGAGAAGAGATAGGTTCATCTAACTTAACCAAATATCCAAAAAAAAACCTAACTTATCACAGCATTTTTCTATTCGTAATATAGTAACAACTATCTCCAACCCATCCCATAATTTGGAGGAGTAAACGACCGAGTATCTTTTAGAGGAATACATTTGCTACTCTAAAAAAAATGTCGTTCTAACCGATCCCTTAAACTTAACGGAGTAAAATTTAAGTTTAAATTTGGCTCATACATTTCATCGAACGCTTGCTATGTGCCTCCGCAGCGAGCGGTGACAACGGTGTCCAAGCCGATGACACCGGAAAGCATGTCGGGCGCACCCGAATACGATGGGGTGTTGCCGGGGTGCAGCTGCGCAGGGCTGCCCCCGGGCGTGTAGAAAACAAGGGGGTGATGCCAACGGTGACCACTTCTTTTGCTTCAACTGTTTTTGTACTTCTGTATAGTTAATACACACACCGATCTTGCTTTGTGTCTCCTTCCTTAGTGACATTAGGCGTGCCAGTGTTCTTGAGCCAGCTCATGCCGTCGATGAACACGCCAGCTGTAAATTGTGTGGCATCGGCCTGTCCGATGACACGGTACCTTGGCTTGGTCACCCTCTTGCTTGTCCCGGCACCGGGACGGTGTTGGAGTCCTCGGCGTAGTACTCCTCGGGGAGGCAGCGATGGATGAATTGTCATGCTCTAACCATTCTAAGTGATCGGTTAGATCAATGATGGTTAGAGGAGAAAAATGAAATTTATCCTCCTCTAAGTGATTATAGAGGATTGGTTAGAGATGCACTAAAATAGACCATGGCTTTTCCCCAAAAACGATTAGGCTCAGATCGATCAACCTTTTTAGATATTAAAAGGAAAAGAACAATGAACACAGTGATATATGTATGTGCATGTGAATTAAAAGTAGAATAATCAATACTGATATTTTTCCGAGCAATTGCTAGTTGGCAGAAAAATGGATTCATTCTTTCCTAGTAGTAGAAGTATAGTACTCCCTCCGTTCCATAATATAAGAGAGTTTCTGACATGTCAGAATGGGACGGAGGGAGTAGTACATACACGCGTGCCAGTCTGTGATAGATGTGCACGCAGTAGCTCGGTGATATGCGGAACTTGAAGGAAATCGTTGCCGGGCTGCACCATGCAATCGGCCGGGCAAGACCAACGGGGAACTTTCACCCACTCCAACATGAAATATCGCGCTAGCTTCTCATCGAGTTAACACATCTAAATCGGATTCTTTTTATTAGGAAAACCTTGTGGTTGCCTGCACGTGAGCTCGCGATTTCCCATGGCATGCGCATGCACACCCTTTTCCCCCTCACTGCGCCCTCTTAAACTACCATGTCCGGCAGGCGAGACAAATGAGCACTAGCAAACCGAGGAGAAACCAGTAGAGACTGTTTGACTAGCAAACTAGCTAAGAGAAACCAGAAATCCCCCACTCGCCCACCATTAGATTCCACGGACGAAACCAACACGAGAAGCGGCAGCTCCAGGGCATGGAACATGAGCTTGATGCTTCCTTGGCAGAGGAGCTTCGACGGCGGCCAGAAGTAAGGATCATCAACAAGTATGCGGTCATTCTGGCATTCATCCAATTTGGCGTGAAAGGTATGGGGACCTTGACCCCTTTGTGGGGCACCGCTGTCCTCCTGGGCGGCTTCGTCTCATCGCTGAAGCAGATCGATTTTTGGTTTCTGACAATCATCGTATTACTGCAGGCCGCCGGGTTAGTGCTCGGCAATATAGCTCTTTACCGTATGCATTTTTGTATTGCTTTTCTGTTAAGACTCCTATCCTATGTAAGTAGTTCATCTAGCATACTTCGATTTATCTTAATATGCATATGTGTCACCTCACCATACATGATACATGTCATCTTATCAAAGATCCACCTTAATATAATATGCATGATGGTAAAATTATTTATTAGTTGATCATCACTACTTCTGTTTACCTTTTTTTCAGAAACACTACTTCTGCTTGTCTTAACTTGCACATAGCTCACCTCGTCACACATATGCCACCTTATTAAAGGCCCAGGACAACATGCATGGGAAAAAGTTTTTCATTATATTATGCTAATTATATTTATTAAATACTTATAACTATCCAATAATTAAATACAACATATAATATATATTTTCAAGTTTTGCACATTTATTATTAACCCAAATATCCATGCTTCATATAACTAAATCCCATTAAGATGTATTGCATTTGCTTCTTTCAACAACGCACGGAGTATCATATAGTTGCCAACACTCTAGTGCAGGGGAGGAATGCATAGGTTTGTTTGTGCCTTTTTTAGTTTTTAACTATATTTTGAATAGTGTGTCCAAATTTCAAGTGGTATTCATCGTTGTGTTCCCCGCATCGAGATCTTTGAAATTAGGCCTCATGTTAATAGGCTTCGTGGAATTTATTTATTTGTATAAATCTGTTATTACTGAGGGCATCTCCAACGTTGACCCCTAAATTTCCTTCCGCATTCGTTCATGGACG
>NC_041383.1:792236138-792244200 GCF_002162155.2 Triticum dicoccoides | reverse complement strand
GTAGTCCGCTGTTGGAACTCACCCACGGGATATATCACATCAAAAGTAGACGAACGCACACGTTTAGAACTTTTAGCCAAAGGCACGTGTCGTGCCTTATTTTCTCTTAATGCTCCTGGTGTGAATAGTAAAATCAAAAAAATAAAAAAAAAGTTAAAAAATTCTAAAATTTATTTGTGGTATACTTTCACAAATTTTTGTTCTGCATGCAAAATTTCATCACAAAATCACATTGGTGGAAGGCGTGGTAAAGAAACAAAATTGATGCTCTGAAAATGCTACTTACAAAAGCATTTTGGAGCTTCGATTTTTATTTTTTTTGCACGACTTTCACCAATGTGATTTCGCGATGAATTTCTTCGTGCACGACAAACATTCGTGAAAGTATATCACAAAAAAATTCAGAATCTTTTGAATTTTTTTCTATTTTTTGAATTTTAATGTTCACAGAAGGAGTATTTGCTCCTGGATGTAGAAAGGCACTTTCGTAAGACCATATACTACTTGGACACGACATATTTGCTTTCCTAATCTAGTTCAAACTAGTACTACACGGACTACTACTCAAGCCGGACACAAACTCTTAAGCTTGCACTAACACACCTGACTTGTACATCCACATGCTAGTACAGCACTAACACCGGACTACTACCCGCAAACATTTGAAAGAGGTTTCAAACAAACCGGGCAAGATTTAAACAAACTTGACTGATTTCGTTCAAATTCGGACATAATTATATAAAAAGGTCGATATTTCAACTGTTTAACTAAAAACTTTTAAAATAATCCTAAACCCTATACATGATGACCACCTCGTAGGCCTGATCACTCTGCCATGCCGCACCGCCATCGTTGTCATCATCATCATCCCTCCTACGGTGGAAGGGCGTCCGACGGCTGCGACAACCTTGTCCGGCGACTGCCTGCCGCTCGCGGAGGAGCCGCATTGCCTCTTGTTGTGCAGTCTGGAGGGCCATCGCAGCCAATGCCGACGGTGCCTGCAGAGCTCTGACGGCGGGCTTGACCCTGCCGGCATTGGTGGAGAAGTCGCTAAGCGACCACTAGTTGCCGATCTTGGCAAGCTTGCCATCAAGGCGGCGGCGCCGCCGCCTAATGGCCATGTCCACGGTGGAGCGATCAAGCAACTATGAGGCGGCGAGGTCCGTGTCGTTGTGGACCCATTTCGGCGCAGCGTCGAACTTCGTAAATACGGAGCAGCGGGCGGTGTTGCACCAGTCGTATCGCGCGCTCGTGCTCAGAGATGACGACCCTCTAACTCGAGGTACCAATGACACCACTGCCTTCGAGGTAGTCGAGGTTGCGACCCCACCTTTGTGATCGCCGGTGGCAGCTCCTCCTTGACCGGGCAGCGGTTGCGGCGGCACGACAACGCGGGCCCGCCAATGCGGGTGTAGCGGCTGTGCGCCGATGGCGATGCACGCTCGTCCTCGATGTGATGACTGAGCTTAATGATGTAGTTGTGGTTGGGCGACGCCAACTCCTCCTTGACGCGGCGTCCGATCCGGACGCTGCGGTTGTGTGGGGCGACGCTGATTCCTCCTTCACCGGCCGAAGTGGGTGCGGGGTGGCGGGCAGGAACAGTGGCTCCTCCTTGACGTGCGACGATGATGGTGGCACCAGGCCCATGGGACGGAGCGAACGCTCCATCATTATCTCCACCTGAAAGATAAATTCTTTGTTCGTCTGAGCAGACCTCGGGAGCAGGCGGAGCCGCTGCTCCGGCTGCTGCTACGGTGTCTGGTCCTCCTTATCGCCGGAGGAGATGCTGATCTCGTTCTCGTAGGGGCAGAGCATCTGGAAGCCGGAATTGGAAGCGGCAGCAGCAGGGCTCAGGAAATAAGCTTGACGCTTTCTTGGAGGAGCTTCGACGGCGGCCAGAAGTAAGGATCATCAACAAGTATGCGCTCATTGTGGCGTACGTCAGAATTACCCTGAAATCCATCGAGGCCTTGGTGCTTTTGTGGGCCACCGTCGTCCTACTGGGCGGCTTCGTCTCGTCGATGAAGAAGGACGATTTTTGGTCCGTGACCATCATCGCATTCCTGCAGGCTGCCGGGTTAGTGCTTACTATCCAGCTCTCTACTGAATGCAATTTTTAAGATATGTTAAATTTGTATTGTCGATGTTAAGTGTGACATAAAGTTCCCCGCAGAAAAAAGGGTGACATAAACTTTGTGTCTTCAATACTTTTTTATTTATATATCGCTATTTCCTTTTTCGAGGATATATCGTTACTTCCTTGTCGGCATAAAGACTTTTTAAGGTATGTTACCTCCGTCTCAAAAAATCTGTCTTAGATTTATCTAGATACAAATTTATCTAACACTAAAACGTGACTAGATACATCTGTATGTAGACAAATCTAAAACAAAATTTTAGGACGAAGGGAGTACAAAGTACCTACTACGACCTAAAACTAAACGTGATAAGCCATATCTAATGTGTTGTTTATTTTTATACTTTTGAGTTGGAATTTATTGCACTTTATTAAATCGCGGCAAACTCCGGGCCTATCACTAAATTAACACATTCAGGTAATACCTGGAAACCAAGTTTTACAAAGCTTGTTATGCAACCTTCTTCCCTAGCGAGCACATGTGGAGAGCTCCTATACGCCGCATTTTGCGGCGAATAGCTCACGCGACGCACAGGGGGCGCGCGACTGGGCCGGCCCATTCGCTGTCTCGCGCGGAACGCCGCAAAATTTGCAAAAAGGAAGATCGGGCTACAGCTAGGAATAGAACCCACGACCTACTTCTTACGCGCGCGACGGGATAGCCACCGGGTCAGGCGAGCTACTCGGCAAGATTGGCAGCACCACGCTTCAAAGAAACTGCCAGCAGCTGCGAAAAATAAAATCCAGTTCGCCAAATTCCAAAAAATAAAACATGCAAGATTCTTTTTTGGAACGCAAACATTATTAGGGAACTCGAAATTTTTACAAACAAATAGGAACGAAAAATTTCATGCACGATTTTTTTTCGAAATTACGAACTACTTTTCATAAATGCAAAAAATATTTTTTAGAAAAATAACAAAATTGAAAAACTGAACAGTTTTCAAAATTAGAAATTTTTACAGAAACTCAATCATTTCTTGACTTCACGAATTAATTTTGAAATCCAAACATTTTTTAAATTTGTGAACAATTTTTGAGAATTATAGCACTTTTAGAATATGTGAACAATTTTGGAAAACATGAACATTTTTTAAAATTCTCATTTTTTTAATTTGTGTGCAAAAACTAAAAAATGTAAAATTGTTTTGAATGTGTGAACAAAATTTGAAACATGTAAACAAAATATTTTTTGAATTTTCGAAATTTTGCAAAATGGAATGAATTTTGGAAATCCCATAACATTTTTAGTTTTCTGAAAACAATGTCGAAACATAAACATTATTTGAAATTCCCAACATTTTAAATTTACGAACAAAATTTAAACAGGAGAACAATTTTTGAATTAGTGAATTTTTTTGGAAACATGAACATTTTTAAAATTCTCCTAAATTTTTGAATTTGTGACAAAATTTAAATAGGTGAAACTTTTTTGAATTTAGGAACAGAATTTGACCACTATAGCATTTTAGAATAAGTGAACAATTTTGAAAAACAGGAACACTTTTCAAATTTCTATTTTTTAATTTGGGAACAAAAACTGAATATGCAATACTTTTTTTGAATTTGTGATTTTTTTTTTGAAATCTGAACATTTTTTAATATGTGAACAAATTTTGAAAACAATATATATTTTTGGAATTCGCAAAATGGAAAGGATTATTAAAATTCTAGAACCTTTTTCAATTTATCATTATTCTTAACTAGGAACATTTGTTTTTGAAATTCCCAAAACATATTTGAATTTGTAAACAAAATTTTAACATGTGAATACTTTTGGAATTTATAAACGAATTTTTTAAAATGGGAACTTTTGTGAAAACGAATTTTTTTGGTTTATGCACAAAATTTTAAAAGGTGAACATTTTTTGAATGTCCGAACATTTTCTGGAACGAAGCAAACAAATTTTGAAATTTTGTTTTCCTTTGGAATTTATGAACAAAATTTGAAAACTCGAACTTTTTCTATAAACTGAACAAAATTTTAAAATATGAACATTTTTTGAAAAAGAAAATTTGAGAAAGAGAATGAAAAGGTAAAAAAAGAAAACAAAACAAAAATAAGAAAAATGTAAAGTAAACAAAGAGAAAAAGGAATAAAGGAGAGAAAAGGAAAAGAAGAAACAGGGAAAAAAGAAAAGAGAAGCAGAATAGAAAAAAATTCCGGTTTAGGAACCTTCTAGAAGTTTCCCAAAATCGTAAAATACCGGCTGGGAACTTCGAGAAGGTTCCCAAAACCGAAACGCTGAAACCACTTAAACGGGCCGGCCAAAATCCGAACGATCCCTCGATTGCCTGTGCGAAACAACGACATCTTGCCGCAGCGAGCGGCGAATAGGTTTTTCCGCACATGTGCGTCGCCATTTGCAAATCGTCACATCCACCCGATAGGGATAGATCCAGTAGGGGGGTGTAGGGCGTGGCTGGACCCACCTAAGATCTTGGTCCAGCCCATATACCTGCTGAACAAATGGGGAAAAGATTAAAAAAAACACCCAGCCCAACTCACCACAGGCCCACCCTAGCATTTTGGGCTGGATCCAGCACTGCCACCCAACCTTGAACTCCTCAAAAGTTTGCGGGGAGGTCTTCATCTCCTCAACCACATGTCCATAAGTCGACCGGTCCCTCTTATACGCAAGTATTTTGTTCGCCGGCACCCGAGAATCTGTTTCAAGATGAAGTTTTGTGCACTCACAATTCAACAATGAGCTAGTTCGTTCGTCTGCACGCTATTAGCTCCGCTAACTCCTGATCAACAATAGAGGGGGGAAATGGCATGCTCCCTCTATGAAAGCTCCATGGTGGTCCTCCCTCTATTGCCGCAATCCATCGTAGAGCCACTCCTTCAGGTGGGGTCCACTTCTGCGTCGCTTTTTCAGTGGCTATGACGCCTCCGATTCAATCGTACACTAATCATACATGCAAACATGCACGATCAAGATCCAAAACTCATGGGAAGATATCACAACACAACTCTACGACACAAAGGATAAACATAAGTCTTTATATTACAAGCCAGGGATCACGAGGACCCAAATACATAAGTCATCAAAGCAAATACCATCTGAGTACAGACATAGTTAGACAAGTTTTTCCTTAATTAAGAAGGCTGAGCAAAACAACGACACTAGATCGAAAGGCAAGGCCTCCTGCATGCGACCTCCAGACTACTCCTGGTCGTCGGTCTCCATGTAGTAGGCTCTGCTGGGAGACCCTCATCTGTGACGCCATCATCTGTTGCGAACATCTGAGTCGAAGGAAAAAGGGATAGTAAAGCTACCGTGCGTACTCATCCAAAATACTCGCAAGACTTACATCAGAACTGTACTACATATGCATCGGTACAAAGGTATGGGTAGTATCTGTGGCCTAACTGAAGAATGCCAGAATAAAGGGGGGGGAGCTTAGCCTATCGAAGACTACATCTTCTGAGGCCTTCATCTTGAAACAGTAGAAGAGAGGAGCTTATATGGTAACAAATATCAATGTATCACAATAATCCTACCAGGAGATCCTTTCCTTGTCTCCCTGTGAGAAATCGATCACAGGATTGTATCTGTCACTTATTTTGTGTATTTTATCAAGTATCTGATTTTAGTTGTAAGGGGTCGGAATACAACTCCAAGTCGTCTCGTTACCGTGGACACATCTATTCAAATAGATTACTTCCCTGCAGGGGTGCACCACATTACCCAATACGCTCAATCACCTCTGACCGGACACACTTTCCTGGGTAATGCACGGCCTCAAAAGATCAACACGCCGTAGTCCTATCTAGACTCTCCAGAGAGGTCAGCACGCCGGTCTACATTCTAAGCGTGAAGCGGTCATGGGCCAATCACCCTAAGCGCTCCTCCATGTTGCATGGACAGCCGGGACCAATCCTGGCTACCTCTTTATACAAAGCAGGTGCTTACGCGGACCTCCCGGCGCGTGCCGCTCAACTGTTACGTCTATAGTGCTTTTGAGAGAAATCCTACAACGCCGAGGGTCCCATAAACCGTTATCCTGCGCGGTGGTTAGTGCGTATAGGCCAGCGGACAACTCAGATCAAATACACAATCTCGTTTGGCGTGTTATTATGAAGTAATCGCGGACACCGATCAGGGACCAAGTCCACCTCTCTCCTAGGTGGTCTCAACCTGCCCTGTCGTTCTGCCACAATGTATCACTCAGGGGTCCATCGGGAAAGATAAACTTTCAGCCCCCAGTCCGTGAATCACTCGCGGGTGCTCTCCGAGCCGACCTGACTTTAGTATGAACATGTTTCAGGTATAGTGTATATAATATATCTGTGATCACCACCCCAAGGGGATCACGACCCGATAGTATAGCATGTCAAACGGACAAGGATGTAGGGCCACTGATGGAATACTAGCATACCTACACTAAGCATGTAGGATAACAGGTAAGGTATCAACATTAGTAACAGGGACAAGCTATGCAGCAGTATAGGATCAGCTGATAAATCACTAACATTAACGCTACTCTAATGCAAGCAGTAGAGGGAAAGAATATGAGATATCAGAATGATTAAGGGGGTTTGTTTGCCTGAAAGCTCTACGAAGAAATACGGATCGTCGACATCATAGTCATATTGGGTGTCGCCGACAGTCTCAGGGGTCTACTGAAAGAATGTGGAAGAGGGGGAAACAGATAAATAACTAAGCAAACAAATGCATCACAATGCATGTCATGGCAGTATGTGATGATGATATGCTTTAATGCATCCCTAGGCATTTTAAAAGAAGAGGGAAAACATCTTTAAATGCTTCCCAGCTCCAGGTGTTTCTCGGTATATTGATCCAGGGGCAAAATGTCAATGTTCGCTATGTTAGAGGGGCGTGAAAGGTGTGTGCATAGCATAAACAAATTCATTATATTTTCTGAGCAACATTCATATATAAATTATTTTAATCCAAGTTACGGTTTATTGTATACTAATTTTCGAAGTTTAAATGATTTTCTGGATATTCAGTATTTATTTTAATTCGAATAATTAAATAGCTAAATTGCTATGGGAACACGGAAGTGTACCCAACATCGTGTACATGTGGATGACAGTGGGCCAGGTGCTGAGTCAGCAGCCCAGTCAGCGGGGGCAAATTCACACACGGGCCCATCTATCATTGACTAGCAGCTATTTATTTAACTAATTTGATTTATTTAGTGGCAGGACCCACATGGCCACATGTCAGTGTATAATTAGGGGGGTTAGTCTAATTATTTTTGTTAGCCACTAATTAAAAACGCCCGGCCCTACGGTCAGTGGCACAAGGCCAACAGATGGGAACCTAGGCACACGCAGGCGCACAAAGTCGCCAGCGGCCACACAACCAGAGGCACGGCCGGCAAGGCCACGCCGTGCATGCGCGTAGGCAGGAGCACAGGCGCGCGGCGGCCGAGCGCGGGGCTCGCCAGGAGCGATAGAGGTGGGACTGCGGCGTGGCGTGGGTGTGGCTGGGAGCAGAGCCCTGATGCGGCCCCGAGAGGGTGAGGGCAGCAACAGCGGGCGAGCGGGGACGGAGCGGCACGGGCGCGCGGGGCCAGGCATGGTGTGGCCCCGGGCGCGTAGGCGCAGGCTGGACACGACGGCTGCGTGGGCGCACGCCGGGCGGAGGCAGGCAAAAGCAGCAGCGCAGCAGACAGCAGGAGGAGCAGCGACCCATCAACAGCAGCAGGAGGTCGCGGGCGGCTGTAGTGCAGGGCAAGTGGGCGCGCGGGTGCGGGCGCGTCGGGACATACCCTGTCGTGGCGGACGGAGTAGGGGAGTGGCGAGCAGCGGCGTGTGTGGGCAGGTGCACAACGCGCGCGACCAGAGCTGCCACGGCGCGGCCCGGGCGTAGCGAAGCGTAGGGCTCGGGCATGGTGGCCGCAAGCTCGCTGTGAGCTTGGGCACACAGAGAGACGGCGACTACAGGC
>NC_041383.1:792191608-792235960 GCF_002162155.2 Triticum dicoccoides | reverse complement strand
GTGGGGCTCAAAAAAGACCCGGTGATGGATTATGAGCAGCAGTGGCGGCGCAATCGACGACGAGCTCCGGCGTGTGCAGAGGAAGAAGAAGGGGCCGATCTGGCGATGTAGAGACCCCAAGCACGATCTCGAGGGCGGGGACGACGCAGTGGACGACGGCGGAGCTCGTGTTCCTATGGCGCGGGGTGACAGTGGCCGCGGAATCAACCAGGACCTTGGCGACGGAGCTTCGGCCAACGTTTGCGGGGACGAAAGCGTCGCGAGGGCGAGGGGCGGAGTGAGATAGGGTTCGCCGGGGGTCGGGAAGGTCCTTATGTATCGCAGGGAGTCGCGGGATGGGCGACGCGTGGACATCCGCGACCATAGACGCGGCGGGCGTGTCCAGCACGCCTCCTGTGAGCAGTAGGTTGAAGACAACGGTGGGCTGGGCTGGGTCGGCTACTGTGCGCGGCTGGGCCGTGAGCACAGTAGCACTTTCTCCTTTTCCCCCTTTTCTTTTCTTTTTCTTTTTCTTCATTTTATCTCACTGCTTTGCATTTTATTTTAGTATCATTTGATTTTTGTTGAACTTGAAATTTAGCACATAAATAGTAGACAATGTTAGAGTTAGCCCACCTAGTTTTCAAATATTTGTGAATACTTTACATATTTAAACATGTCGACACATCAATTATTTGCGAACACCGAAGAAGAATAAATCAACATATATAAACATCGAAAAGTTGCAACCTGCCCGAAAGACAACAGCTTCAATTAGTCATATTTTATTGAAGAATGGACGGAGAATTATCCTAGGGTTCCACCAGAAGATGGTGACAGCCAGGCTTGGCAAGTCTAATGTAGAGGAGAGGGAAAGCATTATCAGCAATGGAAAGGCTCCGAGAGAAATATGCATATGATGAATTATTTTGATGGAAGGAAAGGAGAAGAGATAACTTAAGCAATATACTCCACATAAGACATCACCGACCAAAACCGTTTAATAAGTTGTAACTGGACTTTGGTTCCATTTCTACAATTATTTATTACAATACTAACACCCCTACATTAACTTATAGGATGGCTACCATTTTTAAAATTTTGTAAGAGAAACAATACGTTGCACCTCACAGCAAAAAAAAAATGCTTGGTTCTGGGGGAGGTCAATTCTGTAGTCATGAGCCTAGAAGCAAAGGGCAATACAATCCGACCATGCACTACTAATGTACAACTAAAACTGAACATGGAGGTTTTGTTGGCATCTAAAAATACTGAACTATATAAGATCATGGAGTGAGCAGCATGTGTCACCAGAGGAGAGCAAAAGTTTGATGCCAAATGTAGCCATTGACAGGAGATATAGAGCCTCACCGTATGATGCACCAGAGAAGAGAGGCATGCACTAGGATCTTATGTAAATAGATTGAATGCCAAAGTATCCATTGAATTCAGATCCTAACAGTTACTCCAATGATTAAATCATGAGCAAGGCGTGTTCCTCCAAACAAATGAGAACAATTCCACACCCATGAAGCCAGACTGTGTCGTAATTGTAGGTGCCCATGCATATCCATAACAAAATCCATGATAACTAATCAACAAAAAATAGAGAAAAAAGCAATTGGTCAAACAAAAAAGAACACTGTATAGGGCAGCAAAATTTTGACCTAGGGTCTGTCTCCGAACAAGAGTAGATTACTGGTATGTGGTAATGATGTCATGATAGAGAAAAAGGTTCAACAAAAGGGGAATAAAAGCCTGCCTTCATCTCCCTCACCTACAAGTTGCACCCTCGGTTAACATCCCCTAGAAGTTGATATAAAAAAAATCCCTTAGAAGTTGACTTGGACGCCGCCGTCGGGAGAGATCAAAGAATATGTCACTGATGTCGTGTTCAAGTTATTGAGACTTATTTGTAACACAATCCACTCCAAATTAAATATATAAATATGAAGTTTAGTTTGCAATGTTGAAGCTCACACTGAACTATCTACAAATACCTACGAAAATAACAAACCCAGTCAACATGTCTCATGATAAAAAGAAAATATTAGCAAATAAATTATTTAATAAAGTATACTAATCAGAGATGGAATAGGAAGAAAGTATACTGAGCAATTGGCCTTGAGGCAGAGCACATGCAAAGATCGCTATCCTGCAACATGAATAAACTCAGGCTTTAATTTTTCTCTGGTATATGACTTGCTCAACCTACAAATTCAGTATATATATATGCATGGAGGAGAATATTATGCATAGAACCTCACACGAGTATACCTTAACTTGCTATCATAGATGTAGCAAAATAATAGTATCAATCCATCCTATAGAAATATAAAGACGGACCAACGGATTTGAGAGACGAACCTGTAGGCTAACGTTTTTTCTCTCTGCCCAGTACCACAACTAGATGGGGCCTTGAACGAATTTGCGGGTCTAGCGCAGGTGAAGGCAGCAATGAGACGACCTACTCGCCTATGTGATTTGTTTGCGGGCACACCCGCCGCCAGGGCACTAATCCTCATCGCCTGGAAGTGGCAGGATAGTGTGTCATCTGTGGCCGCCGCTACCGCGACCGTAATTAGGGTTAGAGAACCTAAAAACAACCAATAATACCTATATAGATTGGACCCTGATAAGTGACACACGTGGCATGAACACATGGTAACTCTCAACGTTTTTTATGGCAGATTTAGTGACACGCGAATGGCAACTTTACTTGTCAAGCATGGCAACTTTCGTGCTTCAGTTTATTTTTTGGGTTTGTTTTCTTTTTGGACGACACCTTTAGTTGTAAAAACGCGAGGGCGGGAGTGTTCGTGCTACACGTGTGGCACTTATCAGATGGGTATAGAATTTTTGAAATGAGATCTAACAAACTTTGCAACCACTTATCTATGTTTTTTGCTACAGATTGTAATGAAAATGAGAATACATATTGAAAGTAGGTACAATCCAAAAATGACTAAGGAGAGATCATTAATATACTTGAAGAATTCAAGGGAAAAGATTTAGAGCAAATTTAAAATATATAATCGTACGTATGTCTGAGATCACTGAATACAAGATGTTTCAATGGAGAATGTAACCAAGAAAGACCTACAAGAAATTTCAAAGGAGAATGTAAAGCATTCACGCACGATCTATCAACTGCACGGGTCGGCACATGATACTAGGACTCTACCAAGCTAGAGGTCATGACCACACTCTTGGCCGAAGCATCCCTCTCCATGTTCACTCTCACCTATGAGGACCAATGTTTTAAATAGCGGGCTATGAAAAATAGTGGCGGGTCTTCAAATCAACTATAGCAGGCTATAGCGGGCTATTTGTAAAAACAACGATTTAGCGGCACCCTGCTAAAAAGGCTATAGCGGGCTATAGCGAAGCTATAGCCGGCTATTTAAAACCATGATCAGGACTTTGACACTCATGCATGTTAAATTCAAAATCAACAGGTCAATCGAAAGAACAATGTGGATCTTAAAATATTGCACCACCGGAATGGAAAGAAGTAAAAGAACAATCTAATTTCGTAAGGACATGCGTATTTGAGGAGAAAAGGAGCAAGAGCGGAGATGCCTGGGGTGATCTATGGAACTTTAAGTTACTGCTGAAACCAACGGATCTGGATTGGATTCGCCGCTGCCGGTCTGCCCCCTAGGCGATGCGACAATGCTGTCCACTGCGGCTCAATAGGGGACGCTGCCCTTACCGGCGGAGGTGGACTGCGCAACTAGAGTCTGTGAGCGAAAGGATTGTCACGACCATGGGGAACCTGCTGCGCCGCCAAAGCCGTTGCCAGTTGCATGGGAGAGGTAGAGCCGATGTCGGAAGCATATGCACCGCTGTCGCCATTGTCGTCGACATTGCAGAGGAAGAGGCACAATGGGAGATGAATAGAGATTGATCGGGTTGTGAGGTCACAGCGACTAATGAAGTGATGTGGTTAATAGGTAGGGTCAAACACCTATCAAGTGGGACCCACAGGGGACCCATCACTATCATAGGTAGGTCTCTGACCGTGCCAGTATCCGGATGATGCATCGGGAGGATCACTTGGACGGCTCTGCAGCACTCAAACAACCACATGTCATTTGGCGGACGAACTACCACTCGGACGTACAGGACAAGAAGGCGCCGTGCAAGGTGCAATGGTCGAGGAATCCTTAGTCATGCACTAAATAGAGTTATAGCTACCGTTACCTGTAAGTGCCGTAGTAGAGGCTCATTATACTAGTAAATGACTCATTCAATGGCATTAATTGCCCTGGCGGCGTGAAAAACATGGGGCTGCATCGCACTTTATATAAGCCGCTCCCCTCCCCCTTGGCCGGGCACGTTCACTCTCTATAACTATACCCATCAAATCAAAGCAAGCCTCAGGGCACGAGACGTAGGGCTTTTACCTTCACCAAGTGAGGGGCCTGAACTCGTTAAACACCGAATGTTACACCTACGCCGTAGCTAGTCTCCTCCCCTTATTCGTACCTCTAGTACTCACTGTCAGGATAATAACTCCGACAATTGGCGCCTACCGTGGGGCTAGACGCCTAGCAAAATTTCACAGTGTAGGTGGATTTTCTTCATCATCATCATGTCAGTCGGCGGCAAAATCCACTTCGGGACGATCTCCTTCATCGCCGACGACTCAGCGTGGCTACATGAGGCCCCGGTGGACGTGGAGGCGTTGCCTGTCCGTGGCGCGACACACTTCCATGCTTCCTCCTACGGAGTCCTTCTTTGACAGCCCTCGGCCCTGTACCGAGTGGTTGACCATTCCACCGTTGTGCGATGTCGCAAGCGCTGCGGGCGTTCGAGGCTGCAACACTGGATCAAGCATGCTGTCGCCACTCAGGCAGCGGCGGAACAATTGCGGCCATTGACTTTGACAAGCCCGCCATCGACCTCTTCGATGGATCACTCGGCAATTCCTCAGAGGAGTCCAAGTCCGAAAGCATCGAGTCGACTGCCAAGATTCTCATGGCAGATAACTCTGAGCACCGCGTACCCCTGGGTTACACAGAGCCCAAAGACGACCGTGCGGGTACGTCCTACGCCAACACCAACGGCGGCTTCCCGGGCCACGAGCCATATGTACCTCACACTCTCACTCGGGAGCAGCAGAACAAGCTCCATCGCAGGAATGACCAGCTCCTGAACACTCCCATTACTGGGACGACTCTTGAGGCGCTGGCCATGGAGTCAACTCGCCTGGCCACTTTGGCCGAGCGTGATCACCTCGAGCGGCTTCAGAGGGAGTTGGACGAACGCGAGCGCCGTCAACCCAGTTCCAGTTGGCACAAACGACGGCACTACTCGAGTGACCAACCTCGTAAGTATCAAGTCCTCAGTACTCCACTTCAAATCTAGCAGCCGCCACTCAGATTGTGGATTCCATTTAACCCTCTAGCTCTTCAGCCGGAGAAGGGATTCGTCAGATCCAGGCGCTCCTCAAGACAACACTATCGCAGAACGCGGCGGATCCATAGCGCATCCATGCGTGCAGAGACCGTCCAGTCAGCTCATAGCCCACTCGGCTCGGGCAAGCGCCGAGCTACTTCTTCCTCCAGATATCATCACGAAGATCGAAGGCGCGATCGAGTTGCGTTGCCCTGGCGTAACGACGACTACGGTCGTACCCTGATGCCTCCACCACGGGATGTCGCGTACGGGCTGTTGGAAATATGCCCTAGAGGCAATAATAAATTAGTTATTATTATATTTCCTTGTTCATGATAATCGTTTATTATCCATGCTATAATTGTATTGATAGGAAACTCAAATACATGTGTGGGTACATAGACAACACCATGTCCCTAGTAAGGCTCTAGTTGACTAGCTCGTTGATCAATAGATGGTTACGGTTTCCTGACCATGGACATTGGATGTCGTTGATAACGGGATCACATCATTAGAAGAATGATGTGATGGACAAGACCCAATCGTAAGCCTAGCACAAAGATCGTAGTTCGTATGCTAAAACTTTTCTAATGTCAAGTATCATTTCCTTAGACCATGAGATTGTGCAACTCCCGGATACCGTAGGAATGCTTTGGGTGTACCAAACGTCACAACGTAACTGGGTGGCTATAAAGGTGCACTACAAGTATCTCCGAAAGTGTCTGTTGGGTTGGCACGAATCGAGACTGGGATTTGTCACTCCGTGTAAACGGAGAGGTATCTCTGGGCCCACTCGGTAGGACATCATCATAATGTGCACAATGTGACCAAGGGGTTGATCATGGGATGATGTGTTACGGAATGAGTAAAGAGACTTGCCGGTAACGAGATTGAACAAGGTATCGGTATACCGACGATCGAATCTCGGGCAAGTATAATACCGCTAGACAAAGGGAATTGTATACGGGATTGATTAAGTCCTTGACATCATGGTTCATCCGATGAGATCATCATGGAACATGTGGGAGCCAACATGGGTATCCAGATCCCGCTGTTGGTTATTGACCGGAGAACGTCTCGGTCATGTCTGCATGGTTCCCGAACCCATAGGGTCTACACACTTAAGGTTCGATGACGCTAGGGTTATAAAGGAAGTTTGTATGTTGTTACCGAATGTTGTTCGGAGTCCCGGATGAGATCCTGGACGTCACAAGGAGTTCCAGAATGGTCCGGAGGTAAAGATTTATATATGGGAAGTCCTATTTTGGTCACCGGAAAAGTTTCGGGTTTTTTCGGTAACGTACCGGGACCACCGGGAGGGTCCCCGGGGTCCACCAAGTGGGGCTACCATCCCTGGAGGACTGCTTGGGCCAAGTGTGGGAGGGGACCAGCCCTAGATGGGCTGGTGCGCCCCCCCACAAGGCCCAAGGCGCAGGGAAGTGTGGGAGGGGGGCAAACCCTAGGGCAGATGGGCCCTAAGGCCCACCCCAGGTGCGCCTCCCCTCTCCCCCTTCTGGCCGCCACCCAGATGGGATCTGGGGGCTGCCGCCACCCCTGGGGAGGGAACCCTAGAGGGGGTGCAGCCCCCTCCCCTCCTCCTATAAATAGTGGGGGTTTTGGGGCTGCCAGAGACACGAGAACCTCTCCCTCTTGGCGCAGCCCTACCTCTCTCCCTCCTCCTCTCCCGCGGTGCTTGGTGAAGCCCTGCAGGATTGCCACGCTCCTCCATCACCACCACGCTGTTGTGCTGCTGCTGGATGGAGTCTTCCTCAACCTCTCTGAGGGAGTCCTGGACTAGGGGGTGTCCGGACAGCCGGACTATCATTATCCGCCGGACTCCAAGACTACGAAGATACAAGATTGAAGACTCCATCCCGTGTCCGGATGAGACTTTCCTTGGCGTGGAAGGCAAGCTTGGCAATACGGATATGTAGATCTCCTACCATTGTAACCGACTCTGTGTAACCCTAGCCTCCTCCGGTGTCTATATAAACCGGAGGGCTTTAGTCCGTAGGACAACATACATTACAACAATCATACCATAGGCTAGCTTCTAGGGTTTAGCCTCTTTGATCTCGTGGTAGATCCACTCTTGTACTACCCATATCATCAATATTAATCGAGCAGGACGTAGGGTTTTACCTCCATCAAGAGGGCCCGAACCTGGGTAAAAATATCGCGTCCCTCGTCTCTTGTTACCATCTGCCTAGACGCACAGTTCGGGACCCCCTACCCGAGATCCGCCGGTTTTGACACCGACATTGGTGCTTTCATTGAGAGTTCCTCTGTGTCGTCACCGATAGGTTTGATGGCATCTTCAACCAGCAACGCTGTCCAGGGTGAGACTTTTCTCCCCGGACAGATCTTCGTATTCGACGGCTTCGCACTGCGGGCCAATTCACTTGGCCATCTGGAGCAGATCGAAAGCTACGCCCCTGGCCGTCAGGTCAGATTTGGAAGCTTAAACTTCACGACCGATACCCACGGAGACTTGATCTTCGACGGACTCGAGCCACGCCAAGCGCGCCGCACTGTGACGACGGGCATGATCTAGCTCTGCCACCGAACAGTGCCTTGGTGGCCGCACACGGGTCCGCTTCGGCCATCAGCCCGGAGCCGATCGCCCAGATCGAGGGACGGTGGATAGACGCCGCCCTGGGGGCTTCAACATCCACGGCGATGGAGCCGAACACTAATCTTGTCCCCTGCGAAACTCGTGATTCCGAGGCGCCGGACTCCTTGCCGGACTCCGAACCTCCCGCGCCCCTACCAATCGATCAGGATTGGGCGCCGGTTATGGAATTCACCGCCGCGGACATCTTCCAATACTCGCCTTTTGGCGATATCTTGAACTCACTAAAGCATCTCTCGTTATCAGGAGAGTCCTGGCCGGACTATGGCCAGGATGGTTGGGGTACGGACGACGAAGAAATTCAGAGCCCACCCACCACCCACTTTGTAGCCACTGTCGACTATCTAACCGACATGCTAGACTACGACTCCGAAGACATCGATGCTATGGACGACGATGCCGGAGACGAACAAAAAACAGAGCTTATACAGCACGGCAGGACCACCTCGTCGCATGACATATATATGGTGGACACCCCAAAGGTGAGCGATAACGAGGACCAACGGGCAGCGGCAGAAGATGACCTCGCCGATAAACGACCAAAACGGCGGCGCAGATGCCGCCCTAAGTCCCGCTTCAACGACAACAACGCTCCCAAGGAGCCTGCAATACGGCAGGGCTCACAAGCGAACGACGAACATGCAGATAAGCAACCGTCCGAACATGACGAGTCAGATAATCAGTCCAAGCCCAGCAAAAACAACAGCCCGGACGACCTCATGCCGGACACGCCGCCGGAGAGCAAGAACCTTCAGAAAAGACTCGTCAGTATTGCAAGAAGCCTGAAGAAGGAAAAACGGAGGCTCAATGCAGCGGAAGACACACTCAGAATGAGATGGAGCAAAGTGCTCAAAACCGCAGATAAGTACGGCAATGGCCACCAATCAAAGAGCTACCCGAAGTGCAAGCTGCTACCAGAATTCGACGAGGAGGCCATAGAGCCTCCACCGTCCAAAAATAAAGGGGCTGCCTGGTCGGATAGACGGCCAGATGATAGGCCAAATTCTGACAGCGGCGCCACACATAAACCAACCAACGAACTTGGAAGGATAGATGGCCCAGCCAGGTCCATCTACGGGCCAAAGGAGAAGGCCCCAAGAAGCAAGGCAACACGTCAAGTGCCCGATGATAGCGGCACACACAAATATAGGGGCGCCGCACACCCACTATGTTTCACCGATGAGGTGCTGGACCATGAATTCCCAGCAGGGTTTAAACCCATAAACATAGAGGCCTACGATGGAACAACAGACCCTGGAGTCTGGATAGAAGATTATATACTGCACATACACATGGCCAGAGGAGACGATCTCCACGCCATAAAATACCTACCCCTCAAGCTCAAAGGGCCAGCCCGTCATTGGCTTAAAAGCCTCCCAGAAAACACTGTTGGAAGTTGGGAAGAGCTTGAGGACGCGTTTAGAGCAAATTTTCAAGGGACTTACGTCCGCCCTCCGGATGCAGATGATCTAAGTCATATAACTCAACAGCCCGGAGAGTCAGCGTGGAAATTCTGGAACAGGTTCCTTACCAAAAAGAACCAAATAGTCGACTGTCCGGACGCCGAAGCCTTAGCAGCTTTCAAGCATAATGTCCGAGACGAATGGCTTGCCAGGCACCTCGGTCAAGAGAAACCGAGGACAATGTCCCCACTAACAAGCCTCATGACCCGCTTCTGTGCGGGAGAAGATAGCTGGCTAGCAAGATGCAGCACCAGCGACCCAAGTACATCCGAGATAAGAGATGGAAACGGAAAATCACGGCGCAGAAAAGAGCAGCGCCGGAATAAAGAGAAAAGCCCAAAGAGCACGGCAGTCAACGCCGGATTCAAAAGCTCGCGGCCCAACAACAAAACACAACCTCTCAAGGATGACAGTGACGAATTGTCCAACTTAAACAAGATTTTGGGTCGGATATGTCAAATCCACAGTACCCCCGGAAGGCCTGCAAATCACACCCACAGGGATTGTTGGGTTTTTAAACAGTCCGGCCGACTAAATGCCGAACACAAGGGCCTCGACGCGTCAAGCGAAGAAGATAAACCCCACCAGCAGAGCACCGGAAAACAAAAGACTTTCCCACAAGAGGTCAAAACAGTAAACTCACTTAATGTGATAATACGGAAAAACAATGCGACACTTCCTAAAAAGAGCTTCGCGCGGTCCAAACCAGCAAACCATAAAGATTGGATATCAAAGCCAATCACTTTCGACCACCTGGACTACTCCAGAAGCGTTCGAAACACGGAACGGACTCCCCTGATATTAAATCCCATAATAGACGGATTACAATTTACTAACGTCCTAATGGACGGAGGCAGCAACTTAAACCTGCTATATTCAAACACAATCTGTAGGATGGGGATAGACCCTACCAAAATCCGACACAGCCGCACTTCCTTCAAAGGAGTGACGCCAGGCCCTCACGCCAAGTGCACAGGCTCTATATTACTAGAAGTCGTGTTCGGATCGCCGAACAATTTTCGACGCGAAAAATTAATTTTTCACATCGTCCCATTTGAAAGTGAATATCAAGCACTCTTAGGACGAAAGGCTTTTGTCCGCTTCAACGCCATAGCGCATTACGCGTCTCTTACACTCAAGATGCCTGGTCCACGTGGCGTCATTTCAGTGCGAGGGTCACTTAAAGACCCCGGACTCGGATAGATGAATCCGGCTTCAGCAGGCTAGGGGCTCCCTAGCCGCATACCTCTTCACAAGGGGCTGTGCGCACAAACAACCGCGGGTTCATACAAACCTCGCTTTAATTATTCATATTTCTTCTTTCACACATATTTTTCGCACGATTTATTTTCAAACTAAATGTTCCCCTCTTTTTACAGATGAACAACGTGCATACCCATCCAGGATAAACGGCACAACGAAGACACAGGCGCAGACGTGCAGTAGGGACCCGTTGTGAGGATTCTTTTCAGATTAAGACCCTGCGTAAACCTTTTTTACTGTCTTTTGTTGTTATTCTCCCTTGGTTTCTTCCTATAGCCAAAGCGGAGCCTGGCGTTTTGGCATCGGCCGCGTCAAAAGACCATGCCCGTACCTGGACACTAGGGGCTTAGGGCATCTCTGCCCATTATTATAAAGACCGAACACCTTAGGGAGTGTTCGGCGTCTCGAGTTAGGCATTATATGCATCAGCTCCGAATCATGTCTTTGGTCAAATGTTGGGTTTGCCCGGCTCCTGTGTTTTGCTGCCTTACGTTCCGTATCACCGGCTAACGCGGCACTAGGAGAACTACTGCGATTGTGCCCCAGTTTGGCTGGGCGAGCACCTCAGTAGAGAAAGCCGAAAACTGACTGTCATGATACAGCGAGAGACTGGTCAACCACTCGATCGACTACCGGAATGTTTAGAATTCCCCGCTTTGACGAAGGACCGTTTCCCGGTCAGGCACAAACACACCCCGAATTCGGAGATGTGCGGGGCCACCAGGGGCTATATCGTAGCCCCACCCTCGAGCTCCACTGGCTAAGTGAAAGTGATAAAGCATTATAGTCCGGATTGCCTCGTTCGCTACGCTACCACCTCCTTAAACAGGACCGAGACGTCGGATTAAGTGTGAAAACGCGCTATTTTTGCGAACACCCCTGCACCCTGTGCGTGGGGGCTGAAGCCGAAGACTGCAATCTTTCAAGTTATACAAATGTATACGTAAACGGTCGCACAGGAGAAGTTTTACTACTTGGGACGCACAAGTATAAAAAGCAGTTATAACATAATCATCGTTTTACAAGCTAATATGTTCATTTGAACGTGACATTTTTCGAGCACTGTGACTCTATTACACGAGCGCCACGCATAACTTCCCCAAAATAGTGCTCGGCGGGGAGCCGGTTTTCATCCGAATCCTGGGCCGCAACAGCGGTGGCATCCATCTCCGGACAGTGCGCCTTCATACGGGCAAGAGCCATTCACGCGCCCTCGATGCAGGCCGACCGCTTCATCTCCTTTATATGCGGCACCGCTCCAAGGAATTGCTGTAGTAAGCCGAAGTAGCTCGTCGCCTTGGGCCTCTCTGGCCACACATGAGCCACGATGTCAGTCATGGCAAGTCCGGACAATCTATTTAGTTCGGCCCATTCGGCCAACCGGTCTGTCAATGAAAGTGAGCGGCCCGGACTATGGAATTGAGACCAGTATAGCTCTTCCATCTTGTGATCCTCCTGGCTTCGGAAGTGCTCAACGGCATCAGCCGCACTTGCAGCTAAGTCCATATACGGATCCTCCGGACTCCACAGCCGCTCAAATTGAGCATATTTTCCATCCATAAACCGGCGACGGAGCAGAAAAGGCTTGCCAGCCACGATATCTCCGGCTTGGCGCAGTTCCTCCCTCATAGCCCGCATTGCAGAGCGGGCATCCTTGGCTTCGGCGGTGGCCTTCTTCAGGTCTTCCCGCTCCGATAAGCGCTCCTTTTCAAGAGCCTCATTGCGGTCGGCAGCATCCTTTACTTTCATGGCCAATTCGGCCACCTCCGCCCTGCTTAGGCAGTGCGCAGCCCTTTCGGCTTTCAACTCCTCGGCCGCCCTCGAGGCAGCCGCGTCACTCCTTCGGGCTTGCTCCTTGGCTCGAGCAAGTTCAGCCCGAAGGCTCTCCACAGCAGCAGCACCGTCTGTACAACAGCATATAATTAATCAGAGGAGGGTTTCGACCCCCTTAAATATAGCGACTGCGGAGAACTCATTTACCTTGCGACTCGTCAAGTCGCCGGTTGACAAGTGCGATGTCCGCATCCGCCATGTCAAGTTGCCGACTCAACTCGACAAACTCACTAGTCCGGCTAGCCCTCGGACTATCCGCCACCTGCATAGGAACGGCGGCATTCATTACTTGCGATTTCGATCCTCGGCACGCTGTCGCTCCCGACAACCTACCGAGTCCCAAGGGCTACTATCTATACAGGGTGCATTTTTATATGCAAAACTGTTAAAAGACAAATGGGTGCGTCATTCTCGCATACCTCAAATCCCGCCAGCAAACTCATGGCGGCATTGCGCAATCCACTCTCGGTGGACGAAATCCTTCCAATCACCATACGCATCAACGCACGGTGATCTTCTGAAATGGACGCCCTCTCAAGCAGATTCTTTAGTTCCCCCGGCCGGATACTAGTGGGTGCCGAACTCTCGGGCCCCTCCGGACTCGGGGATACCCTCCGTGACGATACTTCAGGCTCGCCCGCCTTATCCGACGGCGCTGCAGACGGAGGCGTATCACTCTCCATCATCTCCGGAAGAAGGTCTCCCGAAGACGAACTCCTCTGAGAAGGCTGCAGATCCGAACTGCAATATAAATATTTCGGTCACCCAGAGAGGCACAAATGAAGGCATTTCCTTACTAATTAATTCCCTTTTTCATACTCACGGCTCGCTGGAGGGCTGATCCTTTGGCGATGATTGTGCGTCCGGATTCTCGCCGGACGCCGGACCCCCCGGTGAAGATCTCTTCCCGCGCTTAGGGGCTTTGGCCTCCGGATCTTCGGAGGCGGTCCTCTTCTCCCCCTGGAGGGAGGGGCTCTTGATTCCCCCCTCCTTAGACACCCCTTTGGGTGAAATATTAGCTCCTCTGTTTTCCCCTTCGCCCCTTCCGTGGGCGCGACCTCCAACATTCTGACCAGCACGGGCTCCAGTGCGGTCTCTGGGAGGGGGGCCGGGCACCTTATCAGCCTTGATCACGCCACCCATTCCTGTGAAGAGTGATGAGTCAGGAGGCGAACTCTAGAAAGGCGTATGAATAGAAAGTCCGGACTCCGAGCTATTTACTTGAGTATCCGGGCGATTGCGGCTTAGGCCCGCGTCCTCGGCTAATTCCGGACACGCCACCTGCGGTCCAAGAACAACTTGTACATCTCCGCGGGTGTCACACCCATAAAGTGGTGGAGAATCCGAGGTCCCTCCGGGTTGAACTCCCATAGACGGAGAGGACGGCGTTTGCAGGGCAGAAGATGCCTGATCAGCATAACCTGCATCACCACGATCAGGTCGATCTCCCTCGCTTGGAGGTCTCGAATCCGGCCCTGCAGTGAGGGTGCGTCTTAGAACGGCCCCCAATTGAGCCCTTGGTTGACCCACGACACCAGCTGGCGTGGAGGTCCCGGGCGGAATAAAGGCGGCGGCTTTTGCCTGCTGCCCTTCGGAGCGGTGATATAGAACCACTCCTGCTGCCACAATACGAGTTCCTCTTGGAAGGAACCTTCGGGCCACGGGGCATCGGCCTTTTTGCTTATGGCCGCCCCGCCGCACTCCGCTTGACGGCCCCCGATCATCTTCGGCTCCACCTTGAAGGTCCTCAGCCACAGGCCAAAGTGGGGAGTGACACGGAGGAAGGCTTCGCAGACGATAATGAATGTGGAGATGTGGAGGATGGACTCCGGAGCCAAGTCGTGAAAGTCCAGCCCATAATAGAACATGAGTCCTCTCACGAAGGGGTCCGTCGGGAAGCCTAAACCCCGACGAAGGTGGGATACGAAGACAACGAACTCACCGGGCTCGGGGGCGGGCACGGCCTGCCCTTGGGCGGGCAACCTGTGCGAAACCTCGTAAGCCAGGTACTTGGCCTCACGTAACTTCGATATGTCCTCCTCTGTAACGGAGGAGGGCATCCACCGGCCCTGGAGGTCGGAGCCGGACATGGTTAAGAATCCGAAGCGCTCGAATCTGAGGCTCTAGGTGTTGGAACTGGGAGCGAGAAGGAGATTCGATGCGAGATTGAAGAACAAGGGCAGGCCTTGGTCCTCTTATAAAGGGGAAGAAATACCAAGAGCCGTCTCCGTGACTGTTCGGGATTCACCTTCGATAGAGGAGGCGTGGCGACGGGAACGGTTGGGTTACCCACGCACGTATTGATGAGAATCCCGGAATAAGGGGAACACGATCTCTGCATCGACAAGACGTGCCAAGGAAACCGCCTCGCTAAACGTGCTGAGGTGGTATAGTAAAAAATGATTCAAACAAAGGCTTGGTGGCGGTGTGATGTCACGCCGCATAATACGTCAGCAGATTGAACTAAGTGTACATTTTATTCTCTCTACGGTGGAATGTGGAATTTATTTTGCAGAGCCGGACACTATCCTGGTGTTCATGATCTTCTCTGGATTATTCAAGGGAGGAACCCGCCTTGCAATGCCGAACATTATGCACGCCGGACTTATCATCATTGAAGCCTGGTTCAGGGGCTACTGAGGGAGTCCTGGACTAGGGGGTGTCCGGACAGCCGGACTATCATTATCCGCCGGACTCCAAGACTACGAAGATACAAGATTGAAGACTCCATCCCGTGTCCGGATGGGACTTTCCTTGGCGTGGAAGTCAAGCTTGGCAATATGGATATGTAGATCTCCTACCATTGTAACCGACTCTGTGTAACCCTAGCCTCCTCCGGTGTCTATATAAACCGGAGGGCTTTAGTCCATAGGACAACATACATTACAACAATCATACCATAGGCTAGCTTCTAGGGTTTAGCCTCTTTAATCTTGTGGTAGATCCACTCTTGTACTACCCATATCATCAATATTAATCGAGCAGGACGTAGGGTTTTACCTCCATCAAGAGGGCCCGAACCTGGGTAAAAACATCGCGTCCCTCGTCTCTTGTTACCATCTGCCTAGACGCACAGTTCGGGACCCCCTACCCGAGATCCGCCGGTTTTGACACCGACACTCTCCCTCTCTCCATGCTGGATCAAGGCATGGGAGACGTCACCGGGCTGTATGTGTGTTGAACGTGGAGGTGCCGTCCGTTCGGCACTAGGATCTCCGGTGATTTGGATCACGACGAGTACGACTCCTTCAATCCCGTTCTCTTGAACGCTTCCGCTTAGCGACCTACAAGGGTATGTAGATGCACTCTCCTTCTCCTCGTTGCTAGTCTCTCCATAGATAGATCTTGGTGACTCATAGGAATTTTTTTGAATTTCTGCTACGTTCCCCAACAGTGGCATCATGAGCTAGGTCTATTGCGTAGATTCTTTGCACGAGTAGAACACAAAGTAGTTGTGGGCGTTGATTTTGTTCAATATGATTACCGTTACTAGTCCAATCTTGTTTCGACGGTATTGTGGGATGAAGCGGCCCGGACCGACCTTACACGTACTCTTACGTGAGACAAGTTCCACCGACTGACATGCACTTGGTGCATAAGGTGGCTAGCGGGTGCCAGTCTCTCCCACTTTAGTCGGAACGGATTCAATGAAAAGGGTCCTTATGAAGGGTAAATAGCAATTGGCATATCACGTTGTGGTTTTGTGTAGGTAAGAAACGTTCTTGCTAGAAACCCATAGCAGCCACGTAAAACATGCAAACAACAATTAGAGGATGTCTAACTTGTTTTTGCAGGGTATGCTATGTGATGTGATATGGCCAAGAAGAATGTGATGAATGATATGTGATGTATGAGATTGATCATGTTCTTGTAATAGGAATCATGACTTGCATGTCGATGAGCATGACAGCCGGCAGGAGCCATAGGAGTTGTCTTAATTTATTGTATGACTTGCGTGTCATTAAACAACGCCATGTAATTACTTTACTTTATTGCTAACCGGTAGCCATAGTAGTAGAAGTAATAGTTGGTGAGACAACTTCATGAAGACACGATGATGGAGATCATGATGATGGAGATCATGATGATGGAGATCATGGTGTCATGCCGGTGACGATGATGATCATGGAGCCCCGAAGATGGAGATCAAAAGGAGCAATGTGATATTGGCCATATCATGTCACTATTTGATTGCATGTGATGTTTATCATGTTTATGCATCTTATTTGCTTAGAACGACGGTAGTAAATAAGATGATCCCTCATTAAAATTTCAAGAAAGTGTTCCCCCTAACTGTGCACCGTTGTGGAAGTTCGTCGTTTCGAAGCACCACGTGATGATCGGGTGTGATACATTCTTACGTTCACATACAATGGGTGTAAGCCAGATTTACACACGCGAAACACTTAGGTTGACTTGACGAGCCTAGCATGTACAGACATGGCCTCGGAACACAGGAGACCGAAAGGTCGAGCATGAGTCGTATAGTAGATACGATCAACATGAAGATGTTCACCGATGATGACTAGTCCGTCTCACGTGATGATCGGACACGGCCTAGTTGACTCGGATCATGTAATCACTTAGATGACTAGAGGGATGTCTATCTGAGTGGGAGTTCATAAGATGAACTTAATTATCCTGAACATAGTCAAAAGATCTCTGCAAATTATGTCGTAAGCTCGCGCTTTAGTTCCACTATTTAGATATGTTCCTAGAGAAAATATAGTTGAAAGTTGATAGTAGCGATTATGCGGACAGTAGAAAGCTTATGTCCTTAATACACCGCTCAGTGTGCTGAACCCCAAACGTCGTTTGTGGATGTTGCGAACATCGGACATACACGTTTTGATAACTACGTGATAGTTCAGTTAAATGGTTTAGAGTTGAGGCACCAAAGACGTTTTCGAAACGTCGCGGAACATATGAGATGTTTCGAGGGCTGAAATTGGGATTTCCGGCTCGTGCCCACGTCAAGAGGTATAAGACCTCCGACGATTTTCTTAGCCTGCAAACTAAGGGAGAAAAGCTCAATCATTGAGCTTGTGCTCAGATTGTCTGAGTACAACAACCACTTTAATCGAGTGGGAGTTATCTTCCAGATGAGATAGTGATGTTTCTCCAAAGTCATTGCCACCAAGCTACTTGAGCTTCGTGATGAACTATAACATAGCAGGGATAGATATGATGATCCTTGAAGTATTCGCGATGTCTGACACCGCGAAAGTTGAAATCAAGAAGGAGCATCAATTGTTGATGGTTAGTGAAACCACTAGTTTCAAGAAGGGCAAGAGCAAGAAGGGATACTTCATGAAACGGCAAATCAGTTGCTGCTCTAGTGAAGAAACCCAAGGTTGAACTCAAACCCGAGACTAAGTGCTTCTATAATAAGGGGAACAGCCACTGGAGCAGAATTACCCTAGATATTTGGTAGATGAGAAGGCTGGCAAGGTCGATAGAAGTATATTGGATATACATTATATTAATGTGTGCTTTACTAGTACCCCTAGTAGCACCAGGGTATTAGATACCGGTTCGGTTGCTAAGTGTTAGTAACTCGAAATAAAAGGCTACGGAATAAACGGAGACTAGCTAAAGGTGAGCTGACGATATGTGTTGGAAGTGTTTCCAAGTTTGATGTGATCAAACATCGCACGCTCCCTCTACAATCAAGATTAGTATTAAACCTGAATAATTGTATTTTGGTGTTTGCGTTGAGCATAGACATGATTGGATTATCTCTATCGCAATACGGTTATTCATTTAAGGAGAATAATGGTTGCTCTATTTATTTGAATAATACCTTTAATGGTCTTGCACCTAAAGGAATGGTTTATTGAATCTCGATCATAGTGATACACATTTTCATGCCAAAAGATATAAGATAGTAATGATAGTACCACTTGCTTGTGGCACTGCCATGTAAGTCATATTGGTATAAAACGCATGAAGAAGCTCCATGTTGATGGATCTTTGGACTCACTCATTTTTGAAAAGTTTGAGAAATGCGAACCATGTCTATTGGTGTATATGCATGAAGAAACTCCATGCAGATGGATCATTTGGACTCACTTGATTTTTAATCACTTGAGATATGCAAATCATACCACATGGGCAAGATGACTGAAAAGCCTCGTTTTCAGTAAGATGGAACAAGATAGCAACTTGTTGGAAGTAACACATTTCGATGTGTGCAGTCCAATGAGTGCTGAGGCATGCAGTGAATATCGTTATGTTCTTACTTCACAAATGATTCGAGTAGATGTTGAGTATATTTACTTGATGAAACACAAGTCTGAATTATTGAATGGTTCAAGTAATTTCAGAGTGAAGTTGAAGATCATTGTGACAAGAGGATAAAATATCTATGATATGATCATAGAGATGAGTATCCGAGTTACGAGTTTGGCACACAATTAAGACATTGTGGAGATTGTTTCACAACCAATACCGCCTGGAACACCATAGTGTGATGGTGTGTCCGAACATCATAACTACACCCTATTGGATATGGTGCATACCATGATGTCTCTTATCGAATTACCACTATCATTCATTGGTTAGGCATTAGAGACAACCGCACTCACTTTAATAGGGCACCACGTAATTCCGTTGAGACGACACCGTTTGAACTATGGTTTGGAGAAACCTAAGTTGTCGTTTCTTAAAAGTTTGGGGCTGCGACGCTTATGTGAAAAAGTTTCAGGTTGATAAGCTCAAACCCAAAGCGGATAAAATGCATCTTCATAGGACACCCAAAACAGTTGGGTATACCTCCTAATTCAGATCCGAAAGCAATAGGGATTGTTTCTTGAATCAGGTCCTATCTCGAGGAAAAGTTTGTCTCAAAAATTGAGTGGGAGGATGGTGGAGACTTGATGAGGTTATTGAACCGTCACTTCAACAAGTGTGTAGCAGGGCACATGAAGTTGTTCCTGTGGCGCCTACACCAATTGAAGTAGATGCTTATGATAGTGATCATGAAGTTTTGGATCAAGTCACTACCGTACCTAGTAGGGTGACAAGGATGCGTACTACTTCAGAGTGGTACACTAATCCTGTCTTGAAGGTCATGTTGCTAGACAACAATGAACCTACGAGCTATGGAGAAGCGATGGTGGGCCCAAATTCCGACAAATGGTTAGAAGCCATGAAATCCGAGATAGGATCCATGTATCAGAACAAAGCCTGAACTTTGGTGGACTTGCCCGATGATCGGCAAGCCATTGAGATAAATGGATCTTTAAGAAGAAGACGCACGTGGACGGTAATGTCACCGTCTGTGAAGCTCGACTTGTGGCGAAGAGTTCTTCACAAGTTCAAGGAGTTGACTACGATGAGATTTTCTCATCCGTAGCGAAGCTTAAGTCCGTCGGAATCATGTTAGCATTAGCTGCATTTATGAAATCTGGCAGATGGATGTCAAAACGAGTTTCCTTACCAGTCTTCGTATGGAAAGGTTGTATGTGATACAATCAGAAAGTTTTTGTCGATCCTAAGGATGCTAAAAGGTATGCTGGCTCCAGCGATCCTTCTAAGGACTAGAGTAAGCATCTCGGAGTTGGAATGTACACTTTGATGAGATGATCAAAGATTTTAGGTTTATACAAAGTTTATGAGAAACTTGTATTTCCAAAGAAGTGAGTGGGAGCACTATAGAATTTCTGATGAGTATATGTTGTTGACATATTGTTGATCAGAAATGATGTAGAATTTCTGGAAAGCATATAGGGTTATTTGAAAGATGTTTTTCAATAGAAAACCTGGATTAAGCTACTTGAACATTGAGCATCAAGATCTATAAGGATAGATCAAAATGCTTAATAATACTTTCAAATGAGCACGTACCTTGACATGATCTTGAAAGTGTTCAAGATGGAACAGTCAAAGAAGGAGTTCTTGCCTGAGTTGTAAGGTATGAAGTTAAGACTTAAAGCTCGACCACGGCAGAAAAGAGAGAAAGGACGAAGGTCATCCCCTATGCTTTAAACGTAGGCTCTACAGTATGCTATGCTGAGTACCGCACCTGATGTGTGCCTTGCTACATATCTGGCAAGAGGGTACAAAGGTGATCAAGGAGTGGATCACCAGATGGCGGTCAAAATTATCCTTAGAGGAATAAGGATATGTTTCTCGATTATGGAGGTGATAAAGAGTTCGACTTAAAGAGTTACGTTGATGCAAGCTTTAACACCTATCCGAGTGACTCTGAGTAGCAAACCGGATACGTATAATGGAACAACCATTTGGAATAGCTCCAAGTGGAGCGTGGAAGCAGCATTTACAATATGACATAGAGATTTGCAAAGTACATACGGATCTGAATGTTGCAGACCCGTTGACAAAAACTTCTCTCACAAGCAAAACATGATCAAACTCCAGAACTCATTGAATCTTAATCACATGATGATGTGAACTAGTTTAATGACACTAGTAAACTCTTTGGATGTTGGTCACATGGTGATGTGACGTGTGAGTGTTAATCACATGGCGATGTGAACTAGATTATTGACTCTAGTGCAAGTGGGAGACTGTTGGAAATATGCCCTAGAGGCAATACTAAATTAGTTATTATTGTATTTCCTTGTTCGTGATAATCGTTTATTATCCATACTATAATTGTATTGATAGGAAACTCAAATACATGTGTGGGTACATAGACAACACCATGTCCCTAGTAAGCCTCTAGTTGACTAGCTCGTTGATCAATAGATGGTTACGGTTTCCTGACCATGGACATTGGATGTCGTTGATAACGGGATCACATTATTAGAAGAATGATGTGATGGACAAGACCCAATCCTAAGCCTAGCACAAAGATCGTCGTTCGTATGCTAAAGCTGTTCTAATGTCAAGTATCATTTCCTTAGACCATGAGATTGTGCAACTCCCGGATACCATAGGAATGCTTTGGGTGTACCAAACGTCACAACGTAACTGGGTGGCTATAAAGGTGCACTACAGGTATCTCCGAAAGTGTCTGTTGGGTTGGCACGAATCGAGACTGCGATTTGTCACTCCGTGTAAACGGAGAGGTATCTCTAGGCCCACTCGGTAGGACATCATCATAATGTGCACAATGTGACCAAGGGGTTGATCACGGGATGATGTGTTACGGAACGAGTAAAGAGACTTGCCGGTAACGAGATGGAACAAGGTATCGGTATACCGACGATCGAATCTCGGGCAAGTATAATACCGCTAGACAAAGGGAATTGTATACGGGATTGATTGAGTCCTTGACATCGTGGTTCATCCGATGAGATCATCGTGGAACATGTGGGAGCCAACATGGGTATCCAGATCCCGCTGTTGGTTATTGACCGGAGAACGTCTCGGTCATGTCTGCATGGTTCTCGAACCCGTAGGGTCTACACACTTAAGGTTCGATGACGCTAGGGTTATAAAGGAAGTTTGTATGTGGTTACCAAATGTTGTTCGGAGTCCCGGATGAGATCCCGGACGTCACGAGGAGTTCCGGAATGGTCCGGAGGTAAAGATTTATATATGGGAAGTCCTGTTTTGGTCACCAGAAAAGTTTCGGGTTTTTTTGGTAACGTACCAGGACCACCGGGAGGGTCCTGGGGTCCACCAAGTGGGGCTACCATCCCTGGAGGACTGCTTGGGCCAAGTGTGGGAGGGGACCAGCCCCAGATGGGCTGGTGCGCCCCCCACAAGGCCCAAGGCACAGGGAAGTGTGGGAGGGGGGCAAACCCTAGGGCAGATGGGCCCTAAGGCCCACCCCAGGTGCACCTCCCCTCTCCCCCCCTTCTGGCCACGACCTAGATGGGATCTGGGGGCTGCCGCCACCCCTAGGGAGGGAACCCTAGAGGGGCGTAGCCCCCTCCCCTCCTCCTATAAATAGTGGGGGTTTTGGGGCTGCCAGAGACACGAGAACCTCTCCCTCTTGGCGCAGCCCTACCTCTCTCCCTCCTCCTCTCCCGCGGTGCTTGGCGAAGCCCTGCAGGATTGCCACGCTCCTCCATCACCACCACGCCGTTGTGCTGCTGCTGGATGGAGTCTTCCTCAACCTCTCCCTCTCTCCTTGCTGGATCAAGGCATGGGAGACGTCACCGGGCTGTACATGTGTTGATCGCGGAGGTGCCGTCCATTCGGCACTAGGATCTCCGGTGATTTGGATCACGACGAGTACGACTCCTTCAACCCCGTTCTCTTGAACGCTTCCGCTTAGCGATCTACAAGGGTATGTAGATGCACTCTCCTTCTCCTCGTTGCTAGTCTCTCCATAGATAGATCTTGGTGACTCGTAGGAATTTTTTTGAATTTCTGCTACGTTCCCCAACACGGGCGCCAACCCTACGACGACAGACGGACTCACGATGGTGATCGCATGCCAAGTCCTACTCATGCATCAAGGGACACTTGAGACCCGTTGTTCAATGCGAGATCCGTTCTCGCTCAGAACCTTGTCGACAAAGGCCGATCCCTACGGGAGGGCCAAGATCACGACGTACCGAGTGGTTTCGTACAATCAGGTCCCGAGTGCTTCAGTCGTTACATATGAGCGGCTAAGATTCCCAACAACTTCAGGTTAACCACGGGGATCGGCAAGTTCACCGGCGAATCCAAGCCTGAAATTTGGCTAAAAGATTATCGAGTAGCAGTCTAGCTTGGCAATGGCAACGATAATGTGGCCATGAAGCATTTGTCGCTGATGCTAGAGGGTTCTGCTCGGGCTTGGTTAACACAGCTCCAGCTGGGTAGCATTTTCTGCTGGGACGATGTGACGAAGGTGTTTGTCAAGACCTTTGAAGGCACATACAAGAGAGTAGGAGGTTTGACCAAATTGCAGCATTGTGTGCAGAAGCAGAACAGGACTCTTCGGGAGTATATCCAGTGGTGGACCACTCTGCACAATACGGTGGAGAACGTCACCGAGCACTAGCTAGGCAATCTACACCTTCAAGGCTGGAGTTACGTACTAGTAGCTGAACATGAAGTTCAGCCGAACTGAGACCCCGACTCTTAGTCGGGCTATGGAAATAGCCAACCGTTATGCCAACGGTGAAGAGGAAGACCAACTAAGGAGTGGAAAGAGCCGAGTCGGTGACACGCATCAATCAGAAAACAACGGCAAGAAGCACAAACATAAGGCTGACGCTGGAGGGAGCGCCGAGGCTGCGGCTCTGACCGACCAAGGCAAGAGCAAAGCCTTTCAAAAGCAGAAAAAGGATTGGAAGGAGAAAAAGCAAGTCACCATGAAGAGCGACATCCTCGACCAACCTTCCGGATCCATATGAAGAAAGATGAGGAGGGCATTTTAATTTTTCCCAAACACACCACTTGGGAGTGTTGACTCCTGAAGCAAGAGAAGCGGCAAGATTCCTCTGGAGACAAGGATGAAGATGACGATGATGAGGTCAAGGGTACTTCTGGGTACCCCAACGTCGAGAATGTCTTTATGATCTTTGCTGACATCGACAGCAAGAGTCACCTCAAAGTCATCAACCGAGAAGTCAACATGGCAGTTCCGACTGTCACCAAATTCCTCAACTGGGCAAAGAAGCCAGTAACCTTTGATCAGTAAGATCAACTGGCTAACATACCAACCCCTGGGTGGTAGATCCAGTCATTGGAGGAGTTCGACTGCGCAAAGTCCTAATGGACGGCGGCGGCGAGCTTAATATCCTTTACGCCGACACATTGGAGGCGATGGGCATCCCGATGACTCGGCTCAGCAAGAGCAACATGCATTTCCATGGGGTAATCTCTGGGAAGAAGGCTAAATTACTCAGCCAGATTGCCCTCGGCATCGTATTCGACAAGGAGAAAAACTTCAGAAAGGAACGACTGACTTTCGAGGTGGTGGACTTCCGAAGTGCTTATCACGCCATCTTGGGTAGGCCTGCCTATGCACGTTTTATGGCCCGTCCATTTTACATGTATCTTAAGCTTAAGAGCCAGGACCGAAAGGTGTGATCACCATGACAGGCAATCGGATGTTGGCTGAAGAGTACCTCCAAAAGGGTTCCCTGATAGCTGATGAGTAGATGGTGATGGCCGAGCTGGACGAATACAAGAAAGCGGTGGACGCAAGCGAGTTGCTGAAGTCCGAGAAGCCGACTGTGGAATTTGCTTTCCAGTCGGCCAAAGAAACAAAGCCGGTGCACATCCATCCCGAAGACCCGAACGTTTCCCCGACCAACATCTCCACCACCCTGGACAGAAATAGGAAGCAACACTCATCCAGTTCCTCTGTGGGAACTGGGACATCTTCGCATGAAAGCCTTCTAACATGCTGGGTGTTCCCCATCGCATATAAGGATGTATTTGGTGATTAGTTGCTGACCAAGGCCATCGCTTCGATGTGGTCTGTCTCCATCATGATGGAACAACTGTATCTGTCGTTTTTCCCCTACGCTGTGGCTAGGGTTTCTTTCCTCCTGGCGATCGGATCGCCGGCAAGTCCCTATCCAACACCAACTCCTCCTCCCTGGCGGGCAAACGCCAGCGAGTCCTCTGCAGCTAAATATGCACCCCCTCTCGGAGGGTTCGTGGCCTTCTTCTCCGTCGATCCGGTCGCGATGGCGTCGACGGCGGATGCCCAATCGGGAACAAGCGATGGTTGTAGCGCTGCTGTGAAGTCAGATCTGGGAGATTTTTTGGAACAGTTGAACTTGGAAGAAGAAGAATCCGATGACCTGGTCATCGATGAGGATGATCCTGAAATCAACAAAAGCGTCAGATGGCTTGCCCTAGCTAGGGTTCACACTGATAAGTCCTTTAGGCAGACAGCTTTTTACAGGGAGATGCGCGCGGCGTGGAATACAGCCCAGCCGGTTAGGTTTCGGCCGGTTGGACCGAATCTATTCGTCATGCATGCTTCCTGTCTGGGAGATTGGGAGCGCATGCTTGACTAAGGGCCATGGCTATTCAGGAATATGCTTGTGTTAATGTGTTCATATGATGGTTTCACTAAGGCCGAGGAAGTTCCAATGGATTTCATGCCAATCTGGCTACAAATCCACAAACTTCCTGGAGGGTTCTATAAGGGAAAGATTGTGCAACATCTGCTGCGGAATTTGGGTGAGATTCTGGAGATGAGGCTTAATGGAAATACTAGAGGAGATTATGTAAGAATTCGCATCCGCCATGATATTAGACAGCCTTTGACAAAATTTGTTAGCATCGTCAGAGGCGGGGAGAGGAGGTGTTTCTGGTTCGGTATGAGAAGCTGGCCAGATTCTGCAGCGTCTGCGGCCTAATTGGCCATGAGTACAAAGAATGTGGCAGCGGCATTCATGAGGACAAGGGTAAGAAATATGGGGCATGGCTATACGCTAATGGACCCAACAGACAGCATCAGGAGGAAATGCCTGCGAGAGGAGGCACACGGCAACATGAGGCCACACCCCAGCAGGGGAATAAGTCAGGGAAGGGGACGGTTGATCCTGAAACAGTAGATATAGCTACATGTCCGTCAAAAACTGGCCGTACCTCCATGCAGGTGGATCCGGCGGCCAGAAAGAGATTAGCATTGGATGTGGTGGGTGCTGATGCGGTGCATGGAGTCCAGAAGCCAACGGATGAGGTTCTTGCGGTGACACTTGGGAAAGGAGAGGATGATGGGACCAACTCTCCTAGTAGCAGCAATGGAAGTAAGAGAGCAAAGACTAACTCAGATAACATATCTGGCAATAGATCGGCGGCCTCCTTGGGGGAGGACCGCCGGGCACAATGAGTTTTTTATGTTGGAACTGCCAGGGGGGACCGCCGGACAGTTCGTGAGGTATTGGCCCTCTTTAACGCCAATTCCCCGGGGCTTATATTCTTATCTGAAACTAGACAAGCCTCAAGTAAGATGGAGCGTCTTAAGTGGATATTACAGATGAAGGGTTTTGTGGGGGTATCGAGCCAGGGTCTGAGTGGTGGCCTGGCTCTGTACTGGGATGAGAGTCTGCAAGTGACAGTTTTGGATGCTTGTGTATGGTACATTGATGTGCGAATTGTGGATGCAACAATGATAAATCATGGAGGACAACTTTTGTGCATGGCGAGCCGAGAGTGGAGAATCGGCATCGCATGTGGAGCACACTATCTAACCTTAGGGCAGTTTCCGCAGAACCATGGTTAGTGTGTCGCGATTTTAGTGAAGCTATGTGGCAACATGAGCACTTCTCTCAATCTCATCGGTCTAAAAATCAAATGCAAGTGTTTCGTGATTGTCTGGTAGTATGTGACCTGATGGATCTTGGGTTCAGTGGCGTTCCTTTCACATACGATAATGGCTAGTATGGGGTGAGGAATGTACGGGTTCGTCTGGATAGGGCTTGTGCGGACGAGGCATGGAAGGATCTGTTCCCCCTTGAGGGAGTCCTGGACTAGGGGGTGTCCGGACAGCCGGACTATCATCGTCCGCCGGACTCCAAGACTATGAAGATACAAGATTGAAGACTTCGCCCCGTGTCCGGATGGGACTTTCCTTGGCGTGGGAGGCAAGCTTGGCAATACGGATATGTAGATCTCCTACCATTGTAACCGACTCTGTGTAACCCTAGCCCTCTCCGGTGTCTATATAAACCGGAGGGCTTTAGTCCGTAGGACACAACATCCATTACAACAATCATACCATAGGCTAGCTTCTAGGGTTTAGCCTCCTTGATCTTGTGGTCGATCCACTCTTGTAATACACATCATCAATATTAATCAAGCAGGACGTAGGGTTTTACCTCCATCAAGAGGGCCCGAACCTGGGTAAAACATCGTGTCCCTTGTCTCCTGTTACCATCCGCCTAGACACACAGTTCGGGACCCCCTACCCGAGATCCGCCGGTTTTGACACCGACATTGGTGCTTTCATTGAGAGTTCCTCTGTGTCGTCACCGATAGGCTTGATGGCTCCTCCAATCAACAACAACGCCGTCCAGGGTGAGACTTTTCTCCCCGGACAGATCTTCGTATTCGGCGGCTTCGCGCTGTGGGCCAATTCACTTGGCCATCTGGAGCAGATCGAAAGCTACGCCCCTGGCCATCAGGTCAGGTTCGGAAGCCTAAACTTCACGACCGACATCCGCGGAGACTTGGTCTTCGACGGACTCGAGCCATAGCCGAGCGTGCCGCGCTGTCACGATGGGCATGATTTAGCTCTGCCGCCGGACAGTGCCTTGGTGGCCGCACATGAATCTGCTCCGGCCCTTAGTCCAGAGCCGATCACGCAGATCGAGGACCGGTGGCTGGACACCGCCTCGGGGGCTGCAACTTCCACGACGATGGAGCCGAACACTAACCTTGTCCCTTGCAAAGCTCGTGACTCCATGGTGCCGGACTCCCTGCCGGACTCCGAACCTCCCGCGCCCCTGCCAATCGAATCTGATTGGGCGCCGATCATGGAGTTCACCGCCGCGGACATCTTCCAACACTCACCCTTTGGCGACATCCTAAATTCGCTAAAGCATCTCTCGCTATCCGGAGAGCCCTGGCCGGACTACGGCCAGGATGGTTGGGATGCGGACGACGAAGAAATTCAAAACCCACCCACCACCCACTTTGTAGCCACTATCGACGATCTAACCGACATGCTAGATTATGACTCCGAAGACATCGACGGTATGGACGACGATGCCGGAGACGATCAGGAACCAGCGCCTACAGGGCACTGGAAGTCCACCTCGTCATATGACATATACATGGTGGACACCCCAAAAGATGGGGACGGCGAAGAAGCAGCGGAGGCAGATTCCTTAAAGAAACAGCCCAAGCGCCGACGTCAGCGGCGCCGCTCTAAATCCCGCCACAGCAAGAATGGAGATTCCGGCACAAGAGATAATAACACCCCAGAAAGTGCCGAAGACAATCCCCTCCAGCAAGATTCAGCGCAGGAGGATGCAGAAGCAAGCCCTCACGAGAGAGCGGCAGACGAAGAGGTCGAGGATGATAATTACATACCTCCCTCCGGAGACGAGGCAAGCCTCAACGACGACGAATTCGTCGTGCCGGAGGATCCCGTCGAACAAGAGCGTTTTAAACGCAGGCTTATCGCCACGACAAATGGCCTAAAGAAAAAGCAGCAGCAGCTTCAAGCTGATCAAGACCTACTGGCCGACAGATGGACCGAGGTCCTCGCGGCCGAAGAGTATGAACTCGAACGCCCCTCCAAGAGCTACCCAAAACGCAAGTTGCTCCCCCGATTAGAGGAGGAAGCATACATACCTTCATCACCAAGGCACAATACGGCCGATCGACCACCCCGTGGTCGCGACAGAGAGGCATCCAGGCCCTCCACCAAGACCGTACCCCGGCATCGCTCCAAAAGTACGAAGCCAAGAGGGAACGCGGGGGACTTGCGAGATGTATTGGAGGACAAAGCAAGGCAATCCAGATCTATATATGGATCACGTGGGCGCCCCATGACCCACGACGAATACCATCGAGCCGGATACAACAACTCCGGCCGGGCCGAACATAGCAGACAATGCTCCCTTGAGCTATGTCGTGATATTGCTCAATACAGAGGCGCCGCACACCCGCTGTGCTTCACTGACGAAGTAATGGATCATCAAATCCCCGAAGGGTTTAAACCCGTAAACATTGAATCCTACGATGGCACAACAGACCCTGCGGTTTGGATCGAAGATTATCTCCTTCACATCCATATGGCCCGTGGCGACGATCTCCACGCCATCAAGTATCTCCCACTCAAGCTTAAAGGACCAGCTCGACATTGGCTTAACAGCTTGCCCGCAGAGTCAATTGGGTGTTGGGAAGACCTGGAAGCCACATTCCTCGACAACTTCCAGGGCACATACGTGCGACCACCAGACGCCGATGACCTCAGCCACATAATTCAGCAGCCAGATGAATCGGCCAGACAGTTCTGGACACGGTTCTTAACAAAGAAAAATCAAATCATCAACTGTCCGGACGCAGAGGCCCTCGCAGCCTTCAAACATAACATCCGCGACAAATGGCTAGCCCGGCACCTAGGACAGGAAAAGCCGAAATCCATGGCAGCCCTCACATCACTAATGACCCGCTTCTGTGCGGGAGAGGATAGCTGGCTAGCTCGCAGCAACAGCCTCAGTGAAAATGCTGGCAGTCCGGATACTAAGGACCACAACGGCAGGTCGCGTCGAAGCAAAACAAACGCCGCGTTAATGGCGACAAAAATGAGGATACGGCAGTCAACGCCGGATTCCGAGGCTCTAAACCCGGTCAGCGGAAGAAGCCATTCAAAAGAACCACTCTGGGTCCATCCAATCTGGACCGAATACTCGACCGCTCATGCTAGATACATGGCACCCCCGAAAAGCTAGCTAATCACACCAACAGAGATTGTTGGGTATTCAAGCAGGCAGGCAAGTTAATTGCCGAAAAAAATGACAAGGGGCTGCATAGCGACGACGAGGAAGAGACCCGGCCGCCGAACAGTAGAGGACAGAAGGGTTTCCCCCCACAAGTGCGGCAGTAAGCATGATATACGCAACCCATATACCCAAGAGGGAGCGGAAGCGTGCACTAAGGGACGTATATGCGATGGAGCCAGTCGCCCCGAAGTTCAATCCATGGTCCTCCTGTCCGATCACTTTCGATCGAAGAGACCATCCGACAAGCATCCGCCATGGCGGATTCACCGCATTGGTTTTAGACCCAATCGTCGATGGATTTCACCTCACGAGAGTCCTGATGGACGGCGGCAGTAGCCTGATCCTACTTTATCAGGATACAGTGCGCAAGATGGGCATAGACCCCTCAAGGATTAAACCTACAAAGACGACCTTCAAAGGCGTCATACCAGGTGTTGAAGCTAATTGTACAGGCTCAGTCACGCTGGAAGTGGTCTTCGGATCCCCGGATAATTGCCGGAGTGAGGAGTTAATCTTCGACATCGCCCCGTTCCGCAGCGGCTATCACGCTCTGCTCGGACGAACCGCGTTTGCAAAGTTAAACGCGGTGCCGCATTATGCATACCTCAAGCTCAAGATGCCAGGCCCTCGTGGAGTCATTACGGTCAATGGAAATATGGAACGCTCCCTCCGAACGGAGGAACATACAGCGACTCTCGCGGTAGAAGTACAGAGCAGCCTTCTAAGGCAATTTTCGAGTCCGGCCGTTAAACGACCGGACACGGCCAAACGCGCCCGGAGCAACATCAATCAAGACCACTTGGCACGTTCCGAGCACGCGTAGCAATGCGGCCCCAACCCCAGCCCTCGCATGATTGCAAGACCAACCCTCCGCGTACATCATTACGCTCTGGAAATACCATGGGCATAGGGGGAGGGGCACGACCACAATAGACCCAGAGTGCGGCTCGAACACACCAGGGGCTCCCAAGTGTGTCACTCTTTTTATTTTCCTTCTTCTTATATACAGGACTCCGTTCACCAGAGGCCCTGTCCGGCGGGGTGCCCGCCGAACTTACGATGCAACAGCCAGGGAGGGACAAAGGCCGCGACGAACACTCAGGTGGTCTCCATTAAGAGCATTAAATTTGATTATACACACCAGTCCGCAGCCCACCCCTGGAGGGGGACATGTTTAATTAGTCCAATCCCTTGCTTACCACACTATTTGTATCATTCCGCACTCATAGCAGAATTCCTTAAATAAATAATGCAGCATTTTTTGCCTATAATTGCATCACTTTACATATATGTTCATTAATGACATCTTGCACCCGTATATTTTGGTACGGCCGAATACACCAGGGGCTTATGTTCCCCGCATTATGGTGTGATAAGTCCGAACACTTTCACAAGTGCGGCACCCCGAACTTATAACATTATATGAATCAGCTCCGAATCATGTCTTGGGTCAATAGTTGGGTTTGCCCGGCTTCCATGTTTTGGTACCTTACGTTCCGTTCCGTCGGCTAAGGTAGCACTGGGAGAACCACTGCGATTGCGCCCCGGTTGAGCTGGGCGAGCGCCTCAGTGGAGAAAGCTAAAACTGACTGGCATGATAAGGCGAGAGACTGATCTCTGTTCGAGAGGTCTTTTCGGGTCCCTAAAGACTTATGCCGCTTCGAGCGAAGAACCGGATAATGTCCGACAAAGGCGTGGATAGCGCCCCGAATTTGGTCTTCCGAATACTAGGGGCTTCGCCGAAATTTAAAATTATAGAATTCTATGGCTAAGTGGGAGTGTTCAAGCATTATAAGTCCGGTTGCCTTGTTTGTTGTGTTGAGCGCCTCCCTAGATGGACCAAAAAATGGGAACAAGAGTGCTCAAGTTTATCCCGAACACCCCAGCACTAGTGGCATGGGGGCTGAAGCCGACGACTTGCCATCTCTCAGATTTTATAAACGGCCGCACAGAAGGTAATATTTTAAATTAAACAAGCATTGCTTAGCGCATATGAACAAAGTTTTCAGCGCACAGGATAACACATAGCGAGTTTACTCAATAATTACATCTTTGGGGCACTCACCCGCAATCTTGCGGGCACCCTTCAAGACAGTCTTATAGTACATCTCGGGCGTACGATACTCCTTGCCCGCTGGCGGTGCGTCAGTGATAAGCCGCTCCGCATCCAGCTTGCCCCAGTGCACCTTTGCGCGGGCAAGGGCCCGACGAGCACCTTCAATACAGGCGGAGCGCTTGATGACCTCCACCCAGGGGCACGCATCCACCAGCCGCCGCACGAGGCCGAAGTAGCTCCCAGGCATGGCCTCTCCAGGCCACAGCCGGACTATGAGGCCCTTCATGGCCTCCTCAGCTACCTTGTGGAGCTCGACCAGCTGCTTCAGCTGGTCGCTATGGGGCACCGGATGGCCGGCCTCAGCGTACTGAGACCAGAAGACCTTCTCCGTTGAGCTCCCCTCCTTGCCACGGTAGAATGCGGCGGCATCGGACACACTGTGAGGCAGATCTGCAAACGCCCCTGGAGAGCTCCGAATTCGGGTAAGTGTCAGGTAGTTTACATTAACATGCTTGCTTTGCATGAAAAATGCCTTACCCGCCGCTATTTTCTTCACATCCTCAACCTCCTGAAGGGCCTTACGGGCCTCGGCCTTGGCGGACTTGGCACTTTCGAGAGCCGAGGCGAGCTCGGACTCTCGAGTCTTTGAGTCGCGCTCCAAACTCTCATGCTTCTCCATGAGAGCCTGGAGCTCTTGCCGCACCTCCGCCACCCGCGCCTCCTGCTTCTCTCGCTCTGCCCGTTCCGCGGCCGCATTGCGTTCGGCCACGGACACAGCCTCCTTCAGGGTTGCCACCTCGCTCGTGGCCCCTGCAGTACCCATGTTATCCTTGTTATTATTTTATTGCATCCTAAATCCTTTTCTGTAAGGTAACTATTCAAAGTGGTGTTACTCACCTTCTTTGTCCTCGAGCTGCTTCTTGGCACGGCCGATCTCTTGCTCGGACCGCTCGAGATCCTGCTTCAATGCACCGACCTCCGCAGTCAGTGCGGCAGAGGTCAGCAGCGCAGCCTGCAAACCCATATTGACATACTTTTAAGCAACCCTGCGTATATCTTTTTAGATCCTCAGTCCGGCTTTTCTTTCCGAACACCGAACTGAGCATCAGGGGCTACTGTCTATGTGGTATTACATTACATAATTTTAACTTCTTACCTCAAAGCCTGTTAGAAGGCTACTGCAGGCTTCGGTCAGCCCGCTCTTGGCGAGCCGAACCTTCTGAATCACCGCACTCATGATAGTGCGGTGTTCTTCCTCGATGGAAGCACCTTTGAGCGCCTCCAACAAGTTGTCCGGTGCCTTCGGTTGGACGGGGGCCGCCGGTGTCACGGTCTTGCCCTTCTTGCGAAGGGGCCGCCTGCCGGACTCTGGAACCACTGCAGGTTCCGGCGTAGAGTCCGACACAAAGTCCGGGAGGCTGCCTTGCGGCTCCTTCGGAGCCTCCTCGTGATGGGTCCCTTCCCGGGATCCCACCTCGGCGTCCTCAGCGGCGCGAGGGGTGGAGGCAGTCGGGATGGAATCTACATCCGACGGAGCCAACGACCTGCTCGACGAAGCGGGGAGATCATCATCGGTCGGACTGCAGGCAATATGCGGCATTAGAAGGACGCTATGTGACAGAAAAAGAAATTATAAATCATTCAGGAATCCGGATACTTACGATCTCGCCGGAGGCCTGGCCCTTGAGGGCCATTCTTTGCCGCCAACGTTGGTGTTGGCGGAGCTGTCCGGGGGAATAGTCCTTCCCCTCTTGGACCCTTCGGCCTCCCCTGTTGGGGAAGCCTTCCTCTTCCTCTCTCCCTCCTTTGGGAGAGAATCTTCTTCCTCCTCCTCATCTTTGGGGGAGGAGTCCGCCTCGTAGTCGTCGGACACCTGAAAACGGGAACTCTTTCGAGTACCCGTGGCCACCTTCTTTGCCTTCTTCTCCGGCACCACATGCGGGGCCGGAACCAGCAGCCCCGCTAGACGGGCGTCTACTGGGTTTTCTGGCATGGGAGCCGGGCAGACGAGCTGCTCGGCCTTCTTCATCCAGTCCTGTCAAAGGAAAAGGGAGATTGAAACCCGCTTAGAGTCAAACTATTAACAACAAGTGTCCCGTAAAGGGGTAGAATCACTTACCTCGTCAACTGGACGCTGCGAGTGAAATCCGCGATCTTCAGTCGCGGACGCGGGAGCTTCGGCGCCCTTGAACAGCACCCTCCAGGCGCCTTCATACGTTGTGTCGAAGAGCCCGCTCAATGCCTGGTGTTGTGCCGGATCGAACTCCCACATGTGGAATGCCCGTTGTTGGCAGGGGAGAATCCGGCGGACGAGCATGACTTGGACCACGTTAACAAGCCTGAGCTTCTTGTTCACCAGCTTCTAGATACAGGCTTGGAGTCCCGTCAGCTCCTCCAAACTACCCCATAGCAAGCCCTTCTCTTTCCAGGAGGTGAGCTGCACAGGGATACCAGATCTGAACTCGGGGGCCGCCGCCCACGTAGGGTCGCGCGGCTCGGTGATGTAGAACCACCTCGATTGCCACCCCTTGACGGACTCCACAAAGCCCCCTTCGAACCAAAGGACGTTGGGCATCTTTCCCAACATGGCGCCTCCGCACTCCGCTTGAGTGCCCTTCACTACCTTCGGCTTGACATTGAAGGTCTTGAGCCACAAGCCGAAGTGGGGCTGGATGCAGAGGAAGGCCTCGCACACGACGATAAACGCCGAGATGTTGAGGATGAAGTTCGGCGCCAGATCGTGGAAGTCCAGGCCATAGTAGAACATGAGCCCCGGACAAAGGGGTGAAGTGGAAAGCCCAGTCCGCGGAGGAAGTGGGGAAGGAAAACGACCCTCTCATGGGGCCTGGGGGTGGGGATGAGCTGCCCCTTGTCGGTCAGCCGGTGCGCGATGTCGCTGGAGAGGTATCCGGCGCCGCGCAGCTTTGCAATGTGCTCCTCGTTAACGGTGGAGGCCAACCACTTGCCTCCCGCTCCGGACATGACTGGAGAAGGTTGAGGCGAGATGTGCGAACTTGGGCGCTGGAGCTCGAGTGCGCGGAGATGGATAAGCAGGGGAGGAAGAAGCCATAGCTGAAAGGGTGGATCCTTATCCCCTTATATATAGGCGGACGAAGACTATGCGTCCCCACCGGCCTAGTAAAACTCGCTTATCTCCCAAGCGCCACCATCAATGGCGCGGTTGGGTTACCCATGTCCGTATTGATGAGAATCCCGGAATAAGGGGAACACGATCTCTGCTTCGACAAGATGTGCCAAGGAAACCGCTTCGCTAAACGCGCTGAGGCGGTATAATAAAAAACGATTCAAGTAGAACCTTGGTAGTGGTGTGACGTCATGCCGCAAAATACGTCAACAGATTGAACTTGTGCACATATTATTCTCTCTACGGTGGAATGTGGAACTTATTTTGCAGAGGCGGACACTATCCAGGTGTTCACAATCTTCCATGGATTATTCGGAGGAGGAACCCGCCTTGCAATGCTGAACATTATGCGCGCCGGACTCATCGTCATTGAAGCCAGGTTCAGGGGCTACTGAGGGAATCCTGGACTAGGGGGTGTCCGGACAGCTGGACTATCATCGTCCGCCAGACTCCAAGACTATGAAGATACAAGATTGAAGACTTCGCTCCGTGTCCGGATGGGACTTTCCTTGGCGTGGGAGGCAAGCTTGGCAATACGGATATGTAGATCTCCTACCATTGTAACCGACTCTGTGTAACCCTAGCCCTCTCCGGTGTCTATATAAACTGGAGGGCTTTAGTCCGTACGACACGACATCCATTACAACAATCATACCATAGGCTAGCTTCTAGGGTTTAGCCTCCTTGATCTCGTGGTAGATCCACTCTTGTAATACACATCATCAATATTAATCAAGCAAGACGTAGTGTTTTACCTCCATCAAGAGGGCCTGAACCTGGGTAAAACATCGTGTCCCTTGTCTCCTGTTACCATCCGCCTAGACGCACAGTTCAGGACCCCCTACCCGAGATCCGCCGGTTTTGACACCGACACCGCTCTCGCAGGTGGTGCACCTTGCGACTTCTTGTTCGGACCACTGCCCGGTCCTAGTCCGGTTACTTTCAGCACCACTGAGAACTCGACCAGTGTCACGCTATGAAATCATGTGGGAGAGGCACCCTGGTCTATCTGCGGTGGTGGCTGATAGTTGGGAGCGCAGTCGCCCAGCTGGGAACTTAGGTGTGGTGCGGGACGCACTGAAAGAGATGATGAACAAGATGCGATCATGGAGTAAAGAAAATTTCGGTCATGTCATCTCAGACCCGGAGAAGCTACGAGCGGAGTTGGTAGACCTGCAACTTCATGATGCGGACAGGAGCTTGATCAAAACAGAAAATGCATCAACTGGATGAACTCCTCTATAGGGAGGAAATGCTTTGGTTGCAGAGATCGCGGATCACGTGGCTCAAAGAAGGAGAACGTAATACGGCATACCTCCACCGGCGTGCTGTGTGGCGGGCTCGAAGGAACAATATTCAACGTCTTCAACGACAGAATGGCACTTGGTGCTCTGTCCCGACGGAGATGCAGCGTATGGCCACGTCCTATTTTAAGGAGGTGTATACAAAGGACCCAACTTTGATGCCGGAGAGTGTATTGGAGGTTATTGCACCAAAGGTTACTCAAGGTATGAACGACTTGCTTTGTGCACCCTTCTCGGAGGAGGAGGTGTCTGATGCTCTGTTTCAGATCGGCCCACTCAAAGCGCCTGGAGCAGACGGTCTCCCGGCTAGATTTTTCCAAAGAAATTGGGCCGTGATGAAAGCTGAAATTATAGCGGCGGTTCTAGAATTCTTTAAGACTGGAACTATGCCTGAGGGGGTGAATGACACGGCTAGCGTTCTTATTCCGAAAGTTCCCTTTCCTAAGGAACTAAAGGAGTTTAGACCAATAAGCCTATGTAATGTTATCTATAAGATCGTTTCAAAGTGCTTGGTCAACAGGCTACGGCCGATGCTTGCGGAGTTAATATCAGAAAATCAGAGTGCCTTTATCCTAGGGAGGCTTATCTCTGACAATTCTATAATTGCTTTTGAATGCCTTCATCATATACAATCATTGAAATAGACCAGGCAGGCAGCGTGTGCTTATAAGCTTGATCTATCGAAGGCATATGATCGTGTCGATTGGGACTTTTTGGAGAAAGCTCTTGGCAAGTGGGGCTTTGCCCAACAGTGGATCTCGTGGATTATGGTTTGTGTGAAGTCTGTCAAATACTCGGTCAAATTCAACAGACACCTGCTTGAGAGTTTCATCCCTTCTAGAGGATTGAGGCAAGGTGATCCATTATCACCGTTTTTATTTCTTTTTGTTGCTGATGCCCTATCTGCTTTATTCTCAAAATCAGTTGAGGAGGGATCCCTGAAGGGAGTGTCTATATGTCGTGGTGCACCAGTTATTTCCCACCTGCTTTTTGCGGATGATACTATGTTGATGTTTGAAGCGTCTGGCCAACATGAGAGCATTGTCAAGGGACTGTTGAACACTTATACTTCAGCAATGGGTCAGCTCATTAACCCAGAGAAGTGTTCCATTCTTTTTTCAAACAACTGTTCGACTGTGGAGGCAGATGAGATCAAGAGCATACTTGAGGTTACGCAACAGGTGTTTGAGCCAAAGTATCTTGGTCTTCCGGTTGCGGAAGGGAGAATGCATAAGGGGAAATTTGAAAGGAAAGATTGAGAAAAAGATTAATCGATTGGAGTGAGCAATATGTCTCGTCGGGCAATAAAGAAATCTTGATCAAAGCGGTGGCACAAGCAATTCCCACATATGTTATGAGTGTGTTCAGGCTACCGGCTTCTATGTGTGATGATCTGACACGTATGATGAGACAGTATTGGTGGGGTGTTGAACAAGGCAAGAGGAAGATGGCTTGGCTTAGCTGGGAGAAAATGATCCTGCCCAAGGACATGGGAGGCATGGGATTCAGAGATATGAGGGCGTTTAACCAGGCTTTACTCGCAAAGCAAGCTTGGAGATTGCTTGATGGCCCGGACATCTTATGTGCACGCCTACTCCGGGCTAAATATTATCCCAATGGAAATCTTCTTGATACAGTCTTCCCCTCTAGCTCGTCTGCTGTGTGGAAGGGAATCTTGTTTGGACTTGAACTACTGAAGAAGGGCCTTATTTGGCGGGTGGGTGATGGGTCGCTAATCAGGACTTGGAGGGATCCTTGGATCCTGAGGATGCATGACTTCAAACCAATCACCCCGAAGAGGAACTGCAGATATAATTGGGTTGTAGACTTCCTTGATGAGGCATGTGCATGGAATTTGCAGATGCTACGACAATACTTCTAGGATATGGACGTCCGTGAAATCATCAAGATCCGGACGTCACCGCGCCAAGGCCAGGATTTTCTGGCTTGGTTTCCAGAAAAGAGCGGCTTGTTTACTGTCAAAAGCGCCTACCATCTAGCAGCAGAAACCCATGGGGCACAAGCTGGTGGATCGTCTAGCACTAGCCCTAATGGACACAGAACCATATGGCGGCGAGTGTGGGATGCTCGGCTGTCTCTTAAAATGAGGATCATGGTGTGGAAGGTGGTGTCAGGAGCATTAGCTACTAACCAATGCAAGAAATATAGGCACATATCCACGCGTGATACATGCCCTCTCTATGGTACGGAAAAAGAGACCAGCTTCCATGCGCTGGTTACATGTGATCATGCTCGGGCAGTGTGGACGCAGATCCGCTCACTATGGAACCTCCCTGATCCTATATTACTTCGAGATACAGGTAATGAATGGCTCCTGAATATCCTTATGCACTGTGATGATGCTATGCGGGATTGCACTATCATGCTCATTTGGAGGATCTGGACGTTGCGGTCGGATCTGGCGCATGGCAAAGAGGTACCGGCTCCGGCAGTAACGGCTGACTACTTGCAAAGCTATATGTACTCATTACAGCTGGCTAGGAGGTACTCTACTGAGGAGATCATCAAGGGGAAGATGCCAATGAAATGTGAAGACCCGATCAGGCCACGCAGGGAGGCGGCCCAGGCACCATGGCCACGACCTGCGGAGGGCCAACTCGCGCTTTCGGTCGATGGATCGTTCTTAGCTCCGGATGATTCAGCGGCAGCAGGCATGATACTAAGAAGACACGATGGGTCGGTGATCTTTGTAGCCTACCGATATATCTTTAATTGCAATGATGCGTGTCGTGGTTCTAAGTCTGACAGTAGAATGGGGGGTAGGTATGGAGAGGCAAGATCCTAGCTATGGAGCAGTTGTACAGACAAGGGATGTACGAGTTCAGGCCCTTCTCGGAGGAAGTAACAGCCCTACGTCTCGGAGCCCGGAGGCGGTCGACTGGATTATGTGTGTATAGATTACAGGGGTGCGAACCCTTTACACTGAGGAGGGGGGTGGCTTATATAGTGTCCGCCAGACCCCTCCGGCCCTCAGTTATGCAGGGTTTAAAGTACATTAAGGCCTGGTGTTACTGGTAATGCCTTACATAAAGTGTCATCATGGCCATAAAGACTACTTAATTACAGACCGTTGGATGCAGAGTGGCTCTTGATATCCTGGTGGTCGAGTGAGTCTTCATGGTCGAGTCCTTAGAGTCCGTCGAGTGAGTCTTCATGGTCGAGTCCTTCGAGTCCGTCGAGTGAAGTCTCTCTTGGTCGACTGGAAGGCAGCTTCTTTTGAGGATGTCCTTGGGAAGGGTACTTAAGACAGGTCTGTGACCCTACCCTAGTTACATGACTTCATCATTAGCCCCCAAATGGATCGAGGTTTGAGTGAGGAAGGAGTTGATAATATTTCTGACCTGTTTTTGTGTTCTGAACATGTCTCATTTTGGACCAATAATGTTTTTGTTGATGGAAGCAACTTTTCTTTCAGTCGCCTTGATCCATTCCTTTCTTCTGTCGAGTGAACTTTTGAACTTAGTAAACTTCCGAGCGACGGATCGCAGGAAATCTACCGTCTGACAGATTGATCTGCTGTTAGCGGATTTTGTGGGATCCAAATTTTGGGAAGCGCGCAAAGCGGGGCGGACCGCGGCGCTCGGATGGGATAAGGCGTAGATGCCTCGATTTTTGCGCTGTCTTTTTCACCACGTATCATGCGTGCGCGACTGTTTCGGGATGTGATAGGATCGCCCGGGCCTACCTGTCAGCCACTCGGAAGCGTCCTTATATAAGGCGCCGGGCGAGGGTTTTTGAACAGTGTCTCCCATTTCCTCCTCCGCCCTCTTCATCTCCGCCCGCAGTGCTTGCTCTCGCCTCCGCCCATCCACTCCTCGCGCGCTTCACCGGCAACAATGGTGAAGGAGAAGACGGCGGCCTTGGAGCGCGCGAAGAAGGCGACGGCGACGGGGAAAGCGAAGGGAAGGGCAGCCAGTCGGGGCGGATCTTCGTCAAGGTCCCGCCTGCCGCAAGGTTGGGTCCAAGGGGATTGGATCCGCTCGACCATCACTGAGACGGATCTCAATGACCTGGCCAACGAGGGCCTTATCCCTCACGGGGCAGCAAGGCTCCCGGGGACAGAGTGGCAACCGCAGCCGCAGGAGGGTGAGTGCGTTCTTCTAGCTACTCACGTAGACCGTGGGTTCTCTCTGCCGCCGAGTGTTTTCTTCTGAGGGTTCCTGAATTTCTTTGGGCGCAACTCCACCATTTCAATCCAAATTCCATTGCCTACCTTGCTGCCTTCGTGTCCATGTGCGAGAACTTCCTGGGTTGTCGACCACACTGGGGTCTCTTTAAGCACATATTCACCTGTCGCTCACAGACAGTGAAAAAGGCGAGTCCAGATGACGATAGGACTAAGGTTATTCAGATGTGCGGGGGTCTTGGGATTCAGATGAGGAGCAAGAGTACTTTTCCGGCCATGACCCTTCCTGAATCGGTCAGATGATGGCAGTCGACTTGGTTCTATTGCCAAGACGAGTCGACGCCGGGGCAGTCGACTGGTCTCCCTCCGTTTTCCATGGAGCGAGTGAACAAGCCCTCTTCTCTAAAGGTGCTTCCTGAAGAGAAATCCCAAGTAAAAATGTTGATGGAGCGTGTGGTCCAGCTCGTTCGGGACGGAGTGACGGGTATGGACCTTCTGGAGGTCTTCCTTAGACGGCGCATCCAACCGCTTCAGTACCGAGGCCACCCGATGTGGCTGTACTGTGGAACCGAAGATGAGACTCGGGTCCATCCAGAAGCAGTCGACGACGCTACACTGGAGAGGTGGATGACTGCAATCACAGGGAATAAGGACAACCCTCGAGGTGCCAGGAGGATAGCACCACTCGACCATACTTACACACCGGACATGGTATGCCCACTTAACGTCAATTGTAATCTTGCTTCATTCATTCTGCTTTGCTGCAAATCGGTCGATTGACCTTTGTTTTGTTTTGTTGTCAGGCCACCACTGAGTTATACTCGATGCCCAATGGAGCGCAGACACCGACTGAGGAGGAAGGAAGTGGGGGCGAAAGTCCGGAGGAGTGGGATTCGGATGCTGATGATGATGATGACGGTGATGACTCTGGTGAGGAGGAAGAGGAGGAGGAGTAGGAGGAAGTTGCGCCTCCTCGCTCGGAAAGACGCTCGAAGATTGTCCATGATCCTGCGACTGAGCGCGGTAAGGGGGTCGCGACTGTCGCGCGGTCGACCAAGCGCCCTCGAACCACTTCTCCGGCGCCGACTGAGAAAGCTCCGAAGCAATCTAGAGTGGCGCCTTCGAAGCCGGCGAAGGTCTTGCCGAAGATGAAGATGGTGATCCCCACTATCTCAGGGTAATGATGCTACTTGAGTTTTTCTGTTCCACATGAACTTATTCTTGGTCGACTCATGAGTCAACCGACTGACTTTTGGAACTGCAGCGCTGCTACTTCTGATACCTCGGCCAGGGCTGAAGATCATGAGATGGAAGACACTGCCACTTCAAAACATGGTATGACTTTTATAGTTCCGTCTTCAGTCGATTGTCTCCTTGTCTCTAATTTTGATTCTTTTCCGTGGCTCCGTCTAATGTCGTTATTAACCTTCTTGACGACGACGATGAGGAACCACTGAGGCAAAGGAGGAGCAGGAAAGCGTCTGCTGGCAAGGCGACTCAAGACGTGCCAGCACCGGAGACACTGGTCGCGGAGGGAGAAAACATCACTCGGCCTACCGTATCTTTTGCGGTGCTGTTGATGAGTGCTCGCCCCTCGTCGTCGAGTGCTGCACAGCCTTCACTTTTCTCGACCCACTACGTCCCAGAGGACCAAGCCAGTGCTGCGAAAGAAGCAATACGCCAGGCGGGAGTCATGATGGAGCAAGTGAAGGCCATCCGAGAAGCCAGCCAGGCAGCCTATGACGCCAGTTCAGCTCTTCAGAGTAACGTTCAGGTCAGTCGGTCACCGCCTGTTCTGTTAGGATATGATGTCTGAAAATTCTTGTTTCTGAAATTCCTAGTGATTGTCCTACACCCACTGGGTGTGTCGATTGAAATTCCGAGTTAGTGGGGGCACGCTGAGTGCACCCACTGGGTGTAGTCCCCAAGGCTATGGTGGACTGCTGGCAGTCGACCATAGTCTTTATGTCTTAAGTTTTTCCTTTATTCGACTAGGTCGAATGGATTCATAGACCGGTGGGGGCACGCTGAGTGCACCCACTTGGTGTAGTCCCCGAGACTGTAGTCGACTGCTGGCAGTTGACTACAGTCTGAAGAACATCTCCCTTTTTTTTGTTGGTCGACTGGTCGACTCTAACTTGATAGAACTAGTGGGGGCACGCTGAGTGCACCCAGTGGGTGTAGTCCCCGAGACTATGGTCGAATGTTTGTATTCGGCTGTAGTCTTAGAAACGTATGATTTTTCCTTGGTCACTCGGAAGTGAATTGTCTTTGACATCTGTCGATTGGTTCTTCGTAGAAATCCTGCGACCTTGCGGCTCGTTATACTGAGTTGGAGAACAAACACATCCAGCTTGAGCTTGATCTGAAGCTGGCCAGGAGAGCTTAACGAAGGCGAAGGAGGAAGCTAAAGGTATGTTTGGTGAGGTTTTCGACGACTGCTTTTGCCCCTCGTTTGTTTCAGAGTCTGACCTCGCTGTAACTTTGCAAGCAAAGTGAGGGATGCCCTGAAGAAGAAAGACCTTGAGCTGGCTTTAGAGAAAGCCAGGCTCGCAGATGAGAAGCTGGCTTCGATCACCAAGCTTGAAGAAGAAAACACCAATCTAAAAGCTGCTCTTGATACTGCCAACAAAGAGGTCAGTCGACTGAAAAGTGATAAGATTGTCCTGAGTGACAAGGCCAGTGAGTTGATGGGAAAGAAGAACGATCTGGAGGTTTATCTGGGCGGGCTCGCCAAGAAGCTATTCCTCATGCTCGAAGGTAATCTTTTGTACCAAACAGATATTTTAACTGTGATCTTTCCATTCGACTGTTGTCTTGACTCGGTGGTTGTGCTTGCAGAATTTTGCCAGAAGTTTGAAGAGGAGACTGGTCGACTGGAAGTAAACCTGGATCCCATCAACTCTCCTGTGAAGGATGAAGTCGCCATGAACATGCTCCGGCTCGAATCTCGTGTTGCTGCCATCGTTGATTATCTCGCAAGGCTGAAGGTCGCCACTTCCCGCATCGACACCACACTCTGGCCCAGAGAGACGCTCCAGAATGACCTCGAGTCTCTGATGACTCGACTGAACACAGTCCCAAGTCGAGTGCAGGAGTGGAAGAAGTCTTCTGCCAGGTGTGGCGCAGATGTTGCTCTATCTCTGGCCCGAGTTCATTGCAAGGATGCACGAGAGGACAAGCTGGCGGCCCTTAGGGTGGCTAATGCCAAGAAGCATGATTTCCGGTCTTTCATGGAGACCTTCATCACCGCTGCCACTCGGATTACTGATGGAATTGACCTGGACGAGTTTGTTGCACCTTCCAGCCCTCCACAGGAGGGGTAAAAAACTTCTGAGCTCGACACTTTAAATTTGCCTCGGTATGCCGAGTGATTTTTGTAACCGACAAACCTTAACAGGCTTAGCGCCTGAGCACTTTCGGTTCCGTTAGGTGTTATCCGAACTTGGATTCGACGTTTAAATATGCTTGCATTTGGTTTGAGGTGTCTTTTGCAGGTTAAAGCGAGGTGCTTATTGCAATCGACTTGTTCCCCAATACACTTAGGCAGGCACTGGGCTGCAGCTAAGCCTCCGAGTGGGAGGTCTGTTCTCCACTCGGTAGGATTTTCAAAACTTAGGCGAGCACTGGGCTGCAGCTAAGCCTCCGAGTGGGAGGTCTTCTCTCCACTCGGTAGGATTTTCAAAACTTAGGCAAGCACTAGGCTATAGCTAAGCCTCCGAGTGGGAGGTCTGCTCTCCACTCGGTAGGATTTTCAAAACTTAGGTGAGCACTGGGCTGCAGCTAAGCCTCCGAGTGGGAGG
>NC_041383.1:792183041-792191174 GCF_002162155.2 Triticum dicoccoides | reverse complement strand
CACTTGGTAGGATTTTCAAAACTTAGGCGAGCACTGGGCTGCAGCTAAGCCCCCGAGTGGGAGGTCTGCTCTCCACTCAGTAGGATTTTCAAAACTTAGGCGAGCACTGGGCTGCAGCTAAGCCTCCGAGTGGGAGGTCCGCTCTCCACTCGGTAGGATTTTCAAAACTTAGGCGAGCACTGGGCTGCAGCTAAGCCCCCGAGTGGGAGGTCTGCTCTCCACTCGGTAGGATTTTTACGGCGTCTATCTGAAAAATAAGGTGTTAATCGACCTTGTCTTTCTTATGGAGAACACATTATAATTGTGGCGTAGCTCGGAAGGAGAGGGTGGCGGTCAACCTGCCCCTCGTCCTCCTTGCGGAGCGCACGTTGTACTAGTGGCGTAGCTCGGAGGAGAGGGTAGCAGTCGACCTGCACCTCGTCCTCCTTGCAGAGCGCATGTTGTACTTGTGGCGTAGCTCGGAGGGGAGGGTATCAGTCGACCTGCACCTCGTCCTCCTTGCAGAGCGCACGTTTGAATTTGAACTTAGGCGAGTGTTTAGACTGCAGCTAAGCCTCCGAGTGGGAGGCTGGCTCTCCACTCGGTAGGATTTTCGAAACTTAGGCGAGTACTTCGACTGCAGCTAAGCCCCCGAGTGAGAGGCTGGCTCACCACTCGGTAGGATTTTATTGGAACTTAGGCGAGTACTTGGACTGCAGCTAAGCCCCCGAGTGGGAGGCTGGCTCACCACTCGGTAGGATTTTATTGGAACTTAGGCAAGTACTTGGACTGCAGCTAAGCCCCCGAGTGGGAGGCTGGCTCACCACTCGGTAGGATTTTATTGAAACTTAGGCGAAACAGATTCGCAGCTAAGCCCCCGAGTGGGAGGCTGGCTCTCCACTCGGCAAGGATTTTTTTACAAACTTAGGTTAAATGGATTCGCAGCTAAGCCACCCACTGAGGGGGAATTTTATTGAACAAATAAAAATGACATCAATCATTGGGGAAATTATGACACTATTATCTTGTGAAACATGAACTACAGAAGTACTTTTATTACAACTCATCCGAGTGAATACTTAGGTGTAAAAGGGGCGGAGTAACTCTGCGTTCCAAGCTCGGGGCTCGTCGATGTTGTGCTCGATGTTGTAGAGACGGTACGCTCCGTTGTGGAGAACCTTGGTGATGATGAAGGGACCTTCCCAAGAAGGAGCAAGCTTGTGTGGTTTCTGCTGATCCTCTCGGAGAACCAAATCTCCTTCCTGGAAGGCTCGACTCTTCACATTTTTGGCGTGGAAGCGACGCAAGTCTTGTTGGTAAATGGTCGATCGGATCAGAGCCATCTCCCTTTCTTCCTCTAAAAGGTCGACTGCATCCTGCCGCACTTGTTCTGCTTCAGCTTCGGTGTAGAGCTCGACCCGAGGAGCGTTGTGGAGCAGATCACTCGGCAAGACCGCTTCAGCTCCGTAGACCAAGAAGAACGGAGTTCTTCCAATTGACCGGTTAGGCGTGGTACTTAGACCCCAAAGCACCAAGGGAAGTTCGTCGACCCATGCTCCAGCCGCATGCTTGAGATCACGCATCAGTCAGGGTTTCAACCCTTTGAGAATCAAGCCATTGGCCCGCTCCGCTTGTCCGTTCGACTGGGGATGGGCGACTGAAGCATAGTCGACTCGTGTGCCCTGAGATGTGCAGAACTCCCTGAATTCCTTCGAATCGAAGTTTGACCCATTGTCAGTGATGATGCTGTGTGGGACACCATATCTGAATATCAATTCTCTGATGAAGCTGACAGCAGTACCGACGTCAAGGTTCTTGATGGGTTTAGCCTCGATCCACTTGGTGAACTTGTCGACTGCTACCAGCACATGTGTAAAACCGCTTCGGCCGGTTCGCAAGGGCCCAACCATATCCAATCCCCATACTGCGAAGGGCCAGATGAGTGGTATGGTCTTTAGAGCTGATGCAGGCTTGTGTGACATGTTGGAGTAAAATTGACATCCTTCACACTTGTCGACTATCTCCTTTGCCATTTCATTCGCTCTTGGCCAATAAAATCCGGCTCGGTATGCTTTGGCCACGATGGTCCGAGAGGACACATGATGGCCACAGGTCCCCGAGTGGATGTCATCAAGGATTATTCGACCTTCTTCTGGCGTTATGCACTTCTGACCAACTGCAGTCGCGCTCTCTCTGTATAGCTGCCCCTTGATCACAGTAAAGGCCTTGGATTGATGGACGATCTGTCGAGCCTCTTCCTCGTCCTCTGGGAGCTCTTTTCTCAAGATATACGCGATATATGGTACTGTCCAATCGGGAGTGACCACTAAAGCCTCCATGACCAGGTCGACCACTGCCGGAACTTCAACCTCAGTCGGATCTGTGGCACTCTTGGGCTGCGGAGCTTCTTCGGTAAAAGGATCTTCTTTGACTGATGGAGTATGGATATGCTCCAAGAACACATCACTGGGAATGGCTTCTCTCTTGGAACCTATTTTTGCCAAATCATCAGCCGCTTGATTTTTCAGTTGGGGTATATGATGAAGTTCTAACCCTTCGAACTTCTTTTCAAGCTTCCTCACTGCATTGCAGTATCCAGTCATGGTTGGGCTTCTAACGTCCCACTCCTTCATCACTTGGTTGACCACCAAATCTGAGTCGCCATAAACCATAAGGCGACGGACGCCGAGTGAAATGGCCATGCGCAACCCATACAAAAGGGCCTCGTATTCTGCTTCATTGTTGGAGGAATCAAAGTGAATCTGGAGCACATATCTGAGCTTATCTCCTCTGGGGGAAACCAAGACTACCCCAGCACCGGAACCATTTAACATCTTAGAGCCATCAAAGAACATGGTCCAATGCTCCGAGTGAACTTGAGTCGGCTGCTGCTGTTCAATCCACTCGGCCAGGAAATCTGCTATTGCTTGGGACTTAATGGCTTTCTTTGCCTCAAACTTGATATCAAGGGGAAGGAGTTCAATCGCCCATTTTGCCACTCGACCAGTTGCATCTCTGTTGTGCAGAATCTCTGAAAGTGGGGCGTCGCTGACGACTGTAATGGAATGATCAGAGAAATAATGAGCAACCTTCTTTGTGGTCATGTAGATCCCATACACAAGCTTCTGATAATGAGGATATCTTTGCTTTGATGGAGTCAAAACTTCAGAGAGATAATATACTGGGCGCTGAACTTTGAAGGCTTTCCCTTCTTCTTCCCGCTCGACCGTAAGTACCGTACTGACGACTTGTCCTGTGGCTGCAATATAAAGCAACAGAGGCTCTTTGCTGATTGGAGTAGCAAGCACCGGCTGGGTGGAGAGAGAGCTTTTAGCTCGGCAAACGCTGCATCAGCTTCTGGAGTCCACTTGAACTTGTCTGCCTTCTTCATCAGTCGGTAAAGAGGCAGTGCCTTTTCACCGAGGCAAGAGATGAATCGACTTAATGCGGCCAAGCATCCAGTAAGCTTCTGGACATCGTGCACTCGCACAGGGCGTTTCATTCAGAGTATAGTGCCAACTTTTTCTGCGTTAGCGTCGATTCCTCGTTCGGAAACGAGAAAACCGAGTAACTTTCCACCTGGAACTCCGAATGTGCACTTTGATGGATTGAGTTTGATATCATACCTCCTGAGATTCTCAAATGTTTCAGCTAGGTCAGTCAACAGGTCGGAACCCTTTCGTGATTTGACCACAATATCATCCATGTACGCTTCAACGTTCCGACTGATTTGAGTGAGCAAACACTTCTGAATCATCCTCATGAACGTGGCTCCGGCATTCTTGAGGCCGAATGGCATGGTGACATAGCAGAAGCATCCGAATGGAGTGATGAAAGCTGTTTTGATCTCATCCGGTCCATACAGATGGATCTGATGGTATCCGGAATAGGCGTCTAGAAAAGAGAATCTCTCACATCCCACAGTCAAGTCAACAATTTGGTCGATGCGAGGGAGAGGAAAATGATCTTTCGGGCAGGCCCGGTTGATGTGTTTGAAATCAATGCACATGCGGAGTGACTTGTCCTTCTTGGGAACCATGACGACATTGGCGAGCCACTCGGAGTGGTATATCTCTCGGATAAACTCTGCCGCCAACAGTCTAGCCACCTCCTCGCCAATGGCTTTTCTCTTCTGGATGGCGGACCGTCGAAGATGTTCTTTGACCGGTTTTTATGTTGACTTGACTCTAAGGCGATGCTCAGCCAGCCCCCTGGGAACACCCGGCATGTCAGCAGGCTTCCATGCAAAGATGTCCCAGTTCTCACGGAGGAACTGGATGAGCGCTTCTTCCTATTTAGGGTCAAGTGTTGTGGAAATGTGAGTCGGAGCTGCATTGGGGTCTGTCGGGTGAATGTGAACGGGCTTCGTCTCATCGGATGACTGAAATGGTGACTCTGTGGAAGGCTTCTTGGCCCGCAACAAATCACTCGGATCTGCATTTTTCTTTTACCCCTCCAGCTCTACCATTGTTATATGGGAATCAGCAATTTTCGAGCCTTTCTGAAAACACTCTTGTCGGTGTCAAAATCGGCGGATCTCGGGTAGGGGGTCCCGAACTGTGCGTCTAGGCGGATGGTAACAGGAGACGAGGGACACGATGTTTTACCCAGGTTCGGGCCCTCTTGATGGAGGTAAAACCCTACGTCCTGCTTGATTAATATTGATGATGTGTATTACAAGAGTGGATCTACCACGAGATCAAGGAGGCTAAACCCTAGAAGCTAGCCTATGGTATGATTGTTGTAATGGATGTTGTGTCCTACGGACTAAAGCCCTCCAGTTTATATAGACACCGGAGAGGGCTAGGGTTACACAGAGTCGGTTACAATGGTAGGAGATCTACATATCCGTATTGCCAAGCTTGCCTTCCACGACAAGGAAAGTCCCATCCGGACACGGGGCGAAGTCTTCAATCTTGCATCTTCATAGTCTTGGAGTCGGGCGGATGATGATAGTCCGGCTGTCCGGACACCCCCTAGTCCAGGACTCCCTCAGTAGCCCCTGAACCTGGCTTCAATGACGATGAGTCTGGCGCGCATAATGTTCGGCATTGCAAGGCGGGTTCCTCCTCCGAATAATCCATGGAAGATTGTGAACACCTGGATAGTGTCCGGCTCTGCAAAATAAATTCCACATTCCACCATAGAGAGAATAATATGTGCACAAGTTCAATCTGCTGACGTATTTTGTGGCATGACGTCACACCACTACCAAGCTTTTACTTGAATCGTTTTTTATTATACCACCTCAGCGCGTTTAGCGAAGCGGTTTCCTTGGCATGTCTTGTCAAAGCAGAGATCGTGTTCCCCTCATTCCGGGACGTGGGTAACCCAACCGCGCCCGTCCCACGCCTCCTCTATCGAAGGCGAGTCCTGAACGGTCACGGAGACGGCTCTTGGTATTCTCCCTCTTTATAATAGGGCCAAGGCTCGTTTCTTTTCTTTAATCTTCCATCGAATCCTCTCCTTGCTCCAAGTTCCAACACCCAAAGCCCCAGATTCGAGCGCTTTGGACCTTCAACAATGTCCGGCTCCAACCTTCAGGGCCGGTGGATGCCCTCCTCCGTCACGGAGGAGGACGTGCTAAACCTGCGAGAAGCCAAGTACCTGTCCTACGAGATTTCGCACAGGTTGCCCGCCGAAGGGCAGGCCATCCCCACCCCCGAGCCCAGCGAGTATGTCGCCTTTGTATCCCACCTCCGTCGGGGTTTAGGCTTCCCGACGGATCCTTTTGTGAGAGGGCTCATGTTTTACTATGGGTTGGAATTCCACGACCTGGCTCTGGAGTCCATCCTCCATATTTCCGCATTTATTGTCGTCTGCGAAGCCTTCCTCCGCGTCACCCCTCACTTCGGCCTGTGGCTGAAGACCTTCAATGTGGAGCCGAAAATGATCGGGGGGCGTCAAGCAGAGTGTGGCGGGGCAGCCGTAAGCAGGAGGGCCGATGCCCCGTGGCCCGAGGGCTCCTTCCAAGAGGAGCTCGGCTTGTGGCAGCAGGAGTGGTTCTATATCACTGCTCCGAAGGGCAGCAGGCAGAAGCCGCCACCCATATTCCGCTCGGGACCTCCTCGACGGTTGATGTCGTGGGTCGACCAAGGGCTCAACTGGGGGCCGTCAAAAGACGTGCCCCTATTGCAGGGCCGGATTCGAGACCTCCAGGCGAGGGAGATCGATCTGGTCGTGGTGATGCAGGTTATGCTAATTAGGCGTCTCCTGCCCTGCAAACGCCGTCCTCTCCGGCTATGGGAGTTCAATCCGGAGGGACCATGGATTCTCCAACACTTTATGGGTACGACACCCGTGGAGATGTACAAGTTGTTCTTCGGACCACAAGCGGCGTGTCCGGAATTGACCGAGGATGCCGGCCTAAGCTGCAATCGCCCAGATACTCAAGTAGCCCAGTGTTCGGACGTACCATTTGTTTGCTTTTCTACAATTCGCCTTTTAACCCGTTATCCTGCAACAGGAGTGGATAGCGCAAGCAAAGCTGATATGGTGTTCAGCCCCCCTCCCAGAGACCGCGCCGGATCCCGTGCTGGTCAGGATGTTGGAGGTTGCGCCTTCAGAAGAAGGCGAAGGGGAAAATAGAGGAGCTACCGCCTCGCCCAAGTGGGCGCTTGAAGAAGGGGGGATCGAGAATCCCTCCCTCCAGGGGGAGAAGAGGACCCCCTCCGAAGACCCGGAGGCCAAAGCCCCTAAGCGGGGGAAGAAATCTTCACCAGAGGGTCCTGCATCCGGGAAGGTCCCGGCCGCACAGTCTTCTCTAAAGAATCAGCCCTCCAGCGAGCCGTGAGTAGAAAAGGGGGAGTTCATTAATAAGAAACATCCCTATTTGTGCTTCTGAGGATAACCGGAATTTTTACCTTGTAGTTCGGATCTGCGTCCTTCTCAGATGAGCTCGTCTTCGGGGGATCTTCGTCCAGAGATGATGGAGAGTGAGACGCCTCCGTCTGCTGCGCCGTCGGATAGGGCGGACAAGCCTGAAGTGCCGTCACGGAGGGTATCCCCGAGCCCGGCAGAGCCGAAGAGTTCGGCGCCGACTAGTGTTCGGCTGGGGGAGCTGAAGGATCTGCTTGAGAGGGCGTCCATCTCAGAAGATCACCGTGCATTGATGAGTGCGGTGATTGGAAGGATTTCGTCCGCCGAAAGCGGATTGCATAATGCCATCAGGAGTTTGCTGGCGGGGTTTGAGGTACGTAAAAATGACGCACCTTTTTAACAGTTTTGCATATGAAAGTGCGCCCTGTATAGATAGTAGCCCCTGAGACTCGGTAGGTTGTCGAAAGCGACAGCGTGCCGAGGATCAAAATCGCAGGTATTGAGTGTCTCCTTTCCTATGCAGGTGGCGGATAGTCCGGGGGCTAGCCGGACTGATGGAGTTGCTGAATTAATGCGGCAACTCGATGTTGCGGATGCAGACATCGCGCTAGTCAACAAGCGACTTGACGAGTCGCAAGGTAAGTTATCTCTCCGCAGTCACCTATTAAGGGAGCCAAATGTAACGCCCCGGATTCGATGCACCAGGTGTCCGCCAGTTATTTGCCGTTGTTGCCATGTCATTTGCTTGCGTGTTGCATTTTATCATGTCATCTTGTGCATTTCATTTTGCATACATGTTCGTCTCATGCATCCGAGCATTTTCCCCGTTGTCCGTTTCGCAATCCGGCACTCCTATGTCATCCGGCGTCCCCTTCTCGCCTCTCTTCGCGAGCGGGTGTTAAACTTTCTCGGAATGGCCCGAGTTTTTCCAAGCGGCCTTGGTATAGCACCGGTAGACCGCCTGTCAAGTTTCGTGCCATTTGGAGTTCGTTTGATACTCCAACGGTTAACCGGGTAACCGCGAAGCCTCTTTTGTGTGCAGCCCAACACCCCTTCCAAAGTGGCCCAAAACCCACCAAACTCCCCTCCATGCTCTCGGTCGTTCGATCACGATCGCGTGGCCGAAAACCGCTCCTCATTTGGACACTCCCAGCTCCCTCTACCTATATATATGTGTGCCTCCCCGAAATTTTCGTCCAAACCCTAGCCTTCTTCCTCCTCCCGCCGACGGACACGTTCAGACCCCACCGGACATGTCCGCCCATCGCCCCCACCCACTCCCGCGCCGCCACGTGGCCCAGCCACCGCTCCCAGCCGCCGGCCCGCGCGAGCCCA
>NC_041383.1:792138187-792182583 GCF_002162155.2 Triticum dicoccoides | reverse complement strand
GCCGCCCGCCGCCGCGCGCCCGGCCGCCGCTCGCGACCGCGCCGCTGGCCGCTCGCCCCCCCGGCCATCCGCGCCTCCCGCCGCCGACTGTCCCGACCGGCCGAAGCCGCCGCAGCACCCCTGCCGCCCCGTTCCTCGCCTGGCCGCGCCGCCGCGCCGGCGCCCTGCGCCGCCGCCCGGACCGGCGCCGCTCCAGCCCCGCGCCGCCGTCCCCGGCCCTCCGGCCTCCTCCGCCTTCCTCCCCAACTCCGGCAGAATCTTAGGCGAACCTCGGGATCCGCGCCGGCCCGATCTGGATCTGGATCCGTTTGAGGTTGACCCCGAAAATCCATTAAGTCCCCAGTTTTTCACATTAGCATGCCATGTTCATGCCATCAAATCTTTGCATATGTAGCTCTGTTTCGTGCGTATAATATGTCAAATTGTTCGTCTCGACGAGTACTTCATTTAATTCCATTGCATCATTTTCATTTGAGCTCATCTTGATGCCCGAAATGCTGTTGGAAGAGTGCATGTTGATGTTAATCTGCTGAAACTGTTATAACTTGCTCATTTGTCATTTTTGCCATGATTGATGTGTGCATCCTATGAGGTTGATGTCTACATGTGTTTTGATCTATGCCATGCCATCTTTCCAGGGGTGTATGCCATGTATTTTTGTGATCAATGTGGTGACTAGCACAAGCATGCAAACTAGGCTTCGTGATATTGCTGATTTTGGTCCCTGTTCTGCTGTTATTTTGATGCCCTGTAAACTTGATGCTACAGAGAGATCCATGCATATTTTGAGATACTTCAGTAAGGGTGTTTTGAACATATGGTTATGAGCTATCCATTAATGCCCTTGTTTGCAATTATGGAGTAGTCTAGCATGTCATTTGAGTGCTCTACTTTTGCTTCAAAATGTTTCCTGGCAGATTGTTTACGTGTTATTCAATTTGGCCAAGCTTGCTGTAGTTGATCCTTGTATGCTATGGACTTGTTCTTACCTTGGTTGGTTACATAAACATGCCTTCTTGATGATGATATGCTTATCTTGTCATGCAATGACTTGTGGTGAGTGATTCAAGCTTGTTAAGTAGTGTACTTGCTGTTACTATTTTGCTAGGCAGATTCTGTTATATTTTGTTGCTATGTTAACATGCTTCTACTAGTCATTTCATGCATAATATGGAGATGCTCTATAAACATGTTTTGATCTACATGTTATGCTCTATCCATTTATGCCCTTGGTTGCATTTATAGCTTGCTGTAGATTGTTCATATCTTGCTCCAAAGTTGCTTGATAATGTTGCTGTCAGACTGTTTACATTAAGTTCAGTTGTTTCCATGTGTTTTCCTAGTGATCCATGAACCCTATGAACTTGCTATTGCCATGTATAGCTTCATAAACATGTCTTATTACTGTTGGTTGCCTTGCCATGCCATGTATTGCTCTGTGGTGAGTGGTTCAAGCTCACCAACATGCCTACTTATTGTTGTTTCTGCCATGTTTGAATCAGTAATATAACTTGCCATGTTTACATGGGTGCCATCATATTTTCTGATCCTTTTGGCTCATGGTTAGTAAGGGTTTTTTGATCTATGAAATCAGTAGATTCATGCCATGCCTTTGTTTGCCATGTTAAGTTCCTGTAACATGTTGTTTGATAGCTCTAAACATTGCAACCTGATGTTATTTCCTGATAAGTCTGAAACTGTTATTATTTGCAATATCTCCATGTCATTTTGAGCATGTTCTAGTTGTTTCTGGAGATAGCTCAGTGTTCATGTTTTGTTATGCTTTACCTGTACATCATGCTCATGCCTTTTGTTATTATGTTGGGTTGCTGTAGCATGTTGTTTTGATGCTTGTAAGATGCCTAGTTGCTGTTTTGGACAGATTGTTGTTATGACTTGTATAGTGTGCATGTGTTGAACCGTTGCTCCGTTTTGAGTGTGCTCTATATGAAACTTGCTTGCTTTTGCATGTAGTTTCATATTATCATGTTGCATCCTTGTTTTGGTGCGTTTGCTTGATGTTTGTATGCATTTTGCATCAATGCCATGCTTAACTTGTTTTGCTCATATCTTCTAGGCCGTAGCTCCGAATCTAATGAACTTTATATGTAACTTGACTAGAATTTCATGTAGATCTTCGTGATGCATCTTAAATTGCTGTTTAACAACTTGAACATAAGGTTTATTCAGTTCTGGACCAATTTCGAAATATGCATATGAGGACTTACCGGAATTGTTATATGTTGTTCCCGGCCTCATTTAAACTTGCCTTGATGTGTTGTTCTTATTTGCATCATCTCTTGCCATGAGTAGCTTAATGTAGCTTGGTCATGCATCATGCTTGTTGTGCATCATGCCTTGTTCATGTGTGGTGTGTTTACCTATGTTGTGTGCTTCTTCTCGATAGTTCCCGTTTCGTTGCGATCGTGAGGATTCGTTCATCTACGTGTGGTTCGTCTTCGTGGCTTCATCTTCTTCATGGACTCGTTCTTCTTCCTTGCGGGATTTCAGGCAAGATGACCGCTACCCTGGATCTCACTACTATCATTGCTATGCTAGTTGCTTCGTACTATCGCTATGCTGCGCTACCTATTACCTGTTTATCAAGCCATCCCATATTGCCATGAACCTCTAACCTTTGACACCTTCCCTATGCAAACCGTTGTTTGGCTATGTTACCGCTTTTGCTCAGCCCCTCTTATAGCGTTGCTAGTTGCAGGTGAAGTTGAAGATTTCTCCATGGTGGACAGGGTTATGTTGGGATATCACAATATCTCTTATATTATTAATGCATCTATATATTTGGTAAAGGGTGGAAGGCTCGGCCTTATGCCTGGTGTTTTGTTCCACTCTTGCCACCCTAGTTTCCGTCATACTGGTGTTATGTTCCCGGATTTTGCGTTCCTAACGCGGTCAGGTGATTTATGGGACCCCCTGACAGTTCGCTTTGAATAAAACTTGTCCAGCAAGGCCCAACCTTGGTTTTACCATTTGCCTCACCTAGCCTTTTTTTCCCTTGGGAGTCGCACTCTCGAGGGTCATCTTATTTTTACCCCCCCGGGCCAGTGCTCGTCGTGAGTGTTGGTCCAAACCGTCAGCCGCCGGTGGCCACCAGGGGCAACTCTGGGCTCGCCTACGGGAAGTTTGGACAATCCGGTGTGCCCTGAGAACGAGATATGTGCAGCTCCTATCAGGATTTGTCGGCACATTCGGGCGGCTTTGCTGGTCTTGTTTTACCATTGTCGAAATGTCTTGTAAACCGGGATTCCGAGACTGATCGGGTCTTCCTGGGAGAAGGTCTATTCCTTCGTTGATCGCGAGAGCTTGTCGTGGGCTAAGTTGGGACACCCCTGCAGGGTATAAACTTTCGAGAGCCGTGCCCGCGGTTATGTGGCAGATGGGAATTTGTTAATGTCCGGTTGTAGATAACTTGACACCAGATCCGAATTAAAACGCATCAACTGCGTGTGAAGCCGTGATGGTCTCTTCTCGGTGGAGTCCGGGAAGTGAACGCGGTTTCTGTGTTATGCTTGACGTAAGTAGGAGTTCAGGATCACCTCTTGATCATTGCTAGTTGGCGACCGTTCCGCTTGTTCCTCTTCTTGCTCTCTTTTGCGTATGTTAGCCACCATATATGCTTAGTCGCTGCTGCAACCTCACCACTTTACCCCTTCCTTTCCCATTAAGCTTTGCTAGTCTTGATACCCATGGTAATGGGATTGCTGAGTCCTCGTGGCTCACAGATTACTACAACAACAGTTGCAGGTACAGGTTGTGCGATGATCTTGACGCGAGAGCGATGTTTGCTTGTTTGGAGTTCTTCTTCTGCTTCTTCTTCCATCAGGGGATAGGTTCCAGGTCGGCAGCCTGGGCTAGCAGGGTGGATATTGTTTGAGTTTCTGTTTATGATCCATCCATAGTCGGATGTTGTTCTTGTATGTTGTATTGTTGTATTCCTGTGACATTGTATGTATTGGATGTATCCCCACTATTATGTAATGTTGATGGAATGATATCCACCTTGCAAAAGCGTCTTCAAGATGCGCTTCTATCCTTGGTGGGACCTTCGAGTTCCTTTAGGATAGGGTCGCATCTTGGGCGTGACACCAAAGCCCACCATATACAATATTTGTGCTTGACGCAGATGGTGCTGCTGCTGTGGAGAGCCTTCGGGAAGAACTTGCTCAAGCCAAGGAGCAAGCCAGAAGGAGTAATGCGGCGGCCTTGAGGGAGGCCGAGGAGTTAGAAGCCGAAAGGGCTGCACTCTGCCGAAGCAGGGAAGAGATGGCCGAAATGGCCGTGAAGTTGAAAGATGCTACCGACCGCACTGAGGCTCTTGAAAAGGAGCGCCTATCAGAGCGAGAAGACCTGGGGAAGGCCACCGCCGAAGCCAAGGACGGCCGATCTGCAATGCGGGCTATAAAGGAGGAGCTGCGCCAAGCCGGAGACATTGTGGCTGGCAAGCCCTTTCTGCTGCGCCGAAGGTTTATGGATCCTAAGTATGCTCAACTTGGCCAGCTGTGGGGTCCGGAGGATCCTTATATGGACTTAGCGGCAAGTGTGGCGGATGCCGTTGTGCACTTCCGGAGCCAGAAGGATCACAAGACGGAAGAGCTGTTTTGGTCTCAATTCCATAGTCCGGATCGTTCACTTCCGCTGACCGATCGGTTGGCCGAATGGGCTGAGCTGAATAGGTTGTCCGGGCTTGCCATGACGGATATCGTGACGCATGTCTGGCCAGATAGGCCCAAGCCGAAGAGCTATTTTGGCTTGTTGCAACAATTTCTTGGGGCGGTGCCGCATATCAAGGCGATGAAGCGGTCAGCCTGCATAGAGGGTGCACGGATGGCACTTGCCCGTGTGAAGACACATTGGACAGAAATGGATGCCACGGCTGTTGCGACCCAGGGTTCGGATGAGAACCGGTTACCTGCCGAGCACTATTTTGGGGAAGTTCTGCGTGGTGCTCGTGTAATAGAGTCGCAGTGCTCGAAAAATGTCACGTTCAAATGAACGTTTTATCTTGTAAAACAATGTTTATGATATAGGCGCTTTTTGTACTTGTGCGTTCAAGTATTGAAATATCTCCTGTGCGGCCGTTTATTATACGTGTGTATAACCTGAAAGATGGCAGTCGTCGGCTTCAGCCCCCACGCACAAGGTGCAGGGGTGTTCGCAAAAATAGCGCATTTTCACACTTAATCCGACGTCTCGGTCCTGTTAAGGAGGTGGTAGCGTAGCAAACAAGGCAACCGGACTATAACGCTTTATCACTTTCACTTAGCCATTGGAGTTCGAGGGCGGGGCTACGATATAGCCCCTGGGGGCACCGCGCTCTCCAAATTCGGGGCGTGTATGTGCATGACCGGGAAACAGTCCTTCGTTAAAGCGGAGGAATTCTAAACATTCCGGTGGTCGATCGAGTGGTTGACCAGTCTCTCGCTGTATCATGACAGTCAGTTTTCGGCTTTCTCTACTGAGGTGCTCGCCCAGCCGAACTGGGGCACAATCGCAGTAGTTCTCCTGGTGCCGCGTTAGCCGATGATACGGAACGTAAGACAGCAAAACACAGGAGCCGGGCAAACCCAACATTTGACCAAAGACATGATTCGGAGCTAATGCATATAAGGCCTAACTCAGACGCCGAACACTCCCTAAGGTGGTCGGTCTTTTATAGTAACGGGCGAAACAATGCCCTAAGCCCCTTGTGTCTAGGTACGGGCGAGGTCCTCTGACGCGGCCGATGCCAAAACGTCAGTATCCTCTCTGGTTATCATGAAAAACCAGGGGATTATAGCAACAAGAGACAGTAAAAAAGGTTTACACAGGGTCTTAATCTGAAAAGAATCCTAGCAACGGGTCCCTACTGCACGTCTGCGCCTGTGTCTCTGTTGTGCCGTTATCCTGGACGGGTATGCACGTTGTTCATTCATTATTGCTTGTACGCGCAGCCCCTTATGAAGGGGTGTGCGGCTAGGGAGCCCCTAGCTTATTTATGACGGACTCGTCTAGCCGTGTCCGGGGTCTCTGAATGACCCTCTTAATGAAATGATGCCGCGTGGACCGGGCATTTTAAGTGTAAGAGACGCGTAATGTGGTATGGCATTAAAGCGGACAAATGCTTCACGTCCCAATAGTGCTTGATAGCTACTTGTGAATGGGGCGATATGAAAGATTAGTTTTTCGCGTCGGAAGTTGTTCGGTGACCCGAACACAACTGCTAGTAATAAGGAGCCTGTGCACTTGGCGTAAGGGCCTGGCGTCACTCCTTTAAAGGAAGTGCGGCTATGTCGAATTGTAGTAAGGTCTATCCCCAACTTGCGGATTGTGTTCGGATATAGCAGGTTTAAATCGCTGCCTCCGTCCATCGGGACTTGTGTAAATTGTAGTCCGTCGATTATAGGATCCAATATCAGAGCAGTCCATCCTGCATTTGGAACACTTCTGGAATAATCCAGGTGGTCAAAAGTGATTGGTTTTGACATCCAATCTCGAGGTTCCGCTGGGGTGGACCGTGCGAGACCCATCTTAGCGGGTGCCGCATTGTTTTTCCGTATTATCACATGAAGTGAGTTTACTGCTTTGACTTCTTGTGGGAAAGTCTTTTGTTTTCCGGTGCCCTGCTGGTGGGGTTCGTCGTCGTCCTTGCTTGGTGCGTCAAGCCCCTTGTGTTTGGCGTTGAGTCGGCCGGACTGTTTGAAAACGCAACAATCTCGATGGGTGTGGTTTGCAGGCTTTCCGGAGGTACTATGGATTTGACATATCTGATCCAAAATTTTGTTTAAGTTGGATAGCTCGTCACTGTTGTCTTTAAGAGGCAGTGTTTCGTTGTTTGGCCGCGAGCTCTTGAATCCGGCGTTGACCGCCGTGTTCTTTGGGCTTTTCTCTTTATTCCGGCGCGGATCTTTTCTGCGCTGTGATTTTCCGTTTCCATCTCTGATCTCGGATGTACTTGGGTCGCTGGTGCTGCATCTTGCTAGCCAGCTATATTCCCCCGTGCAAAAGCGGGTCATGAGGCTTGTTAGCGCGGACATTGTCCTCGGCTTCTCTTGGCCGAGGTGTCTGGCGAACCATTCGACTGGGGCGTTGTGTTTGAAAGCTGCTAAGGCTTCGGCGTCCGGACAATCGACTATCAGGTTCTTTTTAGTAAGGAAGCTGTTCCAGAATTTGCACGCTGACTCTCCAGGCTGTTGAGTTATATGACTTAGATCGTCTGCATCCGGAGGGCGGACAGAAGTCCCTTGAAAATTTGCTCTAAATGCGTCCTCAAGCTCTTCCCAACTTCTAATAGTGTTTTCTGGGAGGCTTTTGAGCCAATGCCGGGCTGGCCCTTTGAGCTTGAGGGGTAGATATTTTATGGCGTGGAGGTCATCTCCTCTAGCCATGTGTATGTGTAGTATATAGTCCTCTATCCAGACTCCAGGGTCTGTTGTTCCGTCGTAAGCCTCTATGTTTATGGGTTTAAACCCTGCTAGGAATTCATGATCTAGCACCTCATTGGTGAAACATAGTGGGTGCGCGGCGCCCCTGTATTTGGGTGTACCACTGTCTTCGAACACTTGGCGTGTTGTGTTGCTTCCTGGGGCCCTCTTTTTTGGCCCGTAAATGGACCTGGCTGGGCCATCTGTTTTCCCAGGATCATGAGTCGGCTTGTGTGCGGCGCCACTTGTAGTTTTTGGCCTATCATCTGGCCGCCTATCCGGCCAGGCGGCCTCTTTGTTTTTTGACTGTGGGGGCTCTACGGCTTCCTCGTCAAATTCTGGCAGCAGCTTGCGCTTCGGGTAGCTCTTTGATTGATGGCCATTGCCGTATTTGTCTGCGGTTTTGAGCACTTTGCTCCACCTCATTCTGAGTATGTCTTCCGCTGTTTTGAGCTTCCATTTTTCCTTCTTCAGACTTCTTGCAGTGGCGACGAGTCTTTTGCGAAGGCTCTTATTCTCCGGGGGTGTGTCCGGCGTGAGGTCGTCTGGACTGTTGGTTTCGCCGGGCATGGATTGATTATCGGATTCGTCCTATTCGGACGGTTGCTTGGCTGCATGTTCGTCGTCCACTGGATTGCCCTGCTCTATTGCTGGGTCATTAGGAGCGCTGTTGTTGTCGAGGCGGGACTTAGGGCGGCGTCTGCGTCGCCGTTTTGGTTGTTTATCGGCGGGATTATCCTTTGCCGCGCCCCGTTGGTCCTCGTTATCGCTTCCTTTTGGGGTGTCCACCATATATATGTCATGGGTTGGGGTGGCCTTCCAGTGCTCTGTGAGCGCTGGTTCTTGATCGTCTCCGGCATCGTCGTCCATACCGTCGATGTCTTCGGAGTCATAGTCTAGCATGTCGGTTAGATCGTCGACAGTGGCTACAAAGTGGGTGGTGGGTGGGATTTGAATTTCTTCGTCGTCCACATCCCAACCATCCTGGCCATAATTCGGCCAGGGCTCTCCGGATAGTGAGAGATGCTTTAGCGAATTTAGGATGTCACCAAAGGGTGAGTGCTGAAAGATGTCCGCAGTGGTGAACTCCATGATCGGCGCCCAATCGGATTCGATTGGCAGGGGCGCAGGAGGTTCGGAGTCCGGCACCTCGGAGTCACGAGTTTTATAGGGGACAAGGTCAGTGGTCGGCTCCATCACCACGGATGTTGCAGCTCCCGAGGCGGTGTCCAGCCACTCGTCCTCGATCTGCGCGATCGGCTCCGAACTATAGGTCGGAGCGGATTCATGTGCGGCCTCCAAGGCGCTGTCCGGCGGCAGAGCTAGATCGTGCCCATCGCGACAGTGCGGCACGCTCGGCTGCGGATCGGATCCATCGAAGATCAAGTCTCCGCGGATGTCCGCCGTGAAGTTTAGGCTTCCAAATCTGACCTAACGGCCAGGGGCGTAGCTTTCAATCTGCTCCAGGTGGCCAAGTGAATTAGCCCACAGTGCGAAGCCGCCGAATATGAAGATCTGTCTGGGGAGAAAAGTCTCACCCTGGACGGCGTTGTTGTTGATTGAAGAAGCCATCGAGCCTATTGGTGACGACACAGAGGAACTCTCAATGAAAGCACCAATGTCGGTGTCAAAACCTGCGGATCTCGGGTAGGGGGTCCCGAACTATGCGTCTAGGCAGATGGTAACAGGAGATGAGGGACACGATGTTTTACCCAGGTTAGGGCCCTCTTGATGGAGGTAAAACCCTACGTCCTGCTTGATTAATATTGATGATGTGTATTACAAGAGTGGATCTACCACAAGATCAAGGAGGCTAAACCCTAGAAGCTAGCCTATGGTATGATTGTTGTAATGGATGTTGTGTCCTACGGACTAAAGCCCTCCAGTTTATATAGACACCGGAGAGGGCTAGGGTTACACAGAGTCGGTTACAATGGTAGGAGATCTACATATCCGTATTGCCAAGCTTTCCTTCCACGCCAAGGAAAGTCCCATCCGGACACGGGGCGAAGTCTTCAATCTTGCATCTTCATAGTCTTGGAGTCCGGCGGATGATGATAGTCCGGCTGTCCGGACACCCCCTATTCCAGGACTCCCTCAACTCTTCTACCTTCTTCCGATTGCCAGTGATAGTGATCACACCCTTGGTGCCGGGCATCTTCAGTTTGAGGTACACGTAACATAGTCGAGCCATGAACCATGCGTAAGCTGGTCTTCCCAAAATAGCGTGGTAAGCGCTCTGAGAATCCACGACTTCAAATGTCAGCCTCTCTTTGCAGAAATGCTTCGAGTCACCGAACACCACGTCCAGAGCTATTCTTTCCAGGTATAACTCCATGAAAACTCATGTTGCTGGCGCTTAGTCTGGACATCGGAATGCCCATTCCTTTCAGCGTCTCTGCATACAATATGTTCAGTCCACTACCACCATCCATTAGCACCTTTGTCAGTCGAGTGCCTTCGACGACCGGGTCGACCACCAAAGCTTGCCTCCCAGGGGTGGCTATATGAGTCGGGTGATCGGACTGGTCGAATTTAATGCGAGTTTGGGACCATCTCAGATAGCTGGGTGTCGCCGGGGCGACCATATTCACCTCACGGTTGATAACCTTCAATCGGCTTTTGCTTTCCACATCAGCAAAAATCATCAGAGTGGAGTTAACATGAGGATATCCTCCATCACTGTCCTCCTTGTCCTCAGCTTTGTCCAACTCCTTTTCCTTTTCTTTGGTTTGTTTACCTTGGAACTGTTGGATCAAGAGCCGGCACTAGCGAGTGGTATGCTTCGGGTATATGAAATTACCCTCCTCGTCTTTCTTCGTGTGGATGTGACACGGCAGATCCATCACGTCATTCCCTTCCATATCCTTTACCTTCTTGGGGTTCCAGGATCCTTTGGGCTTTCCTTTGAATTTGCCCTGAGTCACGGCCAGAGCCACTCCAGGAGCCGCTGCCTCGACCTTCCGCTTCTGCTTCCGACTGGAGTTTCCTTTCTCCGACTGTCTCGGTTTGTACTTGCAACTCCGGAGTCGGTCCTCCTCTTCACCATTAGAGTACTTGGTGGCAATTTCCATCATCCGACTCAGGGTCATATCTCCGGTCCGACCGAACTTCAAATTTAACTCTCTGTTCTTAACACCATCCTTGAAGGCGCAGACTGCCTAATGATCAGACACGTTCTCCACCGTATGATGCAAAGTAATCCATCTCTGAATGTAATCTCTTAAGGTTTCATTCGACTTCTGCACACAGACTTGCAGGTCTGTCAATCCAGCTGGTCGCTTGCAGGTTCCCTCAAATGTCCTGACGAACACTCAGGAAAGATCTTCCCAAGTGTAAATGCTGCTTGGAGCTAACTGATTCAACCATGCCCTGGCCAAACCTTCCATCATGAGTGGTACATGCTTCATAGCCACTTCATCATTTCCGCCGCCAATCTGCACCGCCACTCGGTAGTCTTCAAGCCAAGTTTCAGGCTTAGACTCACCGGTGAACTTACTTACTCCAGTCGCCAACCTGAAGTTGGGGGGAATCACCGCGGCTCTGATAGCCCTGCTGAAACATTCTAGACCTGAAACATGGACTCGACTGCTAGTGGGCGCATCTCTGTCATGGCCACCTCGATGAGCCCTGTTCCGATCGACCAGACCTTGCACGATGATGGATCGCGCGTCAAAGCCTGGTTCCCTGGGGTCGACCGGGGCTCTTCGCCCAACACTGAGCTGGCGCCTGTCATCTTGCTGCCGATGAGCGTAAGACCCACCTCTTGGGGGAGGAGTGGGCACTCGACGCCTATCATCACGATCGAACCGTTCACCATATTGGTCACGTCGACCCTCGCGTCCCTCACGCCGCGGAGGCGATCTAGGGCTGTGAGTCGACTGAACTGTATTCGCAGTGACGGATCGACTGTGAATCCTGTTGCGTGACTGTGACACAGCTGAATTCTGATCTCCCACTGCCCGGAGCAAATCCCTAATCTGCATCAAGCCTCTGCCAGCCTTCGACTGAGAGGGCTGAATTGACTCTGCTATACGGGCTGCATCTGCTAAATTCTGAATCGGGGTTCGATATACCCGAGTCGGCTGCGGGAAGAGTTGACGTCGACTGGAGTCGGGTACTCATTGCCGCGCGCGCTCGTCGAGTGCTCGTTGGAGGTTCTCCAGACGAGTGCGTTCAGCCAAGTTGGCCAAACGTGCTTCCTCCAAGGCACGAGCCTCGGGAGTTTCTCCTGCGATGGGAGTATGCAGGGCATCCACGTTCCTGCGGCGAAGTTCTTCTCTTTGCAGGGAAATAAGTGGCTCGGGTTGATATTCCTCGTGGGCTTGAGCGGGGTCGCCTCCACCGTCTATCCCATCGTCGCGGGGGAAGCCAGGTGGGCTATGAGGCCCATTGACCATCAAGACCTCCGCCGCCGGATCACTACTTTCGCACTCGGATGCGGTCTCTACGGAGCCAGTCGACAGATCGAACAGGCCATAGAGAGATTCGTCGGGCTCGATTGCCACGACTTGGGTGGTGGCTGATTGGCGAGCCACTGCGTGCCTCACCCACCGCTGGAGTCTCGACCGACCAGAGCACTTGCGCTGGCGGGAGACAGGGAGGGAGGACGACAGGGGAGTCGACCGATACGGAGTCGACGGTTGTCGCAGCAGAACGCCGCGGACACACGCCCGAAAATGCGTCGCACCGCGGACGGGGAGCGCGTCGATGTCGAGTGGAGCCTCCTGGAGCCAAGCGGAGTCGTCGGCGATGAAGGTGAGCGCGCCGAGACGGATCTTGCGGCCCTCGACCAAAACTCCACCAGAAACCATGATGAAGGCAATCGGAACAATTGCAACTTCTCCAAAAATCGCTAAGACACCTGCCCCACGGTGGGCGCCAACTGTCGTGGTTCTAAGTCTGACAGTAGAATGGGGGTAGGTATGGAGAGGCAAGATCCTAGCTATGGAGCAGTTGTACAGACAAGGGATGTACGAGTTCAGGCCCTTCTCGGAGGAAGTAACAGCCCTACGTCTCGGAGCCCGGAGGCAGTCGACTGGATTATGTGTGTATAGATTACAGGGGTGCAAACCCTTTACACTAAGGAGGGGGTGGCTTATATAGTGTCCGCCAGACCCCTCCGGCCCTCAGTTATGCAGGGTTTAAAGTACATTAAGGCCTGGCGTTACTGGTAATGCCTTACAAAGTGTCATCATGGCCATAAAGACTACTTAATTACAGACCGTTGGATGCAGAGTGGCTCTTGATGTCCTGGTGGTCGAGTGAGTCTTCATGGTCGAGTCCTTAGAGTCCGTCGAGTGAAGTCTCTCTTGGTCGACTGGAAGGCAGCTTCTTTTGAGGATGTCCTTGGGAAGGGTACTTAAGACAGGTCTGTGACCCTACCCTAGGTACATGACTTCATCAATGCGCTCAAGGCGGAACTACGTGCAATAATGCAAGGAATGGCATTGGCAATTCAGCACTGCAATCTTCCTATCATCGTTCAATCGGATTCCTCTCAGGCTCTTTCAGCTTTGTTAGGAGAGAGTCTATCCCGGTCGGCATATGGCCACCTAGTTGCGGAGATTCGCCATCTGTTGGGTGAAAGAGAGTTTATTCCTTTGAAAATTAAGCGAGAACAAAATAGGGTAGCAGATTGTTTGGCTATGTATAGTCGCACAGAGAGAACTACCGCTGTGTGGCTTGGGCAGGGCCCTCCATGTGTGGAGGGGCTGTTGCCATTAGATTGTAATCCTATGAATGAGGAATAAAACTCTTTTACCATCGCAAAAAAAAAAGAACAACTGTATCTGTCAAGCACCAGACTCACAACACGTGGATCTCGTGCACCGCTCATGGAACAGCCTGAGTGAGCTGATTTGGACTTCTGAACGGACCCGCATCAAAGTAGTATTCCTTGCTGAAAAATACAGGGAGGGGTCAGATCAGTCTTTACCTAATCTTTCCCTACCAATGAATGAGCAAGTGGTCATCCGTCTTTAGGAATTTTGCAGAAAAGTCCGTTCGTTTATGAGAAATTAACCCGCAGTCCATTAGTAAGTGAGAAAAACATTTCGTTCATGTTGTTTTCCAAAACTCCCCCTGTAGTTTTCAATATTCAACCTGCAGTCCACCAGCACAAAAAAGCACGGGCTCTCCCTCGCCTCCCGATCTCAGCCGCTAGGAGGCGACCGACCCCGGCGACGCTCGATCCGGTGCTGCGCCGGCCGCTGATCGACGCCGGCGAGGATTTGTCCCCTCTCCCGACCCACGTCTCTCTCTCTTTCGCGAAATAGGGTTGGCCGCCGCCGCTGTTTTCCTGGTTGAAGGTGGACAGAGCACTGCACGGGAGGCCCTTGTCGGGCGAAGCCCCGGATCACGTCGTTCCCGTGGAGGGAGAGGGCGGCGGAGTCGAGGATGGGCGCGGCAGGAGGAGCCCCGTCCTCCTTTGTCCTCTCCCGTTGAGCACCGGATCGAAGAAGCATCAGCTCCCCCCCCCCTCCATCCCGTCTCCTCTCCTACATCGGCCACACCATGCCGCGCTCATGGAGCAGAGTCGCGTAAGCACGACGCCGGCTGCGGCGGAGTGAGGAGAGCTCGTCAGGCCATCTTCTCCCTCCAAGGAAGGTTCAGGCCCAACCTCCATGCCATCAGCTCCACCCCATATCTGTTTCCTGTCAGGTTAGTTTCAGGTCCGCTCAATATTTTCAGTTTAGCTCATCTAAAAAATAGTTTCAGGTTAGTCTTCATAATTAAATTAGAAGTGTTATTTGGTTGTCTGTCATGTTACTTATCCGATCTGAATCTAATGAAATATGTATTGTACCGAAGGATGGTTCAGCACCTATTTCTGTGTGATTGTCACTGTTCTAGACTTGTGGTGGATAGAATAACATAAAAGACTTGCAAGCACTACTAGCATAAACCTTGTGCAGGAACCTTGCACAAGCATTTAGTAATGACCATGCTGAAAAAAGCATTTAGTAGTGACTGACGCCTTCCGTGAATCCACCACCATTTTTGCTACATTGCATTACATAGTACTCCCTCCGTTCGGAATTATTTGTCTCGGAAATGGATGTATCTAGAACTAAAATATGTCTAGATACATCCATTTTCGCGACAAGTAATTCCGAACGGAGGGAGTAGGTTTCTATTTCTTTGAGAAACACTACTGTTACAGCCGTTTGCATGCCAACTGTTCAGTCAATTGCCCCAATAGACCGGAGGTAATTTTCTGTTTTTTTACTTTGGTGTTTCCATGTTATCACGACCACTGCCACTGAACAAGACTTATCTTATAAGGAAGGCATCAATAGCGATCTCATCAATGGATTGTCACCAGAGGTATGTAATGCCTCGACCCCCCTCAAAAACAGCCCTGCTGCTTTGGTTGTGAACTTGTGGTGCCTGTGTTCCTCACAGTAGTTGTTTTTCATGTTACTGTAGTTGGTACACGACTGTATGATTGATGAATTCAACCGATTTCCTTTGTTTGCACTGATGTATAATGAATGTTACTGATTTACCCCCCTCAGATCTACCCCTGTTTCAGTTTATTTTTCTGAAAAATTGGTGCTACTTCTGATTGCTCACAATTTCAGTTCGGCGAATATCTACATGGTCGGTATATTTGGGGAGTAGCATCTACTGAAATCTCACTATAGTGGTATTGATTTCAATGTTATTTATCTGCCCTAGAATCTCGGAAGTGCACTTAGTTGGAAACATGCATGCAACATTTACTTTTTTCTACTTATGTTACTTTCCTACCTGGTCATCATGCCAGCTCTAGCATCCATGTATATGATTTCTCAAGGGTCATATTCTGAATAATAACGCAATGTACTTTGAGTAAAAGTTCTGCAAATCTGTGCTCCTGGAAAGCTAGGATTTGTAGGGACAAAATGTACTCGATTGCTTGACAAAGTATGACAACAAGCTAAGAATATGTCATATATCACGAATTTACATGGCTGCCTTGTAGGCATAATTCAGATGTTTTGTTCTGTCTAATTTGTTGTCTAGTTTTGGAACACGAATCGGTGGCGAACCAGCATCAGTAGTCCTTCATGTCTTCAAACCTTAGATTCCATTGCCCAGGCCTATTTGTATAGAGATCAAAGACTGAGAATAGTATCACCCTGTTTTCCTACTTCATCAGTATTGCACCTATTTAATCATTACATTGGGGATGCCTTATATGTTGTATTACATGTGCTGTTTTCTTCTTCATCTAGAGACTACTTCTATTGTGCTTAGGATTGTCTTTGCCAATTGGGATGCTTGTATTAAGTAAACAACATCGGTCTCTACTCTACTCCTAAACTAACATAGTCCACAGCTGGGATGCTTAGGAAACAGTAAAAATTTCAGGCATTACCTAAAAGAGTACAATCTGGTATTCCTAGAAATTAAGGAGCTCTTAAAATTATGTTATCCGTTCATGACATATCCACAAACGTGCTATGGTTTCTGAGCAGGCACAAAGTCCACATGTGTCCCAGTCCGAGGCATGAACAAAGCATCAAAGAACAACAGTAGTACATTTCCTGGACTAAGTATCTCCTTTAATCATGAACATAAATTCTTTTCTGGCTTCTTCTCCACACTTTTCTTTAACAACTCAGTTTCCAACAAGGTCTCTTTGCGGTGCGACGGCGCACATAATTTTCTTTCCCTTTTTGAGGCACTGTTGCACATTATGCAGCGAGCTATATTTAGGCTGGCTTGGTTACTTTTATACCAAGCTAGCTGATCAAAAGGCACACAATTAGTGTACGCACACAAGAGTTGTTGGCGGCTAAAATCATGAAGCAACGGACAGACAAATCGTTGCCAGCATACAGGCAGGCGAAGATAGCCAATGTATTGGCATGTTTTCTTGACTTATATTACAATGCATCCACAATAAAAGCTAAATTACATAATGATATTCTCCCATATACAATGAAACTTATCTTTTCATGGAATTCAGAATGTTTTTTAACAACTCACTCATGTATATTGATCTGGGTAGTTTATATGTTATTCTGGTTGACATTTATCACTTAAAATTAATTGTATACTATGATGGTAATATCCAATTTGGTCCCCTTTGAATTGCTTAGGACATTTATGTCAGATCTTCGAACTTAGTGAATTCCCCAAGCATCTTTGTAATGTTGGAATTCTCTGGCTTTTGATAAAAGAAAAGTTCAATTCTAACGGATTAGTTAAAATCCTTAAAATTTACTTTCGGTGAACCATATGATAATGGCCAATCCGCTTTTACAAAGTATACAGTGACAATGTATTTCACATGATGAAATTTTGGTTTCAGGGTAAAGATATTGAATGTATGGCACTTACCTTTTTGATGGTGGGTGTGTAGCACTTGATGTGATGGAGTGACTCCTGTGTGCAGTGGTGTACATGTTCCTCCACAGCAAGGGCCACCGTATCATGGGCCTCCTGACCAAGGTTATGTAGTTGTGTGTCACCAGGGCGATCCCCATGTAACTGATCTTATTCCCCCCTATATGTAGCATGGCCAGCTTGCGTTGATTGATTCAGTAAACGGGGTGTTGGTTTGTGTTTGTTTTTGCGTAGCCTTCTAAATTCCACAACTGGAACGTGTACGGTTTGGGTGCAAAGATGTACTTCAACATATGATTTGTTCTTTCAAATTGAATTCAGATCTTGAGTACTACTTTTATTTTGAAGAAGTATGTGCATGATTTCACAACTCGAAAATGGCAACGTATATAGCAGAAATGTGATCCCTCTTTCAGTAGCACAACTTTGTATGCATCAATTTCAATATGAAATCTATATCTGAACTTGAAAATTTGTCTCACCTGCATCCAGAGAGAGAACACACAATGTAATTTAAAGTGCGTTATATCGACTAGAGGGGGGGTGAATAGGCTATTTTTATGAATTCTTCACTGAGGAATTTGCCGGTGAGGAAATTCCTTAGCGAAGAACTACTTGCAGCGGAATAAGTACTCAGAAGTAAGCATAACCGAATGCAGACATAGTCATCATGAGGAAATGAAGACAAACACAGAGTACAGAAAGCGTAATCACAGGATAACACAAGATGAAGACAAACAGACTGAAGAAATTGAACTTAGGAAATTGAGAAAGTCTTCAGTCAAAGTCTTCTAACACAGATATGAACAATCACTCAACACAGTAATGAGGAAATGAAAGAGTTGAGGAAATAGAACCAGTAAGGTTGGTGAAGACAATGATTTGGTAGACCAGTTCCAACTGCTATCTCAGTTGTATGTCTGGTTGGAGCGGCTGAGTATTTAAACTTGAGGACACACAGTCCCGGACACCCAGTCGCTGAGCACGCAGCTCAGGACACCAAGTCCTCACCGTATTCTCCTTGAACTAAGGTCACACAGACCTCATCCAATCACTCGTGGTAAGTCTTCAGGCGACTTCCAAACCTTCACAGACTCGGTCACTCGGTGATCCACAATTCCTCTTGGATGCTCTAGACCATGACGCCTAACCGTCTGGAAGAAGCAAAGTCTTCAAAGGTAACAAGCGTTGGATCCACGCAGGATCAATCTCTTCAGTGATTCTCAATCACTTTGGGTTTGTAGGTGTTTGGGTTTGGGTTTTTGTTTTTCCTCACTTGATGATTTTCGCTCAAAGTCCTCGGAGGATGGGATGCTCTCAAATGACAAGTGTCAGTTTCTCTCGAAGTAGCCAACCAGCTAGTGGTTGTAGGGGGCGGCTATTTATAGCCTAGGGAGCAGCCTGACATGATAAGACATAAATACCCTTCAATGATATGACCGTTAGGTGGATAAGATATTTTGGGACAGCTGGCGCGCAGCACAGCAATGGTCGGAAATTTGACTCTCAAATTCCTCAGGGCTATCATGTTCCTCACCGTGTAGGCAATCCGCACTGGCGAATTCCTAACTCCTCAGTCAGAACAAATTCCTCAGCGACCAGAAGAACTTCGTCTCTGTCACTGAAGAAATTGACTGAACTGTATGAGATTTCCAAAGGCTTCACTCGAAGGGATTGGAAGGTGTAGGATTTTGAGTTGAGCATCACATGGAAAATTTTCCTTAGTATTTCCTCGACCCCCTTTAACAGTACGGTGTTTCCTATGACTCAAGAAAGAGAAAACGAAACTACGAAAACAAAAGTCTTCATGCTTCACGTTCCTCAAATGAATACCAAGTCTTCAAGGTCACACCAATTTATTCACTTTCAAAGTCTTCAGAAAGTCTTCAGAATATCAAAGTCTTCAGTCGAAGAACTTCATTTTTAGGGGTTGACTTTCTCTGTAAATATCAAACTCCTCATAGACTTATAGACCTGTGTAAACTCATAAACACATTAGTCCCTTAACCTATAAGTCTTCAATACACCAAAATCACTAAGGGGCACTAGATGCACTTACAATCTCCCACTTTTTGGTGATTGATGACAATATAGGTTAAGTTTTCAACGGGGATAAACATATGAAGTGTAAGTACTGATATTGAGGAATTTGATTGCAAGATATAGAAGAACTCCCCCTGAAGATGTGCATAGTGAGGAATTTGCTTTTGAGGCAATGCACATTTGAAGAGTTGGATCATGGAGATCTCCCCCTATATATTGTAATTCATACACGCATTCTACATATAATATGAAGAATTTGAAATGCATGATGAAATATGGTGACTGATGTAATTCAGCATGCGTGTATTAACATATAAAAAAGAATAAGCATGGAGAGGAACACATCAAAAGTATCAGAGCACCATCGGGTTTAAGATTACAACTCGATCCAATAAAAGTTTCAGAAGAGCGAGAGTTGTAACTTAGCAAAAAACGCCCATATAATAGACCCGCTTGAAGACTAACTCAAATTTCTCCCCCTTTGTCATTGAATGACCAAAAGGATCGAAACTGAGGACTAACGCCCCTGAAGAATCAAGTTGATGGAGGAGCGCCAGCGTTGTCGGGGTCGGTTGTCGTAGTAGGGCCTGCCGCAGTGTCGTCCAAGTCTCCAGTTTCATCAGTGTCGCGCGATGAAGAATAGGAGCTGGCTACCAAGGAAGGAACCTTGACCTTCTTGAATTTCTTCGGTGGAGGTGCAGACCAGTCAAATTCTTCCTTGAGACCCATTTTCTTCAGATCTTCTGCGCTGTAGACATGAGATAGAACAACCCAGGTATGGTTGAAGGTTTCATGGAGGTAGTAGTGGTTTTTCTTCACTGCATTGTGTGTTGAGGTCATGTTGTGAAGAATTGAACCAAACTGACGCTTGACCCATTTATGATTGCGATCAACTTTCTGATGAAGACTGAGGAGTAACTCACGATCAGTCATCACCCTGGGTGCTGTGGTTTGAGTATTTTGCTTGGCAGAGGTGTTGGCGGCAGAGTCATGTGTGGCAGAGTCGTCATTGGTTGAGTAGGATGCAGCCTTGCGAAATTGACCATCCAATGGACGAATGCCTTCATCTATCACAGCAGTTGCCTTGCCTTTGTCATCAGCTGAGGAAAATGTCTGTTTGAGGACTTCAATTGGATGCAAAAAGCTACCGTTGTTCAGAGTATCAGCCTTGTAATTGAGTGAAGACCTTGTCCTAATGAACCTCATAATCCATGGTGCATAAGGCTTCAGCTCAAATGGTGACATAGCAATATTCGCCAGAGTCCTCATGAAAAAATCTTGGAAGTTGACGGGAACACCATGAATGATATTGAAAAGCATATTCTTCATGATGCCAACGACTTCTTCATCATTTGAGTCGTGGCCTTTGATAGGACTCATTGTCTTCGTCAGAATGCGATAGACAGTCCGAGGCACATACAGTAATTCCTTGATGAGGAATTTGGTTCAAGGGGCCTGCCCTGGCTTCAAAGGCTTCATCAACACCTGCATGTAATGATTTGTAAGCTCAGGTTCATTGTAGATGCAACGAGCACCTTCAAGGGGAGGACTGAGTGGGAGGGCACGAAGCAATTCAGTTGCTGGTGCCTTGTAGTGAGTATTTTCTGACATCCAGTCCAGCACCCATGAGTTCACATCTTCAGAATTTCCTATGATGTGCAACGTCACATAGAATTGAAGAATGAGTTCTTCATTCCAATCACAGATGTCAGTGTAGAAATTCAGCAATCCAGCATCGTGAAGAACACTGAGGACTGGCTCGAAGCACGGCAGAGATTCCATGTCCACGTTAGGAATGTGTTCATGATCGAAGACTTTGTCTTCGTTGAATAGCACCGAGGAATAGAAATTGGCCTGGCTGGTCGTCCAGAAACGCCTCTTCCTTATGCGAGCAGAATCATAGGGGTTGTAATCTGTGAAGAACACATGCTCGCTGAAGAAATCTTCAGCCTTGAACTTTTGCTTCTTTGAGAATGGATCCTTTGGCTTGGGCAGAGGAGTGTCAGTGAGTTGCATCACAACCTCAGGAATCGCAATCTCCGGTTCTTCAGGCTGAGGAATTTCTGGTTCCTCTTCAGTGGCAGTCTGCGTGTTCAAAAGATCAGCAACAGCAGGTTCTTCAGCACTAGTGGCTGGAATTTCTTCATGCACAGACAAGGTGGGATGAGTTTCTTCAGAGCCCATTTGAATGGTTGGTGCAGGGGACTGAGGTATTTGTTGAAGTGGGGTGAAGAGTGGGGAATTGGGGTGCTGACTTTCCCAAAAGTCATCATTCATCACAGGCGTAGTTCATCCAATATCCACGCCTTCATCTTCAATTTCTTCAACGCAAGCCTCTTCAGCTGTGAACTGAGGCATTGGCGAGGAAGCAACAGGCGTTGAAGGGATCGCATCCACTTCAATTTCTTCATCAATCTGCTCTGACGAAGCAGCAGAATGATTTTCTTCATCAGATCCGCTGGGGATCACATATTCTTCACCAAAAGGAACAAGGTCCTTTGATGGCATGGTGGAAATCGGAACAACATCAATTGGATTTTCAACTGAGCTGGTCATAGGCTTCATTTTCTTCAGAGCTGAAGAATCTGAAGCAGCTGATGCTTTCCTTTTCTTCACTTCAGCTCACTCTACAGCCTTGGTCTTTGAGGGAGTCCTAGATTAGGGGGTGTCTGGATAGCCGAACTATCACCATTGGCCGGACTCCTGGACTATGAAGATATAAGATTGAAGACTTCGTCCCGTGTTTGGATGGGACTTTCCTTGGCGTGGAAGGCAAGATTGGCGATACGGATATGTAGATCTCCTACCATTGTAACTGACTCTGTGTAACCCTAACCCTATCCGGTGTCTATATAAACCAGAGGATCTTAGTTCGTAGGAAAAACAACAATCATACCATAGTCTAGCTTCTAGGGTTTAGCCTCTCTGATCTCGTGGTAGATCCAGTCTTGTACTACCCATATCATCAATATTAATCAAGCAGGAGTAGGGTATTACCTCCATCGAGAGGGCCCGAACCTGGGTAAAAACACCGTGTCCCTTGTCTCCTGTTACCATCCGCCTAGACGCACAGTTCGGGACCCCCTACCCGAGATCCGCCGGTTTTGACACCGACATTGGTGCTTTCATTGAGAGTTCCTCTGTATCGTCATCCTTAGGCCCGATGGCTCCTTAGATCATCAACAACGACGCGGTCCAGGGCGAGACTTTTCTCCCCGGACAGATCTTCGTATTCGGCGGCTTTGCACTACGGGCCAATTCACTTGGCCATCTGGAGCAGATCGAAAGCTACGCCCCTGGCCATCAGGTCAGATTCAGGAGTTTGAACTACACGGCTGACATCCGCGAAGACTTGACCTTCGACGGATTTGAGCCACAGCCAAGCGCGCCGCACTGTCTCGATGGGCATGATCTAGCTCTGCCGCCGAACAGTGCCCTGGAGGCCGCACCAGCGTATGCTCCGACCCTTAGCTCCGAGCCAACTCCACCGATCGAGGATGAGTGGTTGGACACCGCCTCAGGGGCTACGATCTCTACGGCGATTGAGCCAAACTCCATCCATGTCCTTTGCGAAAACCGTGACTCCAAGGTGCCGGACTCCTCTCCGGACTCCGAACCCCCCGCACCCCTGCCAATCGAATCCAATTGGGCGCCGGTTGTGGAGTTCACTACCGCAGACATCTTTCAGCACTCGCCCTTTGGCGACATCCTGAATTCACTAAAATCTCTCTCTTTATCCGGAGAGCCCTGGCTGGACTACGGTCAGGAAGGTTGGGATGCGGACGACGAAGAAATTCAACGCCCACTGTCGGTGTCAAAACCGGCGGATCTCGGGTAGGGGGTCCCGAACTGTGCGTCTAGGCGGATGGTAACAGGAGATGAGGGACATGATGTTTTTACCCAGGTTCGGGCCCTCTCGATGGAGGTAAAACCCTACGTCCTGCTTGATTAATATTGATGATATGGGTAGTACAAGAGTGCATCTACCACGAGATCAAGGAGGCTAAACCCTAGAAGCTAGCCTATGGTATGATTGTTGTAATGTATGTTGTCCTACGGACTAAAGCCCTCCGGTTTATATAGACACCGGAGGAGGCTAGGGTTACACGGAGTCAGTTACAATGGTAGGAGATCTACATATCCGCATCGCCAAGCTTGCCTTCCACGCCAAGGAAAGTCCCATCCGGACACGGGACGGAGTCTTCAATCTTGTATCTTCGTAGTCTTGGAGTCCGGCGGATAATGATAGTCCGGCTGTCCGGACACCCCCTAGTCCAGGACTCCCTCAGTAGCCCCTGAACCAGGCTTCAATGACGATTAGTCCGGCACGCATAATGTTCGGCATTGCAAGGCGGGTTCCTCCCTTGAATAATCCAGAGAAGATCATGAACACCAGGATAGTGCCCGGCTCTGCAAAATAAATTCCACATTCCACCGTAGAGAGAATAAAATGTACACTAGCTCAATCTGTTGTCGTATTATGCGGCGTGACATCACACTTTTACCAAGCCACTGTTTGAATCGTTATTTAGTACACCACCTCAGCACGTTTAGCGAACCGGTTTCCTTGGCACGTCTTGTCGAAGCAGAGATCGTGTTCCCCTTTTCCGGGATTCTCATCAACACGTGCGTGGGTAACCCAACCGTTCCCGTCGCCACGCCTCCTCCATCGAAGGTGAATCCCAAACGGTCACGGAGACGGCTCTTGGTATTTTTCCCCTTTATAAGAGGACCAAGGCTTGTCCTTGTTCTTCAATCTCGCATCGAATCTCCTCCTTGCTCCCAGTTCCAACACCCAGAGCCGCAGATTCGAGCGCGTCGGATTCTCAACCATGTCCGGCTCCGACCTCCAGGGCCGGTGGATGCCCTCCTCCGTCACGGAGGACATATGGAAGTTACGTGAGGCCAAGTACCTGGCCTACGAGGTTTCGCACAGGTTGCTCGCCCAAGGGCAGGCCGTGCCCGCCCCCGAGCCCGGTGAGTTTGTTGTTTTCGTATCCCACCTCCGTCAGGGTTTAGGCTTCCCGACGGACCCCTTCGTGAGAGGACTCATGTTCTACTATGGGCTGGACTTTCACGACTTGGCTCCGGAGTCCATCCTCCACATCTCCGCATTCATTATCGTCTGCGAAGCCTTCCTCCGCGTCACTCCCCACTTCGGCCTGTGGCTGAAGACCTTCAAGGTGGAACCGAAGATGATCGGGGGGCATCAAGCGGAGTGCGGCGGGGCGGCCATAAGCAAAAAGGCCGATGCCCCGTGGCCCGAGGGTTCCTTCCAAGAGGAACTCGGACTGTGGCAGCAGGAGTGGTTCTATATTACCTCTCCGAAGGGCAGCAGGCAAAAGTCGCCGCCTTCATTCCGCCCGGGACCTCCACGCCAACTGATGTCGTGGGTCAACCAAGGGCTCAATTGGGGGCCGTCCGAAGACTTGCCCTCACTGCAGGGCCGGATTCGAGACCTCCAAGCGAGGGAGATCGACCTGATCGTGGTGATGCAGGTTATGCTAATCAGGCATCTTCTGCCCTGCAAACGCCGTCCTCTCCGTCTATGGGAGTTCAACCTGGAGGGACCTCGGATTCTCCAACACTTTATGGGTGCGACACCCGTGGAGATGTACAAGTTGTTCTTCGGACCGCAGGTGGCGTGTCCGGAATTAGCCGAGGATGCAGGCCTAAGCCGCAATCGCCCGGATACTCAGGTAAATAGCTCAGAGTCCGGACATTCTGTTTATATGCCTTTCGAGAGTTCGCCTCCTGACCCATTACTCTTTGCAGGAATGGGTGGCGCGATCAAGGCTGATAAGGTGTCGGGCCCCCCTCCCAGAGACCACACTGGAGCCCGTGCTGGTCAGAATGTTGGAGGTCGCGCCCACAGAAGAGGGCGAACGGGAAAATAGAGGAGCTAATATTTCGCCCAAAGGGGCGTCTGAAGAGGGGGGAATCAAGAACCCTTCCCTCCAGGGGGAGAAGAGGACCGCCTCCAAAGATCCGGAGGCCAAAGCCCCTAAGCGTGGGAAGAGATCTTCACCGGGGGGTCCGGCGTCCGGAGAGAATCCGGACGCACAATCATCGCCAAAGGATCAGCCCTCCAGTGAGCCGTGAGTATGAAAAAAGGGAGTTAATTAGTAAGGAAATACCTTCATTTATGCTTCTGTGGGTAACTGAAATATTTATATTGCAGTTCGGATCTGCAGCCTTCTCAGATGAGTTCATCTTCGGGGGACCTTCTTCCGGAGATGATGGAGAGTGAAACACCTCCGTCTGCAGCGCCGTTAGATAAGGCAAGCGAGCCTGAAGTGTCGTCACGGAGGGTATCCCCGAGTCCGGAGGGGCCAGAGAGTTCGGCACCCACTAGTATCCGGCCGGGAGAACTGAAGAATCTGCTTGAGAGGGCGCCCATTTCAGAAGATCACCGTGCGTTGATGCGTATGGTGATTGGAAGGATTTCGTCCGCCGAAAGCGGATTGCGCAATGCCACTATGAGTTTGCTGGCGGGGTTTGAGGTACGCGAGAATGATGCATCTCTTTGTTTATTGACAGGCTTGCACATGAAAATGCGCCCTGTATAGATAGTAGCCCCTGAGACTCGGTAGGTTGTCGAAAACGACAGCGTGCCGAGGATCAAAATCGAAAGTAATGAATTCCGCCGTTCCTATGCAGGTGGCGGATAGTCCGAGGGCTAGCCGGACTAGTGGGTTTGCCGAGTTAAATCGTCAACTTGACTTGGCGGATGCGGACATCGCACTTGTCAACCGGCAACTTGACGAGTCGCAAGGTAAATGATTTCTCCGCAGTCGCTTTATTAAGGGGGTCGAAGCCCTCCTCTGATAAATTGTATGCTGTTGTACAGACGGTGCTGCTGCTGTGGAGAGCCTTCGGGCCGAACTTGCTCGAGCTAAGGAGCAAGCCTGAAGGAGTGACGCGGATGCCTCGATGGCGGCCGAGGAGTTGAAAGCCGAAAGGGTTGCGCACTGCCTAAGCAGGGCAGAGGTGGCCGAATTGGCCATGAAAGTAAAAGATGCTGCCGACCGCAATGAGGCTCTTAAAAAGGAGCGCTTATCGGAGCGGGAAGACCTGAAGAAGGCCACCGCTGTCAGGACCCCGACTCAATGCCACATCGATCTAGCATGTAACACCTCATATCACTTTGCGGCCTCACGCACGGTATTCCCACGGGTGTCGCCTTACCTTTGCCCGGGACCGTTTGCGCCTTTTGGCACATGTATATGATAGTGTCGCTAGCATCCATATGATAAAGAGCCCGGGCTGACATGGCTAGTCGTAAACCCAAAGTGGCACAGACTTATAGGGACAGGCATCCATGACCCAGCATCGAACGTGTAGGTCATCAGCGAGTGAATCCAGGCTGTAGCACTGGGCTAGCAGGACTCCGGTGAACCGGGCTGTAGCAGGCTAACAGGACTCCGGTATTCATCGCGTGACATTTCCCCGAAGGGACAGACACAGGAACGAAGAAGGACACATGCCGGGTTCCGGAGCAGTAGCAAGCTACCATGGCTCAGTGGAGACACTAGGAGACATTTCCCGGTAAGAGAGGCTACTAAAGATAAACAACTAGATAGTCAGATCCCACACATACCAAGCATTTCAATAACATACACACAATATGCTCGATATGTGCAAATACAACATGGCATCACAACATGACTCTACGACTCAAGTATTTATCCAATAGGCTCCGAGGAGCGAGATATTACAAACATAGGTCTCATGACCCAACATTCAGAGCATACAAATCAAAGCACATGCAGAAGCTTAACATGTCTGATTACAGACATCTACAAATGAAAAAGGCTTAGAAGCCTGACTATCTACCAGATCCTGCCAAGGGCACAAGATCGTAGCTGAGGTAACAAGCTAAACATCGAAGTCCACGTGGAACTACTAGCGAGACTGAAGTCTCTCTGCAAAAACATAAAATAGGCAAACGTGAGTACATATGTACCCAGCAAGACTTACATCAGAACTAACTACATCTGCATCATTATCAACAAAGGGGATGGTGGGGTTTAACTGCAGCAAGCCAACTTTGACTCAGAGGCTATCCTAAACTACGACTGCAAGTAACTCTTTTGAGGTGGCGCACACGAGTCCACATATTCACCATATCAATACACCACTATGGATCCGCTCCCGTCTCCCTACGAGAACGCCATCCATAGCACTCACGCTTATCTTGCGTATTTTAGAGTATCCACTTTCACTTGTCTATGAACTGTTATAGGCAACCCAGAAGTCATTTACCGCGGACACGGCTATTCGAATAGATCATATTAACCCTGCAGGGGTGTACTTCTTCATACATGTTTCCACCACTTAGCGTCTGCACACGACATGTGCTCGGCAGACTTCAAGCGAAAGCCGACGTGGGTGTAGACCACGACCTACCTAAACACTCAAGTCTATAGTCCAGGTTTATCGCCTATTCGGGTTCCATCCATGAGGAGATCCGGCCGAAGTTTCGCTCACAGCCCCAAACGATGTGAACAGGGTTCCGTGACACCAAACGGGCGCCCAGTTTACCCGGCCACGTGCCTACCGCATCACAGCCCACCCCTACGGTCAGCACTGCGCACGGCCTCCAGCATACTACAAACACCAGAAACTACTTGCAACTCCTGGACAGAGGACAAGGGTGAATAAGAAGTCGAGCGGGGTCATATTTCAGGGCCCAATGCATGGTAGTAGCTGAATCATGGATCACAAACACAGAACTCAGTTCCTAAGGACGGCTTCAATGAGACAACCCACCATGTACTCCTACATGGCCTCTCACCGATACCTTTACCAAATCGTGTTCACACTCTTTGCTCACACACACAGTAGGACATGTTCACACACCTCTGATTCATCCTCGATGAATCAGACCTGACTCAACTCTAAGCAATAGCAGGCATGACAAACAAACATGAATGAGTAGCCACAACAGGGCTCAAACAACTCCTACTCATGCTAGTGGGTTTCATCTATTTACTGTGGAAATGACAGGTCATGTAGAGGATAAAGGGGTTCAACTACCGCAGCAAGTAACAGTTGAATCGATGTTGTCCTAATGCAGTAAAAGAGAGCAGGAGCGAGAGAGTGGGATTGTATCGGAATGAACAAGGGGGTTTTGCTTGCCTGGCACTTCTGAAGATAATATAGTTCTTCATTGGTGTCATCGAACTCATCATCGGAACCACGTCTATCGAGAGGGGACAATTACCGGCAAACAAAGAGGGACACAATCAATGCAATGCAACAAATATGATGCATGATAATGTCATGGCAATATGCTGTTGATTTAGCTAATGCAACTAGCAACAGATTAAATGGAGTTGGTTTGAATACAAGATTCAAATTCAAACTCCATATGTAGATATTCATATGCCATTTATATGATTTGGCCTAAACAGTGAACAAAAGTTGTTCTAACATGCATGACAATGGTACAGATGGATAGATTGGATTTTTCTGATCATTTTTCATATATAATTTATTTGATTTGGAGCTATGGTTGATTTTATATGAATTTTAGAAGTTTTGGTTATTTTCTGGAATTTCCTATATAAAAATAATTCCAGTAAAGGGCATTACTGCGTCAGCCTGACATCATCATGACGTCAGCAGGTCAACAAGGCACGTTCCAGGTCAAACCTGACCAGTGAGGTCGGCGTGTCAGTGTCACAGCTAATTAACGGAGTTAATTAGTGCTAAGTTAAATGCTAACCTTAGTTAATTAGGGCGTGGGCCCGCATGTCAGTGACTTAGCTGGCTAAGTAAAAGTTAATTAGCACTAAACTAGATTAGCAGGGCTCTGGGCCCACTTGTCATTGACTCAGAGGAGTCAACCTGGGCCCACCCAGTCCACGTCAGGGGTCAAACCCGCCGGTCAACAGGTCAAGGCCTGCCGGCGTTTAGCCGCCGGCGGGGCCAGACGCGGCGGCGTGCTGCGGGAATCGCCCACAGGGCCCCATTTGCTGCGCGGAGAGCAGCTACGGGTAGCTAGTGATCGCCCGCACCCAGCCATGGTGGTGGCTTGGCCGGGGAGTGGCCGGAGCTTCGCCGGCGATGAGGTCAGGCGGAGGCCGAAGCTCGTGCGCGGGGCTGCGGTGGCCTAGGAGGCATGGCGCTAGCACCTACGGCCTCTACACGGTGCGAGGGGTGTGACGGGCACAAGCCCGTGACCAAATGGTCACCAGAGCAACGCCGGTGACGTGGTCAGGCGGCGGCGCGTGCGGTGAGCTTCGTGCAGTCGCTACGATGCACGAAAATGTGAACGGAGAGGATGAAGAGGTAGCTGAGCTCACGGCGGTCACGTAGAACCAGACGGCGCGGTCGGGGACGAACTGATGCGGCGGCGACGGCGAAGGGGATCTGCGGCGGTGCTCGGTGAAGTCGAGCTCGAAGAAGACGAAGCAGAGCGCGCGAGCGCTCGGGGCTCAGGCTGCTCGACGGAGAGGAGGGTGGCGGAGCTCCTTGACAAGGTGGCGTGGCACGGAGACGACGGAGGGCACGGCTATGGCGACGGTGCGGCTACGGCAGCGTTGGCCATCATGGGAGAGAGCGAGGGAGAGAGACAGGGCCGCGTGTGCGGTGTCCACGGGGTCGGGGCGGTGCCGCAGAGGCGCTTCGAGCCGTCGCGCTGGCGCGGGCGACGGCAGACAGGCAGGGTGGTGGCGTGGCGAGCGCGGCGGCATCGCGGTGTCCCTCCTCTGCCTACTGGCAGAGGTAGGTGGTGACTGGCAGCGGCGCTGGGCTGGCCCGGCTAGGTGGGCCTGGTGGGCTGCCAGGTAGGTGGCCAGGGAAGTGCCAGGTAATCTCTCTCTCTCTCTATTAGTTTCTGTTTTCTATTTTGTTCTGTTTTGTTTTGGTTTAGTAAAAATACTAAACCATTTTATAAAATCCTGAAAATAATTATGTGGCTAGAACTAAAATATACCAAACCACATAAAATGTTCCAGAATTATTGGACATATATTAATTATATATAAAATATATATCTAATGCAAATAGTTATTGAATTAATTCAAATGGCCAAAACAAATATTTCCGTGACTCCAAAATATTGGTTTGAATTTTACCTCTTACCAATATTTCTATAGAATAGCAGGAACATTTTCTTGGATTCATTTGAGAAGAATTAAATGTTGGTTATTTTTAGAGGTTTTCTGAGGCTTTTGAAAATTCCTCAATTCAAGTTTCATTTGAATTTAAACATGATGCTCACATGGAAGCTAGCATAGGTCAGGCCAGAACTAGGGATGTGACAACTCACCCCCACTAAACAAGAATCTCGTCCCGAGATTCAAGACGTGAGGTAAGAAGACAAAGGGGACACTAAGTATCACAAACTTCATGATCCAACTGTCTTTCTCGAGGATGCTGATTCAGTGCTCCAATTGATCTTGACATCTTTGCTTTTGAGATTTTCATCCAACACGAGGACAGAGATACTCTCCAAGGATGGATCATCTTAATGATCACAAGATCAACTCACGGAATGAGATGTAGGCATCTCTTGAGCTGAGAGGAAAAACACACATCATGAAGGACAGAGGAAACAATTGATGAGGTTTCAGAGTAGCGAGGAATAGAGTTGCCATGATACCATAACGATGCACCTTAGGGAAGGTGACTCGTAGAAATATCCCCTTAAGTGGCAAAAAGAATTACCTTTGATTTAGAGATCATTGAAACTCTTTATACCAGCCTAAGGCAATTCACAGTCGATCATTTGAAGAAGTCCGAGAGAATGACATTCTCGGGCCAGAATGGATGATGTGGATTACCTTGTTGAAAACAACACAAGGGATGATTTTAGTAACTGGGGAGAAGCTCAACAGTAGAGAGTGAGTCCACTGTTTGAAAAGCTATAGCATAACCGAGGAAACTGAGAGCAATCCCAGTTGGTGCCGATGGTAACACCTAGCGTTTGTGTGTGCTCTCAAGAACTTGAGCATTTCCATATTTATCAAGGTTTTACCAATATCCGTGTCAGGGATCCTGGCAACACAACATACTACCATGACGAATGCCGGTGGAGGATGCAGATACAAAGGAAGACAACACTTTCTCAGATTTCACCTTAACGGGGCCAAGGGACTAAATCTGGATGATCGACCGAGAGACATTTAGCACTCCGCTTCTAATGTTCTCCTTGATGTACCAGCGTATCCCATTCATAGATATGGTTTGATATCTAGAACATCAAGTAACAGGTCGGACTTCGGGAGCACAAAAATCATAAGGCACACAAATATTGAATAATTCCTACGAAGTCCTTATGGAGAGGTGGCCAACTTCTTCAATTAAGATATTACAATAACAGGTCTTTCGGCTGGGTGTGTTGGCCACGACATCCACTTTACGGGTTACAGAGAGACCAATAATATAATTCTTGGGAAACGTTCCAACCATCATATCTGCCTGAGATTCAGATTTGGTTGGTGTCAGAATAATCTAGACTCATCGAGTCTAGAAAGTAAAATGAAAGTTTGCAACACAAATCAACGAGATGACATTGCGAGATTCTCGGAGAATGAACTACGGTAGTAAGCTACAAAACATGAGCTAGTTCTGCTACAACATGTGAACACGTTGTCCCATACAAACATGGCCACATAGTAGTCTTATAATAAAGTACTACCGAGTTCAGGTGGGAAATCATCATCGAGGATATCGAAGTCCTTGCATAAGGCATGCTCTTAAGAAGGAACTTCTTCTCCTTGAAGAAGTTAATCAGTGGCTTGGTGTGCTAGGAAACACATATAGAATGGAGGCGGCCAACCTATCAAACCATAGAGTACTTCGCACATGCGTGACTAAATTGGGACAATTCCAGAGGAAGCAAAAACTAACTTTCTCGAACCCACGGCGGCAACTTGCATCAAATGCACATGAGTTAGAGAGAGTCACTTCTTTCATCCGAACATATGCTTCATGAGCTAGCATGAAGAAATGCTTTCAAAAGTTTCCAATACTAGCTTAATGTTCAACAAGATTATGGAGAAGATAAGGATGTTGTCGATGGGCTCAACAACAGTTCATCCTGGTTTCCATATAAATGGAATTCCATAATTAGGTGAACACAGTGATAGCATTGGTCAGACCAAAGGATATAATGGTGTATGCCCGAGGGATCAACCACGAGTAAGACAACATTACACACATCATTGGTTCTGATATGACTTGACAATAGCCCATACTCAAGTCAAAGTTTTGACAACGCAATAGATCCAACAACTGATCACGAGGACCAATCGATGGGGATATCATCTTTCTTCAACACACACACACGAAAAGATATCCCTTAACATGAACTAAGTCAGACAAGCTTTTATCTTCCAACTCTCCAAGTTGTTGTTTAGCTTAACCAACTAGCTCAGGGGTATGCAACACAGATTCTTGGAGAAGGGGTGGTTTATATGAAACCAACTTGATCACGAACTCAACATAGCGGCCAGGTGACAACCTGGTAATACTTCCGAGAGGATAATCGGAAAATCACGAACCACCGATATGCTACTAAGCTCGAGAACAATCTTGCTTTTCAGGGCAAGACGATATGATCAAATGAGCGAGGACTTAACAAAATCCTAACTCATCAATCGAAGAGTGCACCGGGAACAAGGACTAGGTAGCACAATCAGTCTTAGAATGATGATTCAAGAACCAACACGCTAAGAATGAAATTATTGTCCTTTAACTACCAAGCAACAAGGTTGCTAGGAGTATTGATTTCACACATCATGATTCACTTGTCGACATTCCGGTTGCAACAACACGGGAACCGAGAAATGAACAATGATGGCAAGAAGTATCACTGTACCAAGAGTTCATAGGATGGTGTGCAATTCCCATGATATTCTTAATATAAAGATAATAATACTCCAAGGTAGAACAGAACAAAAGCTGGATTGACATTTTAATCTGTGGAATACAGCTGCTTTGACCCAATCCTAGATATGGATCAGGTTCTGGAGTTTGTTTCTCCTAGTCACTCCGGAATAGAATAGCTTGACGGACCACAAGAATAATAAGCATCGATGAGCTCGAGTGCACAACTACTCTTGACTATCAATTGATAGACGAGGGCCAGAAAACAACTAAGAGGGACAACTCAAAAGAACATATGATTTTCTGAGTTGTGGATGCATAGATTAGTATGTTGAACGAGTTCAACATATTTCTTCCGGATAACCCATGCAGAAGGGTAGACTGGCAGAGTCACAATTATGAATGGAGAACTCATCGAGGGTACTCCTGTTGTGATCTTTTGATCCAACAAACTTCTGCCATAAGTGGTTCATAGTATTTGGAAGAAGGAAATACCACGGACCTCGAGGATTAATGCAAAGGTTACTAATTACCTAAAGGAACTAGCAACACTATCAACATGAAGTAAGTAGGATGAATCTCGGGTTCAAGAACCCACGAATAGAATACCTACTCCTAAGTAGCATCACGAGATGCTTTCGAGAATGATGGCCAGAATCTTCACACTGGGAACACTAAACATTGCTAGATTACTAGGTGACTCCCTAAAACACCTAGGGTCATAATAATAGATCCAACATATATGTCAAGGCAATAAATTACCTCAACGCACTGGTTAGTGTGCTTATCCTGACCATAAAGGACATCGGGAACGGAAAGAAAGGATTTGCAAACGCATCAGACTATTAGAAACCTGGGATGACTCGGACAACATAACGGCTGTAAATGCTCAGAAAAGATATGAGACATTCACAAGGATTTGCATAGTCACTTAACAACATCATATCAAGGTTCTGGTTCAACTGAGAACATATTAAAAGTAGTAGAAACTGATTTGAGGCTTGAAACTATCAATCCTATAAGTCCATGGATTAGTAACACGTCATCCTGATAGATAGATGAGAAGGCCTAGTTCTTAATCCCTGTAGAAGAGAAGAGGATGACTCAGATCAGAAGGCCATGAGGTATAAGAAGTAAAAAGAGCCTTACGTTCCCTTCCCACAATCAGTTCCCTTACATAACTAAAGTATTTCTAGACACAACTTCGACCAGTTTGGCTTGGTAATCCTACAGGCAGTCAAGCTCTGATACCAAAGCTGTCAGGACCCCGACTCAATGCCACATCGATCTAGCATGTAACACCTCATATCACTTTACGGCCTCATGCACGGTATTCCCACGGGTGTCGCCTTACCTTTGCCCGGGAGCGTTTGCGCCTTTTGGCACACATATATGATAGTGTCACTAGCAGCCATATGATAAAGAGCCCGGGCTGACATGGCTAGTCGTAAACCCAAAGTGGCACAGACTTACAGGGACAGGCATCCATGACCCAGCATCGAACGTGTCGGTCATCAGCGAGTGAATCCAGGCTGTAGCACTGGGCTAGCAGGACTCCGGTGAACCGGGCTATAGCGGGCTAACAGGACTCCGGTATTCATCGCGTGACACTTCCCCGAAGGGACAGACACAGGAACGAAGAAGGACACATGTCGGCCAGCCTAATTGTTCCGGAGTAGTAGCAAGCTACCATGGCTCAGTGGAGACACTAGGAGACATTTCCCGGTAAGAGAGGCTACTAAAGATAAACAACTAGATAGTCAGATCCCACACATACCAAGCATTTCAATAACATACACACAATATGCTCGATATGTGCAAATACAACATGGCATCACAACATGACTCTACGACTCAAGTATTTATCCAATAGGCTCCGAGGAGCGAGATATTACAAACATAGGTCTCATGACCCAACATTCAGAGCATACAAATCAAAGCACATGCAGAAGCTTAACATGTCTGATTACAGACATCTACAAATGAAAAAGGCTTAGAAGCCTGACTATCTACCAGATCCTGCCGAGGGCACAAGATCGTAGCTGAGGTAACAAGCTAAACGTCGAAGTCCACATGGAACTACTAGCAAGACTGAAGTCTCTCTGCAAAAACATAAAATAGGCAAATGTGAGTACAAATGTACCCAGCAAGACTTACATCAGAACTAACTACATATGCATCATTATCAACAAAGGGGATGGTGGGGTTTAACTGCAGCAAGCCAGCTTTGACTCAGAGGCTATCCTAAACTACGACTGCAAGTAACTCTTTTGAGGTGGCGCACATGAGTCCACATATTCACCATATCAATACACCACTATGGATCCGCTCCTGTCTCCCTACGAGAACACCATCCATAGCACTCACGCTTATCTTGCGTATTTTAGAGTATCCACTTTCACTTGTCTATGAACTGTTATAGGCAACCCAGAAGTCCTTTACCGGGGACACGACTATTCGAATAGATCATATTAACCCTGCAGGGGTGTACTTCTTCATACATGTTTCCACCACTTAGCGTCTGCACACGACATGTGCTCGGCAGACTTCAAGCGAAAGCCGACGTGGGTGTAGACCACGACCTACCTAAACACTCAAGTCTCTAGTCCAGGTTTATCGCCTATTCGGGTTCCATCCATGAGGAGATCCGGCCAAAGTTTCGCTCACAGCCCCAAACGATGTGAACAGGGTTCCGCGACACCAAACGGACGCCCGGTTTACACGGCCACGTGCCTACCGCATCACAGCCCACCCCTACGGTCAGCACTGCGCACGGCCTCCAGCATACTACAAACACCAGAAACTACTTGCAACTCCTGGACAGAGGACAAGGGTGAATAACAAGTCGAGCGGGGTCATATTTCAGGGCCCAATGCATGGTAGTAGCTGAATCATGGATCACAAACACAGAACTCAGTTCCTAAGGACGGCTTCAATGAGACAACCCACCATGTACTCCTACATGGCCTCTCACCGATACCTTTACCAAATCGTGTTCACACTCTTTGCTCACACACACAGTAGGACATGTTCACACACCTCTGATTCATCCTCGATGAATCAGACCTGACTCAACTCTAAGCAATAGCAGGCATGACAAACAAACATGAATGAGTAGGCACAACAGGGCTCAAACAACTCCTACTCATGCTAGTGGGTTTCATCTATTTACTGTGGCAATGACAGGTCATGCAGAGGATAAAGGGGTTCAACTACCGCAGCAAGTAACAGTTGAATCGATGTTGTCCTAATGCAGTAAAAGAGAGCAGGAGCGAGAGAGTGGGATTGTATCGGAATGAACAAGGGGGTTTTGCTTGCCTGGCACTTCTGAAGATAATATAGTTCTTCATTGGTGTCATCGAACTCATCGTCGGAACCACGTCTATCGAGAGGGGACAATTACCGGCAAACAAAGAGGGACACAATCAATGCAATGCAACAAATATGATGCATGATAATGTCATGGCAATATGCTGTTGATTTAGCTAATGCAACTAGCAACAGATTAAATGGAGTTGGTTTGAATACAAGATTCAAATTCAAACTCCATATGTAGATATTCATATGCCATTTATATGATTTGGCCTAAACAGTGAACAAAAGTTGTTCTAACATGCATGACAATGGTACAGATGGATAGATTGGATTTTTCTGATCATTTTTCATATATAATTTATTTGATTTGGAGATATGTTAATTTTATATGAATTTTAGAAGTTTTGGTTATTTTCTGGAATTTCCTATATAAAATAATTCCAGTAAAGGGCATTACTGCGTCAGCCTGACATCATCATGACGTCAGCAGGTCAACGAGGCACGTTCCAGGTCAAACCTGACCAGTGGGGTCGGCGTGTCAGTGTCACAGCTAATTAACGGAGTTAATTAGTGCTAAGTTAAATGCTAACCTTAGTTAATTAGGGCGTGGGCCCGCATGTCAGTGACTTAGCTGGCTAACTAAAAGTTAATTAGCACTAAACTAGATTAGCAGGGCTCTGGGCCCACTTGTCATTGACTCAGAGGAGTCAACCTGGGCCCACCCAGTCCACGTCAGGGGTCAAACCCGCCGGTCAATAGGTCAAGGCCTGCCGGCGTTTAGCCGCCGGCGGGGCCAGACGCGGCGGCGTGCTGCGGGAATCGCCCACAGGGCCCCATTTGCTGCGCGGAGAGCAGCTACGGGCAGCTAGTGATCGCCCGCACCCAGCCATGGTGGTGGCTTGGCCGGGGAGTGGCCGGAGCTTCGCCGGCGATGAGGTCAGGCGGAGGCCGAAGCTCGGCCAGCTCGTGCGCGGGGCTGCGGTGGCCTAGGAGGCGTGGCGCTAGCACCTACGGCCTCTACGCGGTGCGAGGGGTGTGACGGGCACAAGCCCATGACCAAATGGTCACCGGAGCAACGCCGGCGACGTGGTCAGGCGGCGGCACATGCGGTGAGCTTCGTGCAGTCGCTACGATGCACGAAAATGCGAACGGAGAGGATGAAGAGGTAGCTGAGCTCACGGCGGTCACGTAGAACCAGACGGCGCGGTCGGGGACGAACTGATGCGGCGGCGACGGCGAAGGGGATCTGCGGCGGTGCTCGGTGAAGTCGAGCTCGAAGAAGACGAAGTAGAGCGCGCGAGCGCTCGGGGCTCAGGCTGCTCGACGGAGAGGAGGGCGGCGGAGCTCCTTGACAAGGTGGCGTGGCACGGAGACGATGGAGGGCACGGCTATGGCGATGGTGCGGCTACGACAGCGTCGGCCATCATGGGAGAGAGCGAGGGAGAGAGACAGGGCCGCGTGTGAGGTGTCCACGGGGTCGGGGCGGTGCCGCAGAGGCGCTTCGAGGCGTCGCGCTGGCGCGGTCGATGGCAGACAGGCAGGGTGGTGGCGTGGCGAGTGCGGCGGCATCGCGGTGTCCCTCCTCTGCCTACTGGTAGAGGTAGGTGGTGACTGGCAGCGGCGCAGGGCTGGGCCGGCCAGGTGGGCCTGGTGGGCTGCCAGGTAGGTGGCCAGGTAAGCGCCAGGTAATCTCTCTCTCACTCTCTCTATTAGTTTCTGTTTTCTATTTTGTTCTGTTTTGTTTTGGTTTAGTAAAAATACTACACCATTTTATAAAATCCTGAAAATAATTATGTGGCTAGAACTAAAATATACCAAACCACATAAACTGTTCCAGAATTATTGGACATATATTAATTATATATAAAATATATATCCAATGCAAATAGTTATTGAATTAATTCAAATGGCCAAAACAAATATTTCTGTGACTCCAAAATATTGGTTTGAATTTTACCTCTTACCAATATTTCTATAGAATAGCAGGAACATTTTCTTGGATTCATTTGAGAAGAATTAAATGTTGGTTATTTTTAGAGGTTTTCTGAGGCTTTTGAAAATTCCTCAATTCAAGTTTCATTTGAATTTAAACATGATGCTCACATGGAAGCTAGCATAGGTCAGGCCAGAACTAGGGATGTGACAACCGCCGAAGCCAAGGATGCCCGCTCTGCAATGCGGGCTATGAAGGAGGAACTGCGCCAGGCCGGAGATATCGTGGCTGGCAAGCCTTTTTTGCTGCGTCGCCGGTTTATGGATCAAAAGTATGCTCAATTTGAGCGGCTGTGGAGTCTGGAGGATCCATATATGGACTTAGCTGCAAGTGCGGCTGATGCCATTGAGCACTTCCGGAGCCAGGAGGATCATAAGACGGAAGAGCTATATTGGTCTCAATTCCATAGTCCGGATCGCTCACTTCCGTTGACAGACCGGTTGGCCGAATGGGCCGAGCTAAATAGATTGTCCGGACTTGCCATGACTGACATCGTGGCCCATGTCTGGCCAGAGAGGCCCAAGGCGACGAGCTACTTTGGCTTACTGCAGCAATTCCTTGGAGCGGTGCCGCACATAAAGGAGATGAAGCGGTCGGCCTGCATCGAGTGCGCGTGGATGGCTCTTGCTCGTGTGAAGGCGCATTGTCCGGAGATGGATGCCACCGCTGTTGCCGCCCAGGGTTCGGATGAAAGCCGGCTCCCCGCCGAGCACTATTTCGGGGAAGTTATGCGTGGCGCTCGTGTAATAGAGTCGCAGTGCTCGAAAAATGTCACGTTCAAATGAACGTATTAGCTTGTGAAATGATGATTATGCTATAACTGCTTTTTATACTTGTGCGTCCCAAATAGTGAAACTTCTCCTGTGCGGCCGTTTACGTATACATTTGTATAACTTGAAAGATTGCAGTCTTCGGCTTCAGCCCCCACGCACAGGGTGCGGGGGTGTTCGCAAAAAATAGCGCGTTTTCACACTTAATCCGACGTCTCGGTCCTGTTTAAGGAGGTGGTAGCGTAGCGAACGAGGCAATCCGGACTATAATGCTTTATCACTTTCACTTAGCCAGTGGAGCTCGAGGGTGGGGCTACGATATAGCCCATGGTGGCACCGCACTTCTCTGAATTCGGGACGCGTATGTGCCTGACCGGGAAACGGTCCTTCGTCCAAGCGGGGAATTCTAAACATTCCGGTAGTCGATAACGTGGTTGACCAGACTCTCGCTGTATCATGACAGTCAGTTTTCGGCTTTCTCTACTGAGGTGCTCGCCCAGCCGAACTGGGGCACAATCGCAGTAGTTCTCCTGGTGCCGCGTTAGCCGATGATACGGAACGTAAGGCAGCAAAACATAGGAGCCGAGAAAACCCAACATTTGACCAAAGACATGATTCGGAGCTGATGCATATAATGCCTAACTCGAGACGCCGAACACTCCCTAAGGTGTTCGGTCTTTATAATAATGGGCAGAACGATGCCCTAAGCCCCTAGTGTCCAGGTACGGGCATGGTCTTCTGACGCGGCCGATGCCAAAACGTCAGGCTCCGCTTTGGCTATAGGAAGAAGCCAAGGGAGAATAACAACAAGAGACAGTAAAAAAGGTTTACGCAGGGTCTTAATCTGAAAAGAATCCTCACAACGGGTCCCTACTGCACGTCTGTGCCTGTGTCTCCGTTGCGCCGTTATCCTGGACGGGTATGCACGTTGTTCATCTGTAGAAAGAGAGGAACGTTTAGTTTGAAAACAATTCATGCGAAAAATATGTGTAAAAGAAGAAATATAAATAATTAAAGCGGGGTTTGTATGAACCCGCGGTTGTTTGTGCGCGCAACCCCCTGTGAAGAGGTATGCGGCTATGTCGGAGTAATGGGCCACAGGTAGGCCAACCCGGGACCCAAGATCTTTCAAGACATCGGGGCAGGCCGCGCCCCTCTGGCCGAGTCTCAGCTGGCGACCTTCGGAGAGGCCGAGTCCTAGAGGGCGATCTCCCGAAGGGCCGAGTCCCAGACGACGACTTTAAAGCAAGCCGACTCCCGGCTTGCGACCTCAAGAAATGCCGACTATGGGAGTCGGCCCGCGACCTTTCACGAAGACCGATGCAGGGCACGGCCCCGACGTGGCCGTCCCCTCCGGCCCACGAGGGGTGGGCATGGCTACAGTGAGCCGTATCGCCGGGAGATCTCCGGTGAGGCGCGGCACTGTTGTCATGCCTCCCCTGACCTCATCCACAGTGCGCGAAGCACTGTGCCCACGACGCCGGCCTGTACGGCCCGAAGATCGCCGGGCCACCTGTCAGTGGGAGAATCGAAGACGGCCAGAGCGCCTGAAGACGACCCTGTGGGAGTCGGCCTCCTCGGGGTCGGCCGCCTCCCCGCCAGGGCCCCACAAGCCATAAACTAGATTGGATGGGGAGTGGCGACAGTGATCGCCTGACAGACGGCGGCACTGTTCCCACGACCCCATGACCGAGCCTGCATCATCAAGAGTGATGCACAGTGTTCTGCATGTCCGCGGGACCCACCAGTCGGCGGGCCCCAGAAGCCGGCAGGAAGGACAGCGGCATGAGAGACAGACGGCTGGGGGCCACGCCCAGTCAGATTACTATTGTACCCCCGGGGGGTAGGCCTATATAAACCCCCCGGGGCACCCATGCAAATGGTTCGACCTTTGATAGAGTTAGACACATAGACAAGGGAGGAGAGAGCCAGCCTAGCTCCCTTCTGCCTCCCGATACAGCTCCAGGAGCGCCCCTGTAATCTTTTCACCATAGTGACCATGCGGAGACCCCGCAGAGCAGCAGTAGGGGTGTTATCTCCCCGGAGAGCCCCGAAGCTGGGTAAGATCCGCCGGCGTGCATGTCTGCGCCTCATCCCATTTTGTGACACCCCAAAAATTTGGCCTTGTTTTATTAAATTAAAATTTTGCCAGGAATTAAAACTTTGGATTTCTGAGCTCCATTTTGATTTTTAAATCATTTCCTTCCTTGTTATGATGAGTTTTTCCCAAAGAGAAAACTTTTCAAATATGTTATTGGACTTGTTTAACCTCTCAAGAAAAACTTACCTTTTATCAGTGTAACTAATTAAATAATTAAGTTGCTTGATCTTTATTTTCTTGAAAATGGTTTTTCAAGGTTAAATGGCCATATTTGAACTACAACCATTTGATAAATTCACTTAAAATTCCAACCAAAATTTGGAGATGTCATGTGATGTTTTTAAATCACTTTTATGCAAAAATATATTTCATTCATGAAATATTTTGAGCCCTGCACTCAATTTTTCTTCTTTGGTCCAGAGTGCATTTTGCACTGCAACCCATTTAAATAATTCTTTCTAGCCTCCACCAAAATTATGGGATATTGGTATTAGCCTATGATTCCACATTATGCAAAAACCTAGTGCTGTTCTTTGAAAAATTTGAGTGAATGAACCTCATCTTCAGTCTGGACCAACTTGATGGTTTGTACAGCAACCATGTTTTTACTTGCTCTTTAACCCTTGACTATTTCTCCTACTTGTAGTCCCCCATGTTAAACCCTTAAGTCCAGGAGCATGCACCTTTTGGATCATTTTTGGTTCATGAAATAATGCTATTTATTTCCTGTCCAGTATTGAAGTTTTATAAAACTTGCACTAACAAGTTTCTCCTTTTGTCCAAATAACCTCACCACTCTCTCTTGCATCTAAGGAGATCTTGATCTGGAGATTTGGGCCACCCCAAGAGTTGCTTAGAAGCCTTTAACATTTTGTCAAACACCTGGTGTGCATGGCCAGTTTTGACATGATTTTGTCTTTGCATTGTGACCTTGCACCTCGGATCATTCTAGCATGTCCACTAGGATTCCAGTTGCTCCTAACCTGGGTCTGTTAATTGCCAGCCTCGACCGCGACCTCTAGCGTGCTCTGGCATAGTGTCGAACACGTCCCGTGCACGCCCGGAGCGCGAGTAGAGCGCGCGTATTGCTCGACTCGCGCCCGAGCTGACACGCTGGCCCCACGGCTTTGGCCCGCTCTGCAGCACCTCGCCACGCACTCCCCTTCTCACCGCAACACGCCAAGCAGCCTCGCCGCACCTGACAGGCCAAGCGCTAGCCGCCGCCGCCGCCCGACAGCCTCTGGCCATGTCGGCACCGCCAAAGCCACTCCCGCTCGCCACCTGGCCCCTGGAGCAGTGCCCACTCGTCCACTAGCTCTTGCCGTCATCCCCAGCCACGCCACGTTGCCCTGCAAGCTACAGAGAGGCGGTTCGCCGGAGAGCTTATCCGGCCGCCGCGGAACCGACCTCGACGAGCTATAAATGGAGGCCCCCGAGCCTCCCCGTGCACACAGGAAGCCTTAGAATGCTCCCCTAGTCCTCCCATGGTAGCAAATCGACCCGGGGGAGGTCTCCTTCCTCATCTCCGGCGACTGCAGCCGCCGCCACTGCCCCGGCCAATTCGGCACCACCAGGGCCTCCCACTCTCCGTTCTCTCCACCAAGAGCTTCCTCATCTTCCCGTGAGCCATTCCCACTACTCCATTTCGATTGAGAACCACCGCCGCCCCGAAACCACTTTTCCCCGAAGCTTTCCTCCGCCGAGGAGCTCGCCGCAGACAGCTCACGCCGTCCCCGCCGACCCAGCTACTACCAGTAGGATCACCCTAAAGTGGCGGATCCATCCCCACCCTTTGAGCCCCGCAGGGAGCCGCTGTTCGCCGGCGACGATCGCCGTTGCCTCGCCTCCGCCCGGGACAGAGAAAGAAGAGGGAGAAGACTGGTCAAACCTGACCAGTGGGCCTTCTGGACCCACTGTCAGCGACCCCGTGTCTGTCCACGTGGTCAAGTGGAGGCGTAAAGCCCCAAGTACACCTCCTCTGCACCGAAAGCATATTTCTATCTGAATCGTTTTCTTTTCTGTTTTATTTTAAATAACAGATTTTGACCACATCTTTGACTGGCTATAACTTTTTAAATATAACTCCAAATGAAATGATTCTTTTTCCTGCCTTCCTCAAATTTGGTCTAGTTTATTTTAAGATTTATTTGAAAATTTTTCAAACAACTTTTTGGTTCTGTTTTTGAAATGTGTGTTAATTCAAATATATTTTTAATGGGATTTTGGGGAGAGAGAAGGATCTTTCAAAAGTTTTGGAGTGCACCCTGCCTTTCCACAACTTGAAGGCAAGCATTCTGAATCCCGGCATAATATTTTTGGTGTGATCATTGATACATTTATAACACCCCCGCATTTCGAAGGACTCGTTATTTCATGTGATATGATCATATGCATGGGTGCATGTTATTGATTTCCATGCTACTGGAAATGGACATACTTGAGATGATAATCACCCTCATGTGCCTTGCATGCATACCGGCAAGGACCCGGGAAAAACCTCTGCCTTGGGTAGGCGTGAGTTTGTCGCCGGCCTCCGTCGGGACGGTTATGTCTGGTATGGCATGGTAAGGTATATGAGCAGTGACTCTGTTGAATGAAATATATTCGTTATACTAATCATGCAGGGAATACTTAAACCTCCTGAGTCGACCGTAGATCGAGTCTTGTGCCAGTAACCCCCATACTTGTTTCGTACTACCACTCGTCTCTACAGCAAGTAGATTACGGTTCAGTAAGTTGTCAACCTCTTTCTAGCACACACCGTATAGAGAGGCCATGGTGGAAGATACCGGTTGTAGCTGGTAGGCAGGCCACCTGGTTTGGGGGCATGGGTGTTTCCGGTTGGGACCGAGAGGGGAGGCCACCCCTTAGAGCGCGCGATATAAATTTGATCCCATGCTACGCGAGGTTGTAGCCTCCCCACTTAGAGTTTGCTTAACAGGTGTCGTGGGTGATTCCAGACACGTGTGGGTTAAGCTGGTGTGTGCAAGTCAGGTGTGTTTTCAACAAAAAGGCCGTAGACGGAATTAGTCCCGATGGACTAAAGAAATCCGTTACTCGTGGGTAAAGAGTACACCCTCTGCAGACAATAAACCTATTCGAATAGCCATGTCCATGGTTAAGGATTACAGTCTGGGATGGGTCAGGTGTCGGTCTTAGTATCGGCCTTTGGAGGTGAAACGGTTAACCAGAGATGGAATTACTACTCGTGACTTGTGATAACTATGATTATTATTATTGATTACTATCCCGTGATATTATGGTTATTATCGAGTATCTCTGGGATGGTTCTACCTCCGGGATATTCATTATGATTGTTTATTTTAAAGCCCTTTATGTGGTGTCGCTCAGACGCGACTGTGGCATTTCTTTTAAAAGCCCTTTATGTGGTGTCGCTCAGACGCCCGACTGTGGCATTTCTTTTAAAGCCCTTTATGTGGTGTCGCTCAGACGCCCGACTGTGGCCTTTCTTTTAAAAGCCCTTTATGTGGTGTCGCTCAGACGCCCGACTGTGGCATTTCTTTTAAAGCCCTTTATGTGGTGTCGCTCAGACGCCCGACTGTGGCATTTATTTT
>NC_041383.1:792130571-792137996 GCF_002162155.2 Triticum dicoccoides | reverse complement strand
GCTCAGACGCCCGACTGTGGCATTTCTTTTAAAGCCCTTTATGTGGTGTCGCTCAGACGCCCAACTGTGGCATTTATTTTAAAGCCCTTTAGGTGGTGTCGCTCAGACGCCCGACTGTGGCATTGCTTGTTATTTGTTTTCATAAATTTTTATACTACCATGTTATTGCATTTTTATAAATAACTGGCTTGCACGCATCAGAGTTTCATTTATCATGTGTGACTGACGTCATGGGCATAATCAATTTTAGCACATCATTGATATATTATACCTGTGTTCATAATGTTTGCGAGTACATTGAAAGTACTCACTGGCTTGTCCCTGGCTATTGTCTTGGCCAGATTTTCTTGCTCGGAGAGGAGCGACGCGATGCCAGCCCCGGAACCCACTCAATGGAGATAGCAGCCTCGCGAAGATAGGAATTAACCTGGTCAGCTGTTCCCGTGGGAAATGGAGTCCCATAGACACTGATGATCCACAAACCGCTTCCGCCACCGACCACTAGAAACCATTTGTTGTACTCACAGGCCAGTATGGTCTTGTACTACATATTTTGTATTCTACTTGGAATTTCTGTATCAAGTTGGAGCCTCATCAGCTAACAGTAATCCTGGGGCTGATGAGCACGACGGTCTTTTCTGGAAATTTATTACCCGGAAAAACCAGTCGTGACAGACTTGGTATCAGAGCCAGGCTGATCATTGGCTAATCCTATCTTAGCCAGGTCGAAAAACTTAGGCAAACCAACCCACTAGACCTTAGCCAAACCCCAGCCAAGCTTCTCATGCAAGATAGCCACACAGTGACCCAACACCTTTTGGCAGTCGGTGCCCAACCTATCAACCTAACCTGTCGCTCATGCGCCAGTGACCGGCCCCTAAATAGTCCTTTCTCGCAAGCGTGCGAAGGAAGACTCCGCCCCTTTTTTTCCTATAAAAAGGGCATGCTATTCCCAACACAGCACCGCACAGCCGCTACCCCAAACCAAGCCACAATGCCTGGACCCATAGTGCACAACGAAACCACAGCAACCAACCTTGGAGGTTTTGTGACCATCCTCGCAAACCTCACCCGTCGTGCCTACGCATTAGAGGAGCCACCAGAATATGTTGTGTATCAAGGACCCATGAGTGGTGAAGACCGCCAATTCTGGGCCACTGTGTACATCTACGGTAGGGGTCTAGCACCCGAGCGCCCATACAGGTTCACCGGAAGGACAACTTCCTTTGAGCCACAAGCCATCCAGCTAGCCGCTCGAGAGGCTATAGTTCATCTCAGGCACCTGTCGCCCAGAGTTAACTATCGCTCGTTCCACTACTACCCCAGACGTGAAGGGTATGGTAGACCACCCCAAGTTGCCAACGGAGATCACGAGACGGACCCCGCATTGTTGCACCTAGTGCGCTATGTAAGAGCACTAGAGGCACTGTTCGACCAGATCACTATTGATCTAATCGGAGCTCGTGGAGAGCTGGTTCGTCGAGCTCCAGCGAGAGGAGAAAACGAGCCCAACACCGACAACCCAGTCGTACTGTTTGGACAACCGATCGAGACCCCGAGATCTGCCCCAGCCATCGGCCAAGGTGCTGCGATAACCCCAGAGGTGCTTCGTCGCATATTGGGAACACACTCCAACGGGGTTGTGGCCAACAATCCCCGCGATGGTCATCATCACTACCCCGACCCTGCAGTTCCTCCGCCATCTCCGACTAATCCCGGCAGAGAGACACGTGGAGAAGCCTCGACATCCACCAGGCACGCCCGTTTATACATAAACGAGGTAGACTAAGCCGTGTGAGTAGCACCGAGTTTCAGTGTATCCTCGCTTTGTAATCATGCGACCGTGTATATTAGTGCAACCTGTCGTTGTGCCTCTGTCTTAATAGTAGCCTTGCATATTTGGTCAGCGCATAGCTGCATATTTTTTCCGGGCACAACTACCAAAACCAACCCGACGACAACTACAGTAACATGTCTCTTTATGAGATATGTGTATCTCTGACATTGACCCGACCTTTGGTGCTAAGCTGGCAAAATTATTACCTTTCACCACGGTAAAACGATCCGGCTCCATTGCTATATAAAGGCCACCTTGTGACCTTACCCAGCAACCCTCACTTTGTGCACCACACTCACACTTTTTCTTGTCATGCCGAACCCCAGCATTCATCTGAGGACCCCAGATGCAACCCCAGGTAGCTTTGTCAGAATATTGTGGGATTTTACCCGCGGTACCATGGGTTCTACCCAGCCACCTCAGTACGAGCTGTTCAAATCGAGGATCACCTCTTCCACTTCGGAATATTGGGCAGCAGTGCACATCCCTCCTTTAGACTCCAATCAAGATCCAACAGAAGTTTCCTTCGTGGGGAAATCTATGCCAACCCCACACCTGGCCATAGAAGCTGCTGCGAAATAAGCGATTGCTCGTCTTCGATCCGCAGTACCCTATGCCCGCGAACAAGGATATTATTACTTTCCGAGTCGTGCAGCACCCGGAGAAGTAACATCTTTTCCCGGTGGACGTATTGAGAGAGACCCAGTTCTGGCCAACCTTATCCAGTACATCATTGCTCAAGAGCATTTGAACCAGCAAGTGATGGATTATCTCCAGAGCCTCGCAGATTTAAATCCTCAGATTGCCATCGGCAGACCACTGAGACCCGACCCGGAGAGACGCATACATCGACTGGTCAATCCACTTCCTCCGATAGAAGAAGAGTGTATTCCTTTACCAGAGACATTTTATCAGGACCCTGTCCAGTTACCATTTTCATTTTAGACGTCACTACTGTATTTGTTTTTGCAGCATTTATATTTGCGTGTATCTTATGCATGGTACCCCAAATTTGCGCGACGAGTCAATTATTTTTGGCTTCTGCTAATGTGTGTAATTTTTGTTGTGGTTTATGCTCCTTTAAGTTAACTATTTTTTCCTCGCAAAGTTCTGGAGTGAGATTTCTCTTCCCTGAGTTGCTACACCTGCCCCTTCTCACGACATGGATTATTTAATTTCACACAGCACCACGCAGCAGACTCACAACCATAATCATTCGGACACATACACTGTTTGCAAAACTTTGCAACGGTGTTACATCCAGCTAATCACCCCCCCTTAACAACAGTTAGCACCCGGCACACTCCAACTACTCCTCATGATCACCACCACCGCGGAGAACCAACACCCGAGCCGCAGCGTCGCGATACTCGTCGAAGATCATCGTGCACAGGAGCACAGAGAGCCCCAGCAGTGTCGCCAGCCCTCCGCATATCAGGATCACAAACCAGTCCGGCATCGCCTCCGCCATTAGAGCCTCACCCGAGCTTCTGTTAGCAGTAATGGAAGAAGGAGGAGGAGAAGTGAGGCCAGGTGTGAGGAAGAAGGGAGAGGCACCCCGGCCGTTTTTATAGCTCGAGCTCGGTGTACGGTGGGCGAAGTCCACCCAACGCCGCTCGTCGCCGATCGCCGGTGTTCGGAGTCGAATCCGCGAGCAGTGCCGACAGCGCGCTGGCCCACGAGGTGAGTGCACGCTGCACCGGCAGCTAGCACGCCGCGCACTACCACGGTACGGCCTAGATGCCCTACGAGTTAGGCATCGCCGGTGGAGAAAGCGCGAGAAAGCGCGCGGAAGAGAGGAGGTAGAAGAAAGAGCCAGAGAGAGAAGAAGAGGCTGACAGTGGGCCCCGGGTCCACCTGTCGGCCAGAGAGAGCACTGTGCTCTCGGGTACGACCAGCATATATTTAAATTTAGGAGTTATTCTAAATTTATATCCAGTGTAGAAATCTCGCATTTTTGTCCCGAACCGTAGACTTTTCCACGCGGCACCAGTTTTCACACTGTGGTTTTTCACCACTTATTGCCCTCCCACTGTAGCCACGTCCTTATTGCGTAATTATTTTCTTAACACCGCTTTTAACAAATCTCGAGGACGAGATTTTTTTTCTTAAGGGGGATAGTGTTGTGACACCCCAAAAATTTGGCCTTGTTTTATTAAATTAAACTTTTGCCAGGAATTAAAACTTTGGATTTCTGAGCTCCATTTTGATTTTTAAATCATTTCCTTCCTTGTTATGATGAGTTTTTCCCAAAGAGAAAACTTTTCAAATATGTTATTGGACTTGTTTAACCTCTCAAGAAAAACTTACCTTTTATCAGTGTAACTAATTAAATAATTAAGTTGCTTGATCTTTATTTTCTTGAAAATGGTTTTTCAAGGTTAAATGGCCATATTTGAACTACAACCATTTGATAAATTCACTTAAAATTCCAACCAAAATTTGGAGATGTCATGTGATGTTTTTAAATCACTTTTATGCAAAAATATATTTCATTCATGAAATATTTTGAGCCCTGCACTCAATTTTTCTTCTCTGGTCCAGAGTGCATTTTGCACTGCAACCCATTTAAATAATTCTTTCTAGCCTCCACCAAAATTATGGGATATTGGTATTAGCCTATGATTCCACATTATGCAAAAACCTAGTGCTGTTCTTTGAAAAATTTGAGTGAATGAACCTCATCTTCAGTCTGGACCAACTTGATGGTTTGTACAGCAACCATGTTTTTACTTGCTCTTTAACCCTTGACTATTTCTCCTACTTGTAGTCCCCCCTGTTAAACCCTTAAGTCCAGGAGCATGCACCTTTTGGATCATTTTTGGTTCATGAAATAATGCTATTTATTTCCTATCCAGTATTGAAGTTTTATAAAACTTGCACTAACAAGTTTCTCCTTTTGTCCAAATAACCTCACCACTCTCTCTTGCATCTAAGGAGATCTTGATCTGGAGATTTGGGCCACCCCAAGAGTTGCTTAGAAGCCTTTAACATTTTGTCAAACACCTGGTGTGCATGGCCAGTTTTGACATGATTTTGTCTTTGCATTGTGACCTTGCACCTCGGATCATTCTAGCATGTCCACTAGGATTCCAGTTGCTCCTAACCTGGGTCTGTTAATTGCCAGCCTCGACCGCGACCTCTAGCGTGCTCTGGCATAGTGTCGAACACGTCCCGTGCACGCCCGGAGCGCGAGCAGAGCGCGCGTATTGCTCGACTCGCGCCCGAGCTGACACGCTGGCCCCACGGCTTTGGCCCACTCCGCAGCACCTCGCCACGCACTCCCCTTCTCACCGCAACGCGCCAAGCAGCCTCGCCGCACCCGACAGGCCAAGCGCTAGCCGCCGCCGCCGCCCGACAGCCTCTGGCCATGTCGGCGCCGCCAAAGCCACTCCCGCTCGCCACCTGGCCCCTGGAGCAGCGCCCACTCGTCCACTAGCTCTTGCCGTCATCCCCAGCCACGCCACGTTGCCCTGCAAGCTACAGAGAGGCGGTTCGCCGGAGAGCTTATCCGGCCGCCGCGGAACCGACCTCGACGAGCTATAAAAGGAGGCCCCCGAGCCTCCCCGTGCACACAGGAAGCCTTAGAATGCTCCCCTAGTCCTCCCATGGCAGCAAATCGACCCGGGGGAGGTCTCCTTCCTCATCTCCGGCGACTGCAGCCGCCGCCACTGCCCCGGCCAATTCGGCACCACCAGGGCCTCCCACTCTCCGTTCTCTCCACCAAGAGCTTCCTCATCTTCCCATGAGCCATTCCCACTACTCCATTTCGATCGAGAACCACCGCCGCCCCGAAACCACTTTTCCCCGAAGCTTTCCTCCGCCGAGGAGCTCGCCGCAGACAGCTCACGCCGTCCCCGCCGACCCAGCGACTACCAGTAGGATCGCCCTGGAGTGGCGGATCCATCCCCGCCCTTTGAGCCCCGCGGGGAGCCGCTGTTCGTCGGCGACAATCGCTGTTGCCTCGCCTCCGCCCGGGACAGAGAAAGAAGAGGGAGAAGACTGGTCAAACCTGACCAGTGGGCCTTCTGGACCCACTGTCAGCGACCCCGTGTCTGTCCACGTGGTCAAGTGGAGGCGTAAAGCCCCAAGTACGCCTCCTCTGCACCGAAAGCGTATTTCTATCTGAATCGTTTTCTTTTCTGTTTTATTTTAAATAACAGATTTTGACCACATCTTTGACTGGCTATAACTTTTTAAATATAACTCCAAATGAAATGATTCTTTTTCCTGCCTTCCTCAAATTTGGTCTAGTTTATTTTAAGATTTATTTGAAAATTTTTCAACCAACTTTTTGGTTCTATTTTTGAAATGTGTGTTAATTCAAATATATTTTTAATAGGATTTTGGGGAGAGAGAAGGATCTTTCGAAAGTTTTGGAGTGCACCCTGCCTTTCCACAACTTGAAGGCAAGCATTTGAAATCCTGGCATAATATTTTTGGTGTGATCATTGATACATTTATAACACCCCCGCATTTTGAAGGACTCGTTATTTCATGTGATATGATCATATGCATGGGTGCATGTTATTGATTTCCATGCTACTGGAAATGGACATACTTGAGATGATAATCACCCTCATGTGCCTTGCATGCATACCGGCAAGGACCCGGGAAAAACCTCTGCCTTGGGTAGGCGTGAGTTTGTCGCCGGCCTCCGTCGGGACGGTTATGTCTGGTATGGCATGGTAAGGTATATGAGCAGTGACTCTGTTGAATGAAATATATTCGTTATACTAATCATGCAGGGAATACTTAAACCTCCTGAGTCGACCGTAGATCGAGTCTTGTGCCGGTAACCCCCATACTTGTTTCGTACTACCACTCGTCTCTACAGCAAGTAGAGTACGGTTCAGTAAGTTGTCAACCTCTTTCTAGCACACACCGTATAGAGAGGCCATGGTGGAAGATACCGGTTGTAGCTGGTAGGCAGGCCACCTGGTCTGGGGGCATGGGTGTTTCCGGTTGGGACCGAGAGGGGAGGCCACCCCTTAGAGCGCGCGATATAAATTTGATCCCATGCTACGCGAGGTTGTAGCCTCCCCACTTAGAGTTTGCTTAACAGGTGTCGTGGGTGATTCCAGACACGTGTGGGTTAAGCTGGTGTGTGCAAGTCAGGTGTGTTTTCAACAAAAAGGCCGTAGACGGAATTAGTCCCTTTGGACTAAAGAAATCCGTTACTCGTGGGTAAAGAGTACACCCTCTGCAGAGAATAAACCTATTCGAATAGCCATGTCCATGGTTAAGGATTACAGTCTGGGATGGGTCAGGTGTCGGTCTTAGTGTCGGCCTTTGGAGGTGAAACGGTTAACCAGAGATGGAATTACTACTCGTGACTTGTGATAACTATGATTATTATTATTGATTACTAACCCGTGATATTATGGTTATTATCGAGTATCTCTGGGATGGTTCTACCTCCGGGATATTCATTATGATTGTTTATTTTAAAGCCCTTTATGTGGTGTCGCTCAGACGCCCGACTGTGGCATTTCTTTTAAAAGCCCTTTATGTGGTGTCGCTCAGACGCCCGACTGTGGCATTTCTTTTAAAGCCCTTTATGTGGTGTCGCTCAGACGCCCGACTGT
>NC_041383.1:792084997-792130561 GCF_002162155.2 Triticum dicoccoides | reverse complement strand
TCTCGCTCGTTTGAAAATTCATACCTGACGGGTGGGACCCGCCCGTCAGCCTCTCTGCTATTTTTTATGAATCATTTTCTGAAAGCGTACTTTGGCAAATACACTTTCTACTCTGATCCGTTTTCTGTGCTATTCTGTTTAAGCCCCTAGGAGTTTTCTGTTTCATTACAGATGGGTCCTTGGGCCAAAACTCTTATAACTTTTAAACAGAGAAGGATTTTTAATTGATTCTTTTTCTGTTCTCTTTAAAATTTTGTCTAGTTTATTTTAAGATTTATTTCGAAAATTTTCAGACAACCTTTTGGTACTGTTTTTGAAACTATATATTGATTCAAAAATATTTTTAATAGGATTTTGGAGAGAGGAGAAAGGCTTTCAAAAGTTTTAGGATGCACCTCACCACCCCCACAACTTGAAGGCAAGCATTCTGAATCCTGGCATAATATTTTTGGTGTGTTCGTTGACACGTTTATAACAACACTTCATTTCGAAGGACTTGTTATTTCATGTGATATGATCATATGCATGAGTGCATATTACTAATTTCCATGCTAATGGAAATGAACACACTTGTGATGATAATCATCCTCATGTGCCTTGTATGCATGCCGGAAGGAATCCGGGAAAACCTCTGCCTTGGGTAGGCATCAGTTTGTCGCCGGTATCCGTCGGGACGGTTATGTCCGGTATGGCATAGTGAGGTATAATGAATGGTGATTCTGTTGGTTGAAATATTTTTATTATGCATGTCATGCAGGGATATTATAAACCTCCTGAGTTGACCGTAGATCGAGTCTTGTGCCAGTAACCCCCATACTTGCTTCGTACTACCACTCGTCTCTACAATAAGTAGAGTACGGTTCAGTAATTTGTCAACCCCTTTCTAGCACACACCGTACAGAGGGGCCGGGATGAGGGTACCACGGCCATGGATTGAAGCCAGTCATCCGGTCAGGGGGCATGGGTGTTTCGGTTGTAGCCGAGGGGGTAGCTTCCCCAGTTTTGCGTGCGGTATAAATTTTGTGATCCCATGCTAATCGAGGTTGTAGCCTCCCCACTTAGAGTTTTGCTTAACGAGTGTCATGGGTGATTCCAGACACCGGTGAGTTAAGCTGGTGTGTGCAAGTCATGTGCGTTTTCATTTAAAAGACCGTAGATGGAATTAGTCCCGATGGACTAAAGGAGTCCGTTACTCATGGGTAAAGAGTACACCCTCTGCAGAGATTAAACCTATTCGAATAGCCGTGTCCATGGTTAAGGACTACAGTCTGGGATGGGTCAAGTGTCGATCCTAGTGTCGGTCTTTGGAGGTGAAATTGCTAAACCAGAACTGGAATTACTACTTGTGACTTGTGATAATTATGATTATTATTATTGTTGACTAACACGTGATATTATTGTTATTATCGACTATCTCTGGGATGGTTCTACTTCCGGGATATTCACTATGATTGTTTATTTTAAAACCCTTTATGTGGTGTCGCTAAGACGCCCAACTGTGGCATTTCTTTTAAAGCCCTTTATGTGGTGTCGCTCAGACGCCCGACTGTGGCATTTCTTTTAAAGCCCTTTATGTGGTGTCGCTCAGACGCCCGACTGTGGAATTTCTTTTAAAGCCCTTTATGTGGTGTCGCTCAGACGCCCGACTGTGGCATTTATTTGAAAGCCCTTTAGGTGGTGTCGCTCAGACGCCCGACTGTGGCATTGCTTGTTATTTGTTTTCATAAATTTTTATACTACCATGTTATTGCATTTTTATAAATAACTGGCTTGCACGCATCAGAGTTTCATTTATCGTGTGTGACTGACGTCATGGGCATAATCAATTTTAGCACATCATTGATATATTATACCTGTGTTCATAATGTTTGCGAGTACATTGAAAGTACTCACTGGCTTGTCCCTGGCTATTGTCTTGGCCAGATTTTCTTGCTCGGAGAGGAGCGACGCGATGCCAGCCCCGGAACCCACTCAATGGAGATAGCAGCCTCGCGAAGATAGGAATTAACCTGGTCAGCTGTTCCCGTGGGAAATGGAGTCCCATAGACACTGATGATCCACAAACCGCTTCCGCCACCGACCACTAGAAACCATTTGTTGTACTCACAGGCCAGTATGGTCTTGTACGACATATTTTGTATTCTGCTTGGAATTTCTGTATCAAGTTGGAGCCTCATCAGCTAACAGTAATCCTGGGGCTGATGAGCACGACGGTCTTTTCTGGAAATTTATTACCCGGAAAAACCGGTCGTGACACGTTTCCAGGCACCGGCGACGTTCTACTCGCCCCCACCATGATAAGCCACCCGTTGGCATATGTCGCACCCAACCCCCGACATTTGGCGCCCACCGTGGGGCGAGGTGCACCGTCGTCCGGAGATCTGTTCTGGACGGGAACCTTTTTCCTCCCTGGCGAGCGCAGCCAGCCAGGCTCGCCAGATGGAGTCTGCATCGATGCGCTACGCGGCGCCGAAGCTGCCTGCGCTGCGAGCGGCCTCACCGAACTTATCGGCAAGGTGCGCCTCTCCGACGAGCCTGCATCCGACGCAGGCACGGGTGGCCCCGAGAACCTTCTTGCGGGCCTCCTCGACCAACTCCACGTCGCCGGCAAGCCTGCCGTAGACTTGGAGTCCGTAGGCTCCTCCGACCCGATGCTGGTCGACTCCGATGCCATATCGCTTGATATCTTCCCCACCAACGTGGTGGTCTACGACGAGCCGCTTCCATACGAGGAGAGTGGCGGAAGCGACGTCACGGAGGTGCTCGTCATCAGCCACGGCGAGCACTCCGGCGAAGAAATCGAGGACCCGATAGCTGCGGCCCTGCAAGACCTAACCGCGCCCATCCCAGAGGACGCGGACGCCGAGACGTTGGAGGCGCGCCGCCTTCAGATCGTCGAAGGTGCCAAGAAGTTGGCAAGCATGAGACGCTTGTCAGAAGCATATCAGCGCGAGATGGACCGCGCCGTAGGCGGCTCGCCGGCTCCGACTGGGCCGAGCCGTCTGGGTGCGGTCCGACAGCGTGGCGCAGCCATCGCCGACTTGCTCGGGGCAAAACGCCCCGTGTACGCCACGCTAGCAGAGAATATCCGCGCCGCCCAAGCGGCGACTGACGAGCTGAAGAACTTTGAGGGCGAAGAGCGCCGTGTGATGACGGAGCGAGTCCAGCAGCTCCTTGATGCGGTTGCGGCGCAAAACGTGGCCGGCGGCCGCGCAGATGCGCTGCAGCAGCCAAACGACGACTTACCTCCCCGCCGAGATCAAGGCGCGACCTCCCGGACGCCGACTGGCGGAGTCCGCGGAAGGAAAGAGAAAGAGCCGGCTGCTAGTCACAGCCGGACTCGTATCACCATCGAGCGCGACCAAGACGGCCGCCCAAGAGCAGTAGAACGGCGGGACGATTATCTGCCGCCCCCGCCCAGAAGAGAGCGGCGAGTTTCTCCGCCACCTGTTGAGCATCCGACTCTCGGAGGTCGCCTTGGCCGCCGAGAGGGAGTCGGAGAGAATGACGCCCGCCATCGGATCGACCGACTCCACCGATCCCTGGCGCTGGAAGAAGAGGATGAGTTGGGTCTGCCTTGCTTCGGGCCCCGCATCAGACACGAGCCCTTCCCCAAAGGGTTCACGCTTCCCCGAGACACGCCCAAGTACACCGGCTCCGTGAAGCCGGAGGACTGGTTGATAGACTACTCCACAGCCGTCAACATAGCAAACGGCAACAAGCGAGTTGCCGTGAAGTATGTCCCCCTCATGCTCCAGGGCACGGCCCGGACATGGCTGAACAGCCTGAAGCCCCGCAGCATCAATAGCTGGGTCGACTTCACCGAAGCCTTCATTCGCAACTTCACCAGCACGTACAAGCTACCTCCCAAGCCGCGCCAGCTCTCCTTGTGCGTGCAAGGTCCTGAAGAATCAACGCGTGACTACCTCACACGCTGGGGCGAACTTCGAAACTCCTGCGAGGGCGTGCACGAGGTGCAGGCTATCGAGTACTTCACCGCCGGGTGCCGAGAGGGCACCCTCCTCAAGCACAAGCTTCTCTACGACGAGCCTGAAACCCTTGACGAACTGCTAGTTATAGCGGATAAGTACGCCACGGCCGACTCTTCTATGAAGACGGAGATTCAAGTCAACGCGGCTGGCAAGGTGACTCCCCAAGCTCCCAGAACCCCAGCTGGAGATGCCAATCGGCAACAGCAGCAAAACAACAACAAGCGCAAGGCCCCGCAGCTGACTTCCAGCAGTCGGCAGGTCGCAGCAGTAGAAGATCAGCAGCCGGAGGGGCAGCCTCCGGCAAAGCGGCAGAAGGGCGGCAAGTCCAATTGGTTGCCGGCTTTCTCCTATGAGCAGACTTTGTATGGTCCCTGCAAGTTCCACAGCAGCGCGAAGCCGTCGAACCACACCACTAGGAAGTGCCACTGGCTCGCCAGAATCGCCAAGGGAGACAGCCTCACTCCTCCGCCGCCTGCAGGGCCGCCGCCTCCGCCGCCGCCCCAGCAGCCGGCGGCTCGGCCAGTCGGTGCAGTACAAGACGAGTTCCCAGAAGAGCACGGAGCCTACGTAGTATTCACCAGTGTGGCAGATGACCGGTGCAGCATGCGCCAACAACAGCAAGAAGTAAATGCAATAGCAACGGATGCCCCAGAGTTCATGCATTGGTCCGAGAGGCCTATCAGTTGGAGTCGGGCGGATCACCCAGAGGTGATGCCGAGTCCAGGCTCCTACGCCCTAGTCCTAGGCGTGACTTTGGCCACTGATAGGCGGGCCGCCCGTTTCTCGCGGGTCCTGATAGATGGAGGCAGCAGCATAAACATCTTGTACAAAGACACCATGGAGAAGCTCGGAATCAGGCGAAGGCAGTTGCAGAGCAGCCGCACCGTGTTCCATGGAATTGTACCCGGCCTCTCCTGTTCACCGATCGGCAAGATCCTGATAGACGTCCTCTTCGGAGACAAAGATCACTTTCGCCGAGAGCCGGTCTGGTTCGAGGTGATGGACTTGGAGAGCCCGTATCACGCCCTGCTTGGCCGACCTGCCTTGGCCAAGTTCATGGCGGTCCCACACTACGCCTACCTCAAGATGAAGATGCCGAGTTCCAAGGGGATTCTGACCATAGTTGGTGACTACAAGCAATCATCCGCTTGCGCGGCCGAGAGCAGTCGGCTGGCTGAGTCCTTGGTGATTGCAACCGAGAAACGGCTCCTTGACCGGGTCGTGGCGATGGCCGGAAAGCAGCCAGAGATGTCGCCTGACCCCAAGGAGTCGGAGGCAGAAGGATCATTCAAGCCGGCTAAAGAAACCCAGAAGATACCTTTGGACCCAGAGCACCCAGAGTGATACGCTATCGTAGGCACAGGCCTTGACAGCAAATAGGAAGGCGAGCTCGTCGATTTCCTCCATGAGAATCGGGACATCTTCGCATGGTCCCCCAAGGACATGCCGGGTGTACCGACGGAATTCGCCGAGCACAAGCTACACGTCAGGCCAGATATGAAGCCCGTCAGGAAGCCCTTGCGCCGCCTGTCAGAAGAGAAAAGAAGAGTTGTTGGAGAAGAGATAGCCCGGCTCTTGGCAGCCGGCTTCATCATGGAAGTGTTTTTTCCGGAGTGGCTAGCAAACCCAGTGTTGGTACTGAAGAAAAACAAGCAGTGGCGGATGTGCATCGACTACACAAGCCTCAATAAAGCCTGCCCAAAGGACCTGTTTCCTCTGCCAAGAATTGATCAGGTGATAGACTCCACAGCCGGATGCGAGCTGTTGAGTTTCCTAGACGCATACTCGGGGTATCACCAGATCAAGCTGAATCCTGCAGACAGACTGAAGACCGCATTCATCACGCCGTTTGGAGCCTTCTGTTACCTGACTATGACGTTCGGCTTAAGGAATGCCGGCGCCACCTTTCAGTGTTGCATGCAGAAGTGCCTCCTCAAGCAACTCGGCAGGAACGCCCACGTCTATGTGGATGATGTGGTGGTGAAGACGGAAAAGCGTGGGACGCTGCTGGAAGACCTCAAAGAGACCTTTGAAAATCTGCGCCGATTCCGAATCAAGCTCAACCCCGAGAAGTGCGTTTTCGGAGTACCAGCCGGCCAGCTCCTTGGTTTGCTGGTCTCCGAACTCGGCATAGAGTGCAACCCCGTGAAGATCAAGGCCATTGAGAGAATGGAGGTACCCAGCCGACTGTTGGATGTGCAGAAGTTCACCGGCTGCTTGGCATCCATCAGCCGATTTATCAGTCGGCTGGGCGAGAAAGCTCTGCCCTTGTATCAATTGATGAAGAAGACCACCTTTTTGAGTGGAACCACAAGGCGGATGAGGCATTTCTCCAACTGAAGAAGATGTTGGCTACTCCCCCTGTGTTGGCGGCTCCGACTCCCAAAGAGCCTATGCTCTTGTACATCGCCGCCACCAGCCGAGTAGTCAGCACAGTCATCGTAGTCGAGCGCAAGGAGGAAGGCAAGGCGCTCCCAGTCCAGAGACCGGTGTATTACCTGAGCGAGGTACTGTCGACCTCCAAGCAAAACTACCCTCATTATCAGAAGATGTGTTACGGCATGCATTTTGCCGCCAAGAAGCTGAAGCCCTACTTTCAAGAGCATCCAATCACTGTGGTTTGCACTGCCCCACTCGCCGAGATCATTGGAAGCCGAGACGCCTCCGGCCGAGTGGCCAAATGGGCTATAGATCTAGCCCCTTATACCATCTACTACCAGCCGTGCACCGCCATCAAGTCGCAGGCGCTGGCCGACTTCCTCGTCGACTGTGCCGAGACCCAGTACCTGCCGCCAGCGCCCGACTCCACTCATTGGCGGATGCACTTCGATGGCTCCAAGATGCGCACCGGCCTTGGAGCCGGCGTCGTCCTCACCTCCCCCAAGGGCGACAAGGTCAAGTACGTGCTGCAAATCCACTTCTCCGCCTCCAACAACGTCGCCGAATATGAAGCGCTCATCCACGGGCTCCGGCTTGCCAAAGAACTCGGCATTCGCCGGATCCTGTGCTATGGCGACTCCGACTTGGTGGTTCAGCAATCATCCGGCGACTGGGACGCCAAAGACGCAAACATGGCAAGCTACCGCTTCCTGGTGCAGCAACTCGGCGGATATTTCGAGGGGTGCGAATTCCTTCACGTACCAAGAAATGACAACGATCAAGCAGATACCTTGGCACGAGTCGGCTCCACTCGCCAAGCGATACCTTCTGGCGTCGCCCTTCAGCGCCTCCTCAAGCCGTCTATCAAGACTTCACCAGAGTCAGACTCCATCTTCGTGCCGGCTCCGCCAGAAATAGTCGGATCCGACTCCAAGGCCCCAGCAGGCGACCTCAAGAAAGCCACAGCTAAAGCTAGCCCGGGGACTGCGCCAGTCGGCCCGGGGACTTCAGAGCCCGGCCCGGGGACTGCGCCAGTCGGCCCGGGAACTGCCCCAGTCGGCCCAGAGATTCCCCCAATCCAGCAAATGGCGGCAGACTCCAACCCGCCGCCTCCCGGCCCAGCCACCCTTGTCCAAGTCGCTGTGGTAGCAGTTGAAGAGATAGCAGCACCTTCGTGGGCACAGCCCATCCTCAAGTTCCTAGTGAACAAAGAATTACCAACAGACGAGACCTTGGCTCGGCAAGTGCAGCGCCGAGCAGCAGCTTACACCATAGTCAACAGAGAGCTAGTCAGGCGCAGTGTCACTGGTGTCCACCAGCGCTGCGTAGAATCAGAGCAAGGCCAAGCGATCCTCAGAGACATCCATCAGGGCGAGTGCGGCCACCATGCGGCTTCGAGGGCACTCGTGGCCAAAGCCTTTCGGCACGGTTTCTTTTGGCCGACTGCCCTGGAAGAAGCTAAAGAGCTAGTCCAAAAGTGCAAGGGGTGCCAGATGTTCCGCTCCAAGCCCCTTCAGCCGGCTTCCGCACTGAAGACAATCCCCATCGCCTGGCCCTTCGCAGTTTGGGGCCTGGATATGGTAGGACCATTCAAGATGGCCCGAGGCGGCCTAACTCATTTGCTTGTCGCGGTGGACAAGTTCACCAAGTGGGTGGAAGCAAAGCCCATCAAGAAATTAAACGGGCCTACAGCAGTAACCTTCATTGCCGACATCACAGTGCGGTACGACATACCGCACAGCATCATCACCGACAACGGCACCAACTTCGCCAAGGGCGCCTTGGCTCGTTTCTGCGCGACGCAGGGCATCCGACTGGACTTAGCGTCCGTTGCCCATCCGCAGTCAAACGGCCAGGTGGAACGAACCAACGGCCTCATCCTGTCTGGCATCAAGCCTCGACTGGTCGAACCACTCGAGCGATCGGCCGGCTGTTGGGTCGAGGAGCTGCCTGCCGTCCTCTGGAGTCTGCGCACAACCCCAAACAAATCAACCGGCTTCACGCCTTTGTTCCTCGTCTACGGTGCCGAAGCCGTCATCCCGGCGGATATAGAGTTCGACTCTCCGCGAGTCTCCATGTACACCGAGGAGGAAGCTGAAGAAGCACGCCAAGACGGCGTCAATTTGCTGGAAGAGGGCCGACTGTTGGCATTCATTCGGTCCAGCATCTACCAGCAGAGTCTGCGCCGATACTACAACCGCATGGTCAAACCAAGATCGTTCCAAGAGGGCGACCTTGTGCTCCGGCTGATTCAGAGAACAGCCGGCCAGCACAAGTTGTCGGCACCTTGGGAAGGTCCCTTCATCATCAGCAAGGTGCTAGGGAATGACGCCTACTATCTGATCGATGCTCAGAAGCCTCGAGCGCGCAAGAGGGACGACTCCGGCAAAGAAACAGAGCGGCCGTGGAACGCGAATCTTCTTCGAAGATTTTACAGTTGATGCAGTATGTATCGCACTACCCTCCTTGTATTAAAGTACTAAGACCTTAGGCCCCCCGGGACAAACTCGGGGACTGCCTTTTTGATTATCTGTATGATAAGAACCACGCTTCCGAATATGCTGTTCCTTTTTATCATACTGTCTGGCACCGGGTCCGACTAGTCGGCCCGGGGACTCGCCGTCTTGCGCTATGAAATGCTCCCTGCGGTCAGACAAGTAATATGTTGCGCTCAAAGCCATCTCCTGTCGAAAGCCGCAGCTCGCAGAGCGACTGTCGTTAGGCAGGGGACAGGCAAGAACGAGCGTACATATGAAAAATGGCTAAGGACCTAAGAGCTACGCATAGCCCAAGCCGGCTACCAGCCTCCCCCTACCGAGCCGACTCATGAGCAGTCGGCCCACCGTCTCAATTTTTATCAACGACAACCGACTCTCGAATAGTCGGCCTGCCGGTTTCTAGCCAACTTGCTGAAGACACTCTAAACGACCAAGTACTTGCCTCCCTAAAGTAGCTAAGCACTTGACTCGGCGGCAGTTCGCAGAGCGGCTGCCCAGCTGGCAAGGCGGCAACTGAAGGAAGGCGACAAAGGAAAAAGTCTAAGGAGCAAAAAGCAAGGAAAGGCGGAAATTAGATAAATATTTACATAAGGCCGTCGGCCGAGTCTCCGAATAAGAATTCAGGATACACCCCGTGGGTGGAATTGTTCGAATCTAACAAGTCTTGCAAAAGGTTAAAAAAGACAGATAAATAGAAGCAATCTAGGAGGCGGCCTCCGGGGCCGGAGGATTGGAGGTGATGGCGGTGTCGGATGCCGGGGCAGTCGGCTGGGCGGTCTCAGCCTGGTCGCCTCCGGCGGCGGTCGCCTTGTCCCTGCACAGCTCGTTGCTGGAGGCGCGGTCGGGCTGAGGCTGGCCGCCTCCTTCGTCTTCTGGCGCCTCCTCCTCGCCTCCGTCCTCCGACTCGTCCTCCTCCTCGGCGCTGGAGTCGATCACCTCCGCCGATTCCTCCTCGTACTCCGGGTTCATCCCGAACCAGTCCGGCGGTGCCTCCTCGCCGCCTTCAGTCCGCTCGGGCACAAAGACACTGGTGTCCGTGTACTCGGCGATCGCCGCCGCGCGCTCGACAAGGGCGCCTTCTGCGTCCTCCAGCTCGGCCTGGGTCTCTGACCGGAATGCGGCCAGACGGTCCAGGTCCAGCCCCGGATACCACCCCTTGACGAACTCCAACGCTCGGCGTGCTCCGGCCCGAGCCGAGGAGCCCTTCCAAGCCTCAAAATGGCCGGGGGCGACTTCCACCCAGTCGGCGCTCCGACTGGCGGTGCGAAGAGCCGGCACGTCCGGCCACAGGGCGGCAACCACTTGGGTACCGGCACGCTGAAGACGGCGCAGCAGATGGTGGGCAGGACGAAGACGAGCCCCTATGCTCAGAAGCTGCTCATCGATGGTTCGGGGGGCGTTGGCGGCAATCACTTCACCCTTCGCCCTTCGCTCCTCCCAAGCCGCCTCGATGGCCAGAGGGACGGCCTGTGAATGGCCAGGAAAAAAGTCTGCCAAGGCAGAAAAGAAGATAGTCAGAAAACCAAAAATCAGCTCGACACAGAGTTGGAAGACCGAAAAAAAAGAGAAAAAGACTTACCATCAACGATGTCCTCGAGCTCGTGGTAGCCGAAGGTCAGCATCGCCTCCCGGTCAGTCCAGGCGGAGCGTTCGACCTCGAACTCGGCCATGAGGGCATCCTCCCGCGACTTGGCGTCGTCCCGCGCCTTTCGGAGCAGCTCCTTCTGCTCGGCCAGCTGCGTCGCCAGCAGGTCGCGCTCTTTGGCGAGCCTGTCGCACTCCTCCTCCTTGGCACGACGAGCAGTGTTGGCCTCGCCCAACTGCTCTTGGAGGGCGGCGTTGACGCCTGAACATCGAAGAAGAAGACAACGAAATCATCAGCAAGGTAGATCGCCGGGGAGATCCGGCCCGACTGCTCAGCAGTCGGCCCGAATCTCGGGGACTACAGCCCGCGGGCGCGCCAGCGCACCCCCTCGGAGAAGAAGGAAGGTAGATCACCGGGGAGATCCGGCCCGACTGCTCAGCAGTCGGCCCGAATCTCGGGGACTACAGCCCGCGGGTGCGCCAGCGCGCCCCCGCGAAGAAGGAAGAAATAACTCACCTCGGCTTTCCGTAAGGTCGGCGGTCCGCTTCTTCAGCTCCTCAACGTTGCGGTTGAAGACAGTGGCGCGGAGATTATGATATTCCTGCAAAAAGCCGGCAAAGATAAAAGTTAGTACTCGGAGCTCACTAGAGGGAGTTCCGAACCGCCTGCTCAGCAGCCGGCCCCGAACTTGGGGATTACACCCAGTGGGTGCGCAGGCGCGCCCCCACAGAGAAAGATAGAAATCGAACAAGAGAAAGGAAGCTTACTCGGACGGATGTCCTCAAGGCCAGGTGCGCTCTGGTGCTGACCTGGAGGGCATCGCCTTCCGCGAGCAGCTTTGCCTGGACGTCCAGGAGGGCCTGGTTCAGCGGGCCGGTGCCGCCTCCGCGCAACCAGCCGGTGGGCGCGGCACTGGAGGCCTCGACATCCAGACTCGCCGAGCTGGCCGCGCTAGTCTCCCGAGCTCGTGGCGCCGAGCTCGTCCTCTCAAGCAGGCGGCGCGTCGGCACGGCGACCTGAAGAAGCAGCCGCGCCTCGGCGTCGTCCGTGGCCGGCGGATCCTGCGGACTCACCGGCTGCTTGCCGTGCGGCCTCCCAGACGGTGGCGGAGGCGGCGGAGGCGGTGCGTGAGTGTCCGAGCCTGAGGCGTCGCCGCCCTCCTCCGCAAGAGGGTTCGCGGTGCCGACCTCCCCGGTCTGCCCCGTGAACTCAGGAGCCAGCGGCGCCGACGACAACGGAGGCACGAGCATCGCCGAGCGGCGACGCGCGTCCTCCTCGGCATGCCGCTTCGTCGCGGCGGCAGTCTCGGCCTCCTCCAGCCTCCTCTGGGCGTTGGCGGCCGCCTTGTCAGCCTCCGCCTTCTCCAGGCGGTCGGCCTCCTCCTCCTCGCGCTTCTCCCGCGCGTTCCGTTCCGTCGCCTCCCGGAGGTCGGCGGCGGGATCGACCCGTCGGGTGTTGGAAGACGTCTCCACCGACCCCATGACAGAGGGGACAGCGGCTCTCTCAAGGGAGAGGGGAGCTCTGGAGAAGATCGGAGGGAAAAATAAAGAAAAACTCGGATAAAATCCAGCAAAGAAAATGAAAGAGTAGAAGGACTTACGAGGAAACTAGCGGCGGCCTTCTCACTTCCTTTCGGAAGCGGTTGGCCTTCGCGGCCGCCTCCTCCCGGTTGGTCGCGGCGGCGGCCCCCTTGAACTTCTTTTGCTTGCCGCCGGGCGCACTCGGCCGGGCGTGACGTCTCTTCGCGCCGGCTTGGCCGGAGGGGCCGGCCCTTGGCTGGCGGCGCGGGACGACTTCCACGTCGACGTCGTCCTCGGGCCAGTCGGCGAAGGTCGCCGACGGCCTGAGGCCGCCGTCCGCCCCCTCTCCGCCGCCTTCGGCGTCGGCCTCCAGCGCCGCCGCCCCCAGGTCGGGGTTGTCGACGTCGCTGTCCTCGCGATCTGGGACGTAATCGCGGGGCTCTCTTATGGTGCCGGCTGCGGGCGCCGTGAGGGGATTCTGCCCAGAAGAACCAACAAAGATTAGAGGCCGGGATCAAGCTACAGAAGGACGCGACTTACCATCGGAGGGGGGTGTCGCGCGAGTATGGCTCCTTGCCGAACTGCCAGTTCTCCGTGAACTCGCAGTGTGCAATGTGGTTCACCAAGTTCGCCACCTCGCTTCGGGGCATCTCCTTGGTGCACAGACGACTCAGATCGTGGCGGCCGCTCATCTGGCAGATGAGGTGAGGCCGGCCCTAGAGCGGGAGGACTTGGCGCGCCACGAAGGAGGCCAGAAGATCGGAGGCGACGAGCCCCTCCGACTGCAGTAGAACCCGGAGTCGCGCCACGGAACCGGCTCCAGAGGGCGAAAGCGATTTGGACCGGTGGGACCAACTGGCAAGCCTGCCAGTCAGAGGCTCGGGGTCGAAGGGCGGTAGATTGACCTAGTCGCCGTCGGTGGAGATGTTCTTCATGTAGAAGTAAGACTTCTGCCACATCTTCATCGACTTCACCAACGGGATGGGAGGGAAAGGATTGTCGGCCATCGAGCGCCGCACCACGATGTAGGTGCCGCACTGAGCCGGCATGCCGGCGGCCTGAGTACCAAGTTTTGAAGAGAAAAACTCCCCCCACAGCTCGAGGGTGGGGAGAACGCCGATGTAGCCTTCACACAGAGTGGCGAAGGCGGAAAGAAGCACCACCGCGTTGGGGGTGAGGTGGTGCGGCTGCAGCTTGTGAAACTAAAGGAACGAGCGGAAGAATCCGCTCGCCGGAAGCCCTAGCCCGCGCATTAGGTGCGAGCGGAAGATGACCCGCTCGCCCTCCTCCGGCGCGGGCCGGATCTCTCCCGCCGGCGCGGGACGGGCGTGCACCAGGTCCGCGCTCGGGAGACGGCGGGTCCGGCGGAGAAAGTCGATGTGCTCCGCCTCCACGTCGGAACCGTCCCACACGCCGGAGCGCGAGGCGGGGGGCGCGGCGGAGGAAGAGCTCATCGTCGACGAAGAAGGCACTCTGGCTCGCCGCGGAGGAAGAAGGGAAGGCAGGAGAGCGGGGGAGAGGGTGTGCGTACAGTGCCGCCCCGCTCCTCCCCGCCTACTTATAGCCCTGCGGGCTGAGGAGCCGAGGGGGCGGGCGTGGGATTAACTGCGCCCGGGGCCCCACGCCGCCCACGATTTATCCCCACGAAGTTACTGCACGCAGTAACAACATGGGGATGCCAACCGTCCGCAGCCACAGCGGATCCGCCCGGAAGCCGAGGCGCGGTAGTGGCGGGCCCCACCTGGCGGCCCGTCCCATCACGCGCGTGGGTAGGCAGACCATCCTTCCCACGTGGCGCCGCGCGATAGGACCGTCTCGCTGGCGGCAGGGAAGCTTATCTGATACGCCGCCTGTTTTCCCGCCGCGACTTGCGAATAAGGGCCCCTCGCTAAACGAGTCCGACTTCGGCGAGCCGGCCCGAAGAAACGGCGGCCGAGTCTCAGAGTCGGCGTGGGGAAGATTCAAACTGTTGAAGCCCCACGAGGCAGCGCAAGCAGGGCTTCACCAGCTTCGGGGACTACTGTCAGAGTAATGGGCCACGGGTAGGCCAACCCGGGACCCAAGATCTTTCAAGACATCGGGGCAGGCCGCGCCCCTCTGGCCGAGTCTCAGCTAGCGACCTTCGGAGAGGCCGAGTCCCAGAGGGCGATCTCCCGAAGGGCCGAGTCCCAGATGATGACTTTAAAGCAAGCCGACTCCCGGCTTGCGACCTCCAGAAATGCCGACTATGGGAGACGGCCCGCGACCTTTCACGAAGACCGATGCAGGGCACGGCCCCGACGTGGCCGTCCCCTCCGGCCCACGAGGGGTGGGCATGGCTAAAGTGAGCCGTATCACCGGGAGATCTCCGGTGAGGCGCGGCACTGTTGCCATGCCTCCCCTGACCTCAGCCACAGTGCGCGAAGCACTGTGCCCACGACGCCGGCCTGTACGGCCCGAAGATCACCGGGCCACCTGTCAGTGGGAGAATCGAAGACGGCCAGAGCGCCTGAAGACGGCCCTGTAGGAGTCGGCCTCCTCGGGGTCGGCCGCCTCCCCGCCAGGGCCCCACAAGCCATAAACCAGATTGGATGGGGAGTGGCGACAGTGATCGCCTGACAGACGGCGGCACTGTTCCCACGACCCCATGACCGAGCCTGCGTCATCAAGAGTGTTGCACAGTGTTCTTCATGTCCGCGGGACCCACCAGTTGGTGGGCCCCAGAAGCCGGCAGGAAGGACAGCGGCATGAGAGACAGACGGCTGGGGGCCACGCACAGTCAGATTACTATTGTACCCCCGGGGGGTAGGCCTATATAAACCCCACGGGGCACCCATGCAAATGGTTTGGCCTTTGATAGAGTTAGACACATAGACAAGGGAGGAGAGAGCCAGCCTAGCGCCCCTGTAATCTTTTCACCATAGTGACCATGCGGAGACCCCGCAGAGCAGCAGTAGGGGTGTTATCTCCCCGGAGAGCCCCGAAGCTGGGTAAGATCCGCCGGCGTGCATGTCTGCGCCTCATCCTGTTTCCAGGCACCGGCGACGTTCTACTCGCCCCCACCATGATAAGCCACCCGTTGGCATATGTCGCACCCAACCCCCGACAGGCTAGGGAGCCCCTAGCCTGCTGAAGCCGGAATCGTCTATCCGAGTCCGGGGTCTTTAAGTGAGCCTCACACTGAAATGACGCCACGCGGACCGGGCATCTTGAGTGTAAGAGCCGCGTAATGCGGTATGGCGTTGAAGCGGACAAAAGCCTTTCGTCCCAAGAGTGCTTGATATCCACTTTCAAATGGGACGATGTGAAAACTTAATTTTTTGCGTCGAAAATTGTTCGGCGATCCGAACACGATTTCTAGTAATATAGAGCCTGTGCACTTGGCGTAAGGGCCTGGCGTCACTCCTTTGAAGGAAGTGCGGCTGTGTCGGATTTTGGTAGGGTCTATCCCCATCCTACGGATTGTGTTTGAATACAGCAGGTTTAAGTCGCTGCATCCGTCCATTAGGACGTTAGTAAATTGTAATCCGTCTATTATGGGATTCAATATCAGGGGAGTCCGTCCTGCATTTCAAACGCTTCTGGAATAGTCCAGGTGGTCGAAAGTGATTGGTTTTGATATCCAATCTCTATGGTTTGCTGGGTTGGACCGCGCGAAGCTATTTTTAGAAAGTGCCGCACTATTTTTCCGTATTATCACATGAAGTGAGTTTACTGCTTTGACCCCTTGTGGGAAAGTCTTTTGTTTTCCGGTGCTCTGCTGGTGGGGTTTATCTTCTTCGCTTGACGCGTCGAGCCCCTTGTGTTCGGCATTTAGTCGGCCGGACTGTTTAAAAACCCAACAATCCCTGTGGGTGTGATTTGCAGGCCTTCCGGGGGTACTGTGGATTTGACATATCCAACCCAAAATCTTGTTTAAGTTGGACAATTCATCGCTGTCATCCTTAAGAGGCTGTGTTTTGTTGTTGGGCCGCGAGCTTTTGAATCCGGCGTTGACTGCCATGCTCTTTGGGCCTTTCTCTTTATTCCGGTGCTGCTCTTTTCTGCGCCGTGATTTTCCGTTTCCATCTCTTATCTCGGATGTACTTGGGTCGCTGGTGCTGCATCTTGCTAGCCAGCTATCCTCTCCCGCACAGAAGCGGGTCATGAGGCTTGTTAGTGCGGACATTGTCCTCGGTTTCTCTTGACCGAGGTGCCTGGCAAGCCATTCGTCTCAGACATTGTGTTTGAAAGCTGCTAAGGCTTCGGTGTCCGGACAGTCGACTATTTGGTTCTTTTTGGTAAGAAACCTGTTCCAAAATTTCCGCGCTGACTCTCCGGGCTGTTGAGTTATATGACTTAGATCATCTGCATCCGGAGGGCGGACATAAGTCCCTTGAAAATTTGCTCTAAACACGTCCTCGAGCTCTTCCCAACTTCCAACAGTGTTTTCTGGGAGGCTTTTAAGCCAATGACGGGCTGGCCCTTTGAGCTTGAGGGGTAGGTATTTTATGGCGTGGAGATCGTCTCCTCTGGCCATGTGTATATGAAGTATATAATCTTCTATCCAGACTCCAGGGTCTGTTGTTCCATCGTAGGCCTCTATGTTTATGGGTTTAAATCCTGCTGGGAATTCATGGTCCAGCACCTCATCGGTGAAACATAGTGGGTGTGCGGCGCCCCTGCACTTGTGTGTGCCGCTATCATCAGACACTTGACGTGTTGCCTTGCTTCTTGGGGCCTTCTCCTTTGGCCCGTAGATGGACCTGGCTGGGCCATCTATCCTTCCAAGTTTGTTGGTTGGTTTATGTGTGGCGCCGCTGTCAGAATTTGGCCTATCATCTGGCCATCTATCCAACTAGGCAGCCTCTTTATTTTTGGATGGTGGAGGCTCTATGGAGTCCTCGTCGAATTCTGGTAGCAGCTTGCGCTTCGGGTAGCTCTTTGATTGGTGGCCATTGCCGTATTTATCTGCGGTTTTGAGCACTTTGCTCCTTCTCATTCTGAGTGTGTCTTCCGCTGTTTTGAGCCTCCGTTTTTCCTTCTTCAGGCTTCTTGCAGTACTGACGAGTCTTTTCTGAAGGTTCTTGCTCTCCGGCGGCGTGTCCGGCATGAGGCCGTCCGGACTGTTGTTTTCACCGGGCCTGGACTGATTATCTGACTCGTCATGTTCGGATGGTTGCTTATCTGCATGTTCGTCATCCACTTGTGAGCCCTGCCGTATTGCGGGCTCCTTGGGAGCGTTGTTGTCGTCGGGGCGGGACTTAGGGCGGCGTCTGCGTCGCCGTTTTGGTTGTTTATCAGCGGGGTTATCTTCTGCCGCGGCCCGTTGGTCCTCGTCATCGCTCTCCTTTGGGGTATCCACCATGTATATGTCATATGACGAGGTGGTCTTCCAGTGCCCTGTAGGCGTTGGTTCCTGTTCTTCTCCGGCATCGTCGTCCATAGCGTCGATGTCGTCGGAGTCGTAGTCTAGCATGTCGGTTAGATCGTCTACAGTGGCTACAAAGTGGGTGGTGGGTGGGCTCTGAATTTCTTCGTCGTCCGTACCCCATCCATCCTGGCCATAGTCTGGCCAGGACTCTCCTAATAACGAGAGATGCTTTAGTGAATTCAGGATATCGCCAAAAGGCGAGTATTGGAAGATGTCCGCGGCGGTGAATTCCATAACCGGCGCCCAATCCGAATCGGTTGGTAGGGGCGCGGGAGGTTCGGAATCCGGCAAGGAGTCCGGCGCCTCGGAATCACGAGTTTCGCAGGGGACAAGATTAGTGTTCGGCTCCATCGCCGTGGATGTTGAAGCCCCCAGGGCGGCGTCTATCCACCGGCCCTCGATCTGGGCGATCGGCTCCGGACTAATGGCCGAAGCGGATCCGTGAGCGGCCACCAAGGCACTGTTCGGTGGCAGAGCTAGATCGTGCCCGTCGTCACAGTGTGGCGCACTTGGCTGTGGCTCGAGTCCGTCGAAGATCAAGTCTCCGCGGACATCGGCCGTGAAGTTTAGGCTTCCGAATCTGACCTGACGGCCAGGGGCGTAGCTTTCGATCTGCTCCAGATGGCCAAGCAAATTAGCCCGCAGTGCGAAGCCGCCGAATACGAAGATCTGTCCGGGGAGAAAAGTCTCACCCTGGACAGCGTTGTTGGTTGAAGATGCCATCAAGCCTATCGGTGACGACACAGAGGAACTCTCAATGAAAGCACCAATGTCGGTGTCAAAACCGGCGGATCTCGGGTAGGGGGTCCCGAACTGTGCGTCTAGGCGGATGGTAACAGGAGACGAGGGACACGATGTTTTTACCCAGGTTTGGGCCCTCTCGATGGAGGTAAAACCCTACGTCCTGCTTGATTAATATTGATGATATGGGTAGTACAAGAGTGGATCTACCACGAGATCAAGGAGGCTAAACCCTAGAAGCTAGCCTATGGTATGATTGTTGTAATGTATGTTGTCCTACGGACTAAAGCCCTCCAGTTTATATAGACACCGGAGGAGGCTAGGGTTACACAGAGTCGGTTACAATGGTAGGAGATCTGCATATCCGCATCGCCAAGCTTGCCTTCCACGCCAAGGAAAGTCCCATCCGGACACGGGACGGAGTCTTCAATCTTGTATCTTCGTAGTCTTGGAGTCCGGCGGATAATGATAGTCCGGCTGTCCGGACACCCCCTAGTCCAGGACACCCTCACCCACCCACCACCCACTTTGTAGCCACTATCGATGATTTAACCGACATGCTCGACTTCAACTCTGAAGACATCGACAGTATGGACGACGATGCTGGAGACAACCAAGAACCAGCGCCTTCAGGGAACTGGAAAGCCACCTCGTCATACGACATATACATGGTGGACATCCCAAAAGATGGGAACGGCGATGGAACAGCAGAGGATGACCCCTCCAAGAAACAGCCCAAGCGCCGGCGTCAGCGGCGCTGCTCTAAATCCCGCCACAGCAAAAACGGTGATTCTGGCACGGGAGATAATAACACCCCGGACAGTGCCGAAGACAACCTCCTCCAGCAGGATTCAACACAGGAGGAGGGAGAAGCCAGCCCTCATGATAGAGCGGCAGACAGGGAGGTGGAGGACGATAATTATATGCCTCCCTCCGAAGATGAGGCAAGCCTCGACGACGACGAATTCGTCATGCCTGAGGATCCCGCCGAACAGGAGCGTTTCAAACGCAGGCTTAGGGCCACGGCAAGCAGCCTCAAGAAAAAACAGCAGCAGCTTAGAGCTGACCAAGACTTGCTAGCTGACAGATGGACCGAACTCCTCGCAGCCGAAGAGTACAAACTCGAACGCCCCTCCAAGAGATACCCAAAACGCAGGCTGCTACCCCAATTAGAGGAAGCTACATCACTAGCGCATGATGCGGCCGACCCGCGGCCCCGTGGCCGCGACAGAGAGGCCTCTAGACCCTCCATTCAAGCCGCACCCCGGCACCGCTCGAAAAGTAACAAGGCATGGGGAAACGCGCCAGACCTGCGAGACATATTGGAGGACAAGGCAAGGCAAACACGATCGATCTACAGATCGCGTGGGCGCCCCACGACACGTGATGATAACCATCACACCGGATACAGCAACTCCGGCCGGGCCGAACACAGTAGACAAAGCTCATTTGAGCTGCGTCGTGATATAGCCCAATACAGAGGCGCCGCACACCCACTATGCTTCACAGACGAAGTGATGGATCATCAAATCCACGAGGGTTTCAAAGCCGTAAACATTGAATCATACGATGGCACAACAGATCCTGCGGTTTGGATCAATGACTACCTCCTCCATATCCACATGGCCCACGGTGATGATCTACACGCCATCAAATACCTCCTACTCAAGCTTAAAGGACCAGCTCAGCATTGGCTTAACAGCTTGCCAGCAAAATCAATTGGTTGTTGGGACGACCTGGAAGCCGCATTCCTTGATAACTTCCAGGGCACATATGTGCGACCACCAGACGCCAATGACCTCAACAACATAATTCAGCAGCAAGAAGAATCCGCCAGACAATTCTGGACATGGTTCCTAACCAAGAAAAAAAATCAAATCGTTGACTGTCCGGGTGCAGAGGCCCTTGCAGCCTTCAAACATAACATCCGCGACAAGTGGCTTTCCCGGCACCTAGGATAGGAAAAGCCGAAATCCATGGCAGCCCTCACAATGCTCATGACCCGCTTTTGCGCGGGAGAGGAAAGCTGGCTAGCTCGTACAACTTGACCAAAAACCCTGGTAGTTCGGATACCAAGGACAGCAATGGCAGGTCGTGTCGCAACAAGCACAAGCGCCGCATTAACGGCGATAATGCTGAGGATATGGCAGTCAATGCCGGATTTAGAGGCTCTAAACCCGGTCAGCGGAAAAAGCCGTTCAAAAGAAATACTCAGGGCCCGTCCAATCTGGACCGAATACACGATCGCTCGTGCCAAATACATGGCACCCCCGAAAAACCAGCCAACCACACCAACAGGGATTGTTCGATCTTCAAACAGACAAGCAAGTTAAATGCCGAACTCAATGACAAGGGGCTGCATAGCAATGACGAGGAGGAGCCCCGGCCGCCGAACAATAGAGGACAGAAGGGTTTCCCCCCACAAGTGTGGACGGTGAACATGATATACGCAACCCACATACCCAAAAGGGAGCGGAAGCGTGCGCTAAGGGACGTATATGCGATGGAGCTAGTCGCCCCAAAGTTCAACCCATGGTCCTCCTGCTCGATCACCTTTGATCGAAGGGACCACCCCACTAGCATCCGCCACGGCGGATTCGCCGCATTGGTTCTTGACCCAATCATCGACGTATTTCACCTCACTAGAGTCCTCATGGACGGCGGTAGCAGCCTGAACCTGCTCTATCAGGATACAGTGCGCAAAATGGGCATAGACCCCTCAAGGATTAAACCCACAAAGACGACCTTCAAAGGCGTCATACCAGGTGTAGAGGCCAATTGTACAGGCTCAGTTACACTCGAAGTGGTCTTCGGATCCCTGGATAACTCCCGAAGCAAAGAATTAATCTTCGACATAGTCCTATTCCGCAGCGGCTATCACGCACTGCTGGGACGAACCGCATTTGCAAAGTTCAATGCGGTGCCGCACTACGCATACCTCAAGCTCAAGATGACAGGCCCTCGAGGAGTAATCACGATCAATGGAAACACCGAATGCTCTCTCCGAACGGAGGAGCATACGGCGGCCCTCGCGGTGGAGGTGCAAAGCAGCCTCTCACAGCAATTCTCGAGTCCGGCAATTAAACGTCCGGACACCGTCAAGCGCGTCCGGAGTAACCTACAACAAGACCGCCCGGCATGATTCGAGCACGCGTAGCAATCCGGCCCCCACCCCAGCCCTCGCGAAATTGCGAAGCCAGTACTACGCGTACATAACTACGCTCTGGAGATACCATGGGCATAAGGGGAGGGGCACGACCACGGCACGCCCAGAATGCAGCTCAACCGCACCAGGGGCTCCCGATTGTGTCATTCTTTTTTTCTTTTCTCTTACTTTCAGGACTCCGTTTTCCAGAAGCCCTGTCCGGCACTAGAATTGCCGAATTCACGATGCAACAACCAGGGAAGCAGAAAGCTACGTCGAGTGTCCAGGTGGTCTCTACTACGAGCATTATACCTATTTTACATACCATCCCGCAGCTTACCCCTGGAGGGGGACATGTTAAATAGTCCCATCCCTTGCTTATCGCACTATTTGTATCGTTCTGCTTTCATTGCAGTACCCTTTTGAATAAACAATACATAGCTTTTGCCTATTATTGCACTCCTTTCTTTATCTATATATATATATGTTCATTCATGACATGTTGCACCCGTACACTTTGGTACGGCCAATACACCAGGGGCTTAAGTACCCCAAAAATATGGTGTGATAAGTCCGAACACTTTCACAAGTGCGGCACCCTGAACTTATAGCATTATATGCATCGGCTCCGAATCATGTCTTGGGTCAATAGTTGGGTTTGCCCGGCTACCATGTTTTGGTACCTTACGTTCCGTTATATCGGCTAAGGTAGCGTTGGGAGAACCACTGAGATTGTGCCCCGGTTGAGCTGGGTTGAGCACCTCAGTGGAGAAAGCTAAAACTGACCGTCATGATAGGGCGAGAGCCGGTCGCTGTTTGAGAGGTTTCTTCGGGTCCCTAAAGACTTATGCCACTTAGAGCGAGGAGTCGGCATTGTCCGGCCAAGGTGTGGATAGCGCCCCGAACTCGGTCTTCCGAATACTAGGGGCTTCACCGAAATTTAAAATTATAGAATTCTATGGCTAAGTGAGAGTGTTCAAGCACTATAAGCCTGGTTGCCTTGTTTGTTGCATTGAGCGCCTCCCTCGAAGGACCCAAGAATGGGAACAAGAGCGCTCAAGTTTATCCCGAACACCCCAGCACTCGTGGCATGGGGGCTGAAGCCAATGACTTGCCATCTCTCAAATTTGATAAACGGTCGCACAGAAGGTAATATTTTAAATTCACAAGCGTTGCTTAGCGCAAATGAACAAGTTTTTAGCGTACAGGATAACAAATGCGAGTCTATTCAAAAATTACATCTTTGGAGCATTCATCCGCTATAAGGCGGGCGCCCTTCATGACGCCCTCATAGTACATTTCGGGCTTGCAATGCTCCTTGCCCTTCGGTGGCCCGTCTTTCACAAGCTTCTCAGCATCCAGCTTGCCCCAGTGTACTTTAGCACGGGCAAGGGCCCGACGGGCACCTTCAATGCAGACGAAGCGCTTGATGTCTTCAATCCATGGACAGGCATCCACCAGCCGCCGCACTAGCCTGAAGTAGCTCCCAGGCATGGCTTCCAATGGCCACAGCCGAATTATGAGGCCCTTCATGGCCTGCTCAGCGACCTTGTGGAGCTCGACCAGCTGCTTCAGCTGGTCTCTTAGGGGCACCGAATGTCCGGCCTCAGCATACTGAGACCAGAACACCTTTTCCGTCGAGCTCCCCTCCTGGGCATGGTAGAATGCGGCAGCATTAGACACACTACGGGGCAGATCTGCGAATGCTCCTGAAGAGCTCCGGATTCGGGTAAGTAATAGGTAATTCACTTTCACATGCTTGCTTTGCATAAAGAATGCCTTACCCGCCGCTATCTTATTTAACGATTCAATTTCTTGGAGGACTTTTTGGGCTTCGACCTTAGCGGCTTTGGCAGTCTCAAGAGCCGAGGCGAGCTCGGACTCTCGAGTCTTCGAGTCACGCTCCAAACTCTCGTGTTTTTCCACGAGAGCTTGGAGCTCTTGCCGCACCTCCGCCACCCGCGTGTGGGGACCCCGACTCATAAGTCGAGATCACCGAATGCACGTGTATAGTGATCCCAGAGATCAATGCTCACTAAACACACAGAAGCTGAATAACAAGAGTCTTACATCCATACATACCGTTTTACACAAGTAGGACCATTATGGTCAAGTCTTGAGTGTATCATCGCAGCGGAAATCTTCAATAACAACTTGGACCCATGCCATCTGCCTTAACCCTACAGGCATTCTGACTGGGAAGCGTCCTAGCTCGCATGTTCATCACCGAAGGTACTCTTCATTATATCCTGTTCTTTCATGCCTGGCCAATAAAATAACCAGTGGCAAGCCAATGAGTACTTTGAATGTACTCGCAAGCAACCCAAGATTGATAACAAAATAATTATGCAAAGCTCTACTGCTTAATTGGCATTGTTGCGGAAAGCTAGTTTTTCTCATGCAAGTATGATCAACATTTATCAAGGACAGGAATGCGTCTACAACAAGCATCAGGAGGTTACAGACATCAACATCGAGAAAGAGTTATGAACAACTCACGCTCAAGCTCATCGTGACTTCCTCACGAGTCACATCATCAATATCACCAAATGGTGTTGTTTGTCAGAAACATATGGACATAGTCTAAGCAGCACCGCCCAACTGTCCTTGACCATGGACATGGCTATTCGAATAGTTTTACACTCTGCAGAGGTTGCACACTGTACCCACAAGATCCGGGGAACTTCCGTGTCAGCCACGACCCGCGGTACCTCAAGTACCCGGGGTAAGCACCCGATCACTACCTTTCCCTAGACGACACTAACATGGAGTCCACTCGATTGGTAGTAACCCCCGTGCCTAACATTTCACATCATAAAGTTGTGGAGCCTCGCTCCCATATTCATCACATACCACAAGCACGGGTACCAAGGGTGTGTTCGGTGCCCTGTGAAAACAGTCATGGCCGCCCTAGCTGGCACGACCCCGTCCCGAGAGAGCGCACCAACAACTCTCCCGTCACTAGTAATGCCGGCTCCAAGCTATTATCGGTCTAGGTAATCAATAATGCCCTTTCCCATATAAGGGTAGAGTGGTTGCGCATGTAAGGTTGGGACAGTCATCAAATCTTAAATCTAATCCGTCTCTGTAAACAACACTTTCATCAAGCCTCGGTATACTACCTCTCCACCAAGTAGTGACCTAGTTCATCATCATCTCCCAGGGGCATTAGTGGCACCCACTGGGCTATTTGCAAGTATGTCAAACCACACTTGGTTTCTTTCCATGCATAACCTTGACCCACTTTGCGTAGCAACTACTTTAGCATCCTATCTACTCCCACCGGCATAACCCTCATAAGAAGGTAGGGTCATGCACAATGCAAGTATCAATGAGGAAGTAACAGAGGCAACCAACCAACGTGGTCTACCATCTCATCATGATTCCGATGCAACAATAATAAAGAGTTATATGTCATGCATAAAAAGGGTTTCACGGACATGGTCAAAGGGCTGCTTGCCTGGTTCATCAGAGTCTTGAAATCTTCTGGTCCTTCTCCAAGTACTTCGTCTACTTTGTCAACTATCGTCGAAAGCAACCATAATAAGCAACACAACAAGGCAGGAAATAAAAGTTCTCTAAAAATATGAGTTGGACTATTTTGGGATACCTCTGGTCATATGAGGGATGACCAAAGTGGTTTCATTAGGATTTGATCAATGGACATCTCTGAACATTTCAATATGATGGAATCAAGGGGTTTATGGATTTGCAAGAAGTGTACAGAAATATATTTTTGGAAAATGAGAAAAGATACCCATTTAACAAAGGATGATTTTAGAAGCATCTAGGATTTGGTTTCACTGGATTAGGAGTTCAAATGAATTTCTTAGGAATTTGCAAAGTTGAAAAATATGAAGAAATGTCTCATTATTTTGTGGGGTACAGAAAGTATCAAGAAAAATGTTCATAAACTAGGTTATGAATTTAGATGCATCCAGGAATTGGAATCATGGCATTTGGAGCAAGTTTGAGCTCTCTGTGATTTTTCTAAAGTTCATCACAAAAAGAGGAAAAATAGGATTTGTAAATATTTGTGAAGAAAAGGTCTCTGGAAAAATGTGCATGTTGCACCACCAGGTAGATCATGATTTATAGAGTCACTAGGAATTTGAATCATCAAATTTGGAGTTAATATGAATATTCTATGGATTTTTGAAGTTAACTGGAAAAAGAATAAGGAAAAGGCTATACCACTTATTCTGCGCGCTGGGCGAGGGATAGCTGACGGGCCGGCCCAGCTGTGTAGCCGCGCAGGAGAAGAGGCCACGTCGAAGGCGGCTTCGCGGGGGTACGCCTTCGCGCAGGGGAGGCGTATCCGGCCGAAGCCGTTTCCACTTAAACGGCGGGGCCCGCCCACCGGGTCGCTGACGAGCGGGGCCCGGTACTCAGGCCGTCTCCTACCTCCCGCTCGAACAGAGCAGAGGCAGGGGAGGCAAGGCCGAGGGGGCGCCGGCGCTCTCCCGGGCGGCACGGGCCACCTCCGGCGGTGCCCGGCACACCGGCAGACTCAGCGCGCCGCGGCGCACCCAACCAGGTGCTTCACGCCCGCGGGGGAGCCCGGGAAGAGGAGGAGCTTCGGGTGTGGCGGACCGGGCTGACGCCGGGGTTCGGCAAGGCGAGGAAGGCACGAGGATGAGGGGATGAAGTGCGGGGCCAGTCGGTGGTGGTGGCGAGGGGGCACCGGAGTGGCTAGGGAGAGAGGAGAGGCTCGAGATAGCCGGAATTTAGGCGGAGCCCGACGGCAGCACTCCGGCCATGGAGGGAGCAGGAGGGCACGAGGGGAGATGTGGGTTGGTCCAAGGGATGCACGGGAGGGTGAGAGGGCCAAAGGAGTGGAGAAGGGGCTCGGGGTGACCTTAAATACAAGGGGGCGAGGTGCACCGCGGGCCGTGCGCCGGCGAGGCTGTTGCCATCACTGCAAGCCACGGGGGCTCGTGTGGGCGTGTCTGGGGTGTTCCTGGACGTCGACTACGTCGGGAGAGATAGAGAGAGGGAGTGGGGAGAGGTCAGAGACGCGCGCGTGTGAGCCGCACCATTGGCACGCTCGGGCGGCCTCTGTTTGCTAGCGCGGAGGCGCGGGAAGGAGGAGAGAGGAGGGGTCCAACCGCGTAGCATGTTGCGGACGTCGAGGCACCTCGACTGGCGTGAGGGGGAGGCTCGAGGTGGTCGGGAGCGCCATGTCAACAGTCGGGAGCACGCTGACGTGCTCCAGAGCGCGCAAATGGCCGGCACCCGCGGCTTTTCTTCGCGTCCTCACGCGCCCACTTGCGTCTGGGGGCTCTGGGAGGGAGTAAACAAAGTGGAAATGGCATTGGATGCCTTGGGGAACCAGTAGAGGAGAGGTGGGTCGAGAAAGAGAGGGAAAACTGTTATCCTGGGAAGAATGGAGTTCTCCCCCCTCCATCATTGCTTCCTTGGGCATGAAAGCGTCCAGGTACTAGAGGGTGACTAGGAGAGGTTGTGGTAAAAAGAAGAGGCCATGGAGAAGAGTGGAAGAGATTAAAAATGGCATTTTGGTGAAGTGTCAGAAGGTGTTTGATAATGGTTTGGGCAAGTAGATGATTTGCATCTGCCATGAGACTCCATAGGGTGAAATGACACATATAATTAGGGCCTTCCACCAATTTGGAGCTCATTTGAAGAAAGTTGACAATGCAACTTTGGTAAACCCTAGAAATTAGCAGAAATGAACTTATGTAGATCTAGTTGAGCAAATCACTTCTCCTTGATGCACCACTTGGTGTAGTGTCATCATTTGAGGTGCTGAACATGCCCACAAAAGTTGAGATCAAAAGGAGAAAGTTGCCAATGTAGAGTTGTTCAAATATGATTCTAGTCAGAGAGGGTTTTGGGGCACTTTGATCAATATAACTTGTTCTCCACCTTGTGCGACTTGGTCTAGATGAATAATTAGACCATTGGAGCATGTTCACAAGGTTTGAGAACATTTGGACATGTTTGGCAATGTAAAGTTGCTCAAACTTCAAAATAGACAGAAATGGTTTTGAGGGGATTTGATGATGTTATCTTGTTCTCCAAGTCATGAGACTTGGCAAGATAATCTAATATGTCATATGTGACATGATAGAATTTTCTTGGAATTTTTGGATAATATATCCTTTGTAAATATTTCAAAAGCTTGAAATATTCAGAAAGGGGTTTTGAGGTATTTGACCAATATTTTGTACATGACCATGTGTTGAAACTCTTATATATGGAAACTATATGTCCACAGAGTTTCCCTAATTTTTGTCAAATATTTTTGAAACAATAAAATAATTTTTCCTTATTAAAGACCATTTCTGGCCTTAAGAAAAAGCTTTTAAATAAAATAGGAAAATAACATTTAAAATTATATTTTTGTGGTTTCCAGGTATCCTATATCTAATAGGAGTCAAATATATTTTTGGAAAGATTTTTACTGCCCTTAATTAAGTACTTGCAGTGCAAACCTCAATTCAGTTGTTTTTGAAAAACTAATTTTTGAAAATACTATTTGGCCAAATCATTTTTGTAAGAAAATACTATATTGCTCTATACACATGGCATGATAATTGGGAAAAGGTTTTGGGTCAAGGAGATGAAGTATAGGAGTTGGAGGATTTGTTTGATTTTTAGAGCACTTGCAAACAACAAACAAAATCCAATCAAGCAAAGTCCAAAACACTCAAAAGTTTTTGTCAAAACACAATTTATCATGATTTATTAGCTTAAGTGTAGTGGCATGAAAATCAGGGTGTGACGCCGCGCCTCCTGCTTCTCTCGCTCGGTGCGCTCCGCGGCCGCTTTGCTTTTGGCCGTGGACACCGCTTCCTTCAGGGTCGCCACCTCGTTCGTGGCCCCTACAATACCCATGTTAGTCCTGTCATTTTTGCAACCAAATCCTTTCTATGAGGTCTTTCTTTAATAAGGTATTACTTACCTTCCTTGTCCTCGAGCTGCTTCTTGGCAAGGCCGAGCTCGTTCTCGGACCGCTCGAGGCTCTGCTTCAATGCATTGACCTTCGCGGTCAGTGCGGCAGAGGTCAGCAGCGCAGCCTGCATTCCCATATTGACATACTTATGTTAGACTCCTGCGTATATCTTTTTAGATCCTCAGTCCAGCTTTTCTTTCTGAACACCGAACTAAGCATCAGGGGCTACTATCTATGCGGTAATATTTTTACATATTCTAAACTTACCTCAAAGCCTGTTAGAAGGCTGGTACAGGCTTCAGTCAGCCCGCTCTTGGTGGACTGAACTTTCTGGATCACCACACTCATAACAGTGTGGTGCTCCTCGTCGATGGAGGCGCCGTTAAGCGCCTCCAGCATGCTATCCGGTGCCTCCGGATGGACGGAGGTCACCCGCGTCGCAGTCTTACCCTTCTTATTAAGGGGCCGCTTGCCGGACTTCGGAACCACTGAAGGTTTCGGTACGGAGTCTGGCACAGGGCCAGACTTAGAGCCCTCTGGGGTTTTGCCCCCTTCGCGCCCGGAGTCCGGGAGGTCACCTTTCGGCGCCTCCAGGACCACCTCCTCCTGGCTGGGCCCCTTTGGGGACTCCACCACGGTGTCGTCTGCGTCACGAGGGGAGGAGGCGGTCGGAAGTGAAGTGCTATTCACATCCAACGAATTCAGGGAGCCGCTCGACGATGTTAGGAGCTCGTCCTTGGGCGGGCTACATGGTTATATTCGGCGTTAGAAGACACTATGCGACAAATAAAAAGTCATGAGCTATTCCGGAATCCGGACACTTACGATCTCGCCAGGGGCTTGGCCCTTGGTGGCCACTCCTCCTCGTCGTTGTCGACGTTGGTGGAGAAGTTCGGACGAAGGGTCCTTCCTTTCTTGGACCCTTCGGCTTCCCCGGTTGGGGCGACCTTCCTTTTCTTCTCTCCCCCCGCTTGGGGAGAGGCCTCTTTTTCCTCCTCCTCGTCTTCACGGGAGGATTCTGCCTCAGAGTCGTCAAACGACGAGTTCGACAGCACCTGGCATCGGGAACTCCTTCAAGTTCCCGTGGCCTTCTTCTTGGCCTTCTTCTCCGGCACCACGTGAGGTGCCGGAGCTAGCAGCCCCGTCAATCGGGCGTCCGCTGGGTCTTCTGGCAATGGGGTCAGACAGTTAACCTGTCCGGACGTCTTCAGCCAGTCCTGTCAAAGGTTAGGGAGTTTTAGATCCCGCATAGAGTCAAACTATGAAAAAAGAGTCCCATAAAGGGTAAAATAACTTACCTCGCTGGCTTGACGCTGCGAGCTGAATCTGCAATCTTCGGTAGCGGATGCGGGAGCTTTGGCGCCCTTGAACAGCACCTTCCAGGCATCTTCGTACGTAGTGTCGAAGAGCCGGCTCAAGGTTTGGTGCTATGCCGGATCAAACTTCCACAAATTGAAGGCCCGTTGCTGGAAAGGGAGAATCCGGCGGATGAGCATCACCTGGATTACGTTGACAAGCCTGAGATTCTTGTCCACCAGGTTTCGGACGCAGGTTTGGAGTCCGGACAGCTCGTCCGAATCCCCAACGTCAGGCCCATCTCTTTCCATGATGTGAGCCGTGTGGGGAAGCCAGATCGGAATTCGGGGGCCGCCGCCCATTGAGAGTCACGCGGCTCGGTGATGTAGAACCACCCCGATGGCCACCCCTTTATGGTCTCCACAACGGAGCCCTCGAGCCATATGACTTTGGCCATCTTGCCAACCATGGCGCCTCCACACTCCGCTTGGCGGCCCCCCACTACCTTCGGCTTGACATTGAAGATCTTCAGCCATAAGCCAAAGTGGGGCTGGATCTAGAGGAAGGCCTCACACACGACGATAAATGCCGAGATGTTGAGGATGAAGTTCGGGGCCAGATCGTGGAAATCCAGGCCATAGTAGAACATGAGCCCCCGGACAAATGGGTGAAGTGGAAAACCTAGTCTGCGGAGGAAGTGGGTGAGGAACACCACCCTCTCATGGGGCCTGGGGGTGAGAGTGAGCTGCCCCTCGTCGGGTAGCCGGTGCGCGATGTCGCTGGACAAGTATCCGGCCTTCCGCAGCTTTTTGATGTGCCCCTCCGTGACGGAGGAGGCCATCCACTTGCCTCCCGCTCTGGACATAGTTGGAGAAGGTTGAGGTGGGATGTGCGGACTTGGGCGCTGGATCTCGAGTGCGCGGAAATGGATGAGCAAAGGAGGAAGAAGGCGTAGGTGAAAAGGTGGATCCTTATCCCGTTATATGGATGGACGAAACTATGCGTCCCCCGCCAGCCTGGTAAAACTCGCTTATCTTCCAAGCGCCGTAATCAATGGCGTGGTTGGGTTACCCACATCCGTATTGATGGGAATCCCGGAATAAGGGGGCACAATCTCCGCTTTGATAAGACATGCCAAGGAAACCGCCTCGCTAAACGCGCTAAGGTGAACAGTAAAAGCGATTCGTATAAGGGCCTGGCCGTGGTGTGATGTCACGCCGCGGAATACGTCAGCAGATCTGTGCAAAAGTTATTCTCTCTATGGTAGTATGTGGAACTTGTTTTGCAGAGCTGAACACTATCCTTGTGTTCAAAATCTTCTATGAAGTATTCGGAGGAGGAACCCGCCTTGCAATGCCGAAGACAATATGCACACCGGACTCGTTGTTATTGAAGCATGGTTCAGGGGCTACCGAGGGAGTCCTGGATTAGGGGGTGTCCGGATAGCCGAACTATCACCGTTGGCCGGACTCCTGGACTATGAAGATACAAGATTGAAGACTTCGTCCCGTGTTCGGATGGGACTTTCCTTGGCATGGAAGGCAAGCTTGGCGATACGGATATGTAGATCTCCTACCATTGTAACCGACTCTGTGTAACCCTAACCCTATCCGGCGTCTATATAAACCGGAGGGTCTTAGTCCGTAGGAAAAACAACAATCATACCATAGGCTAGCTTCTAGGGTTTAGCCTCTCTGATCTCGTGGTAGATCCACTCTTGTAATACCCATATCGTCAATATTAATCAAGCAGGAGTTGGGTATTACCTCCATCGAGAGGGCCCGAACCTGGGTAAAAACATCGTGTCCCTTGTCTCCTCTTACCATCCGCCTAGACGCACAGTTCGGGACCCCCTACCCGAGATCCGCCGGTTTTGACACCGACAGTCTTCCTCACATCTGATGCAGATGAAAGGATAGGAGTTGGTGTAGACGCAGGAGGAGCTTAGGAATCAGGTTGATTTTCTTCAGGCGCAACTGATGCATTTGCCCTGACTTCTTCATTTTCTTCAGGCGCACCACTAGTGGATGCCCTGGCAATTTCTTTAGCAGCTGGAATGGAGTCATCAGCCCTGGAACTAGCATTTTCTTCAGCAGGCTGGAAATCATCAGAGGTGCTGGTATGTTCTTCAGTTTGCTGAGCAGAAGCTTCAGTTTGAGGAATTTCTTGTTGCGATGGGGCTGCAACATTGGTGAACTTCTCAGTCAGTTTAATGAACCTGACTTTGGCTCCTTGCCAATCAGCATAATAAGCATTGAAATCATCGCTGAGGACTTTGATTTCATCTTGGATCTTCACAAGATCGTCAGTGGTCATAGAGAGAATGTTATTCTTCAGAAACTTTTCCTTCTTGTACTGAGCCTTCTTGATTTGTCTAGCCTTCTCAAATTTCCATTTCTCTTCAGTGATGAAATGGGTCAGCATGTGACTTTGGCCAGGAGTCAAATGAAAATCAGGCATAGGAGTGTTTGGGTCCTTGTGCCAGAGATCAATGTAATCGAGGATCGCCCTTGGATCCAAAAGCAGTGGCACATTTGTGCCTTTGGCTCTAGCGGCCCTTTCTTGTCTATCTCTGATGATTTCTGCAAGTTCATCATCATCAGCTTCATCGTCATATGGCACTTGGAAAGCAACCTGTTTCTTCTTCGGACTTGGCCGAGGACCTCGACCAGCTGTTGCCTTTGTCTTCAGCAGAGTGGGGCCTGATGAAGAGTTTGGTGCAGCTGAGGAACTCGCTGAGACACCAGAGGTAATAGAGATGCCTACAGTCCTTTGGCACGTGGCCAGATGCACAGGTGTTGAGGACCTTGCCGGAGCAACTGAGGACTTTGGGGGAGGAGCTGAGGACTTTGGAGGAGCAGGAGCAGCATGAGGAACTGGCCGTGAGGGCTTTGAAGAATCTGGCCGTGAGGGCAGTGCTGAGGAACTTGGCCATGAGGGCATAGTTGGTGAAGCACTTGGCTTGTGAGCGGGCTTCTTTGCCATTGATTTTCTAGGCTTGACAGAGGCCTCAGTGGCAGCAACAGTAGCAGAGTCTTCATTGAATTTCCTCACTGCTTCTTTGGCTTGTCTCGTCAACTTGGCTTGTCGTTTGGCCCATTCTTCAAGAAAATCCTCACCACGCTTGATGCTGGTGGGGTCAGCTTCTTGGCCAGGTGCCAATGGAGCTCTTGGGTATGGAGGATTTAGTGCAAATTTCTTCATATACTTTGGAGTTACATACCTATACTCCCTCCATTCTCTTGCCCATCTCCTTTCAATCCTCTGTATGCGTACCTTGTGCTGATTTTGATTTTCCTTTCCGAACTTAGCCTCATCAGGTGTGCAATAGTCAGCATAGATGTCCTCAGGTATTTCAAACGCAGTCATGACCTCAGGCCTCTTTCCTCCTTTCTGTAACTTCTTACCGTCTGCCATATTCTTCAGTTGAGGAATTTGAACAATCAAATTCTCTGAAGAATTATGCAATTTTTCTTCGAGGAACGCTGCAAATGAGTTAAGTTGATGAGAACCTAGTGATTCAGCAGTGGACATGAGTACCTGTGAACAGAGTATAGTTGCGAGGAATTTGGAGAGGTCATATGCATTCTCATAAAGTTTTTCAAAAAGAACAAGTTTGAGGAATTTGACCAGATGAGCCTTGAAGAATTTCACTAAGCGTTCTTTGTCTTAGGTTCCAGGGTTGTATAGATCAAGGATCCACACAATTGAGGAATCTTGAAGAAAAATGATGCTTAGAGAAACGAATCAAGAACAGATGACTAGTGAGGTGTTTTGTGTGTGACGATTTGAAGAATAAAACACCTTTGAAGATTTTGTAGAGAAAATTTGAATCAAAGAGGGCAGTAAAAGTAACTTTTAATTACCCTGGATGAAGAACACGACGAACTGAGAAGTGTAGATTTGAAGCTCGTCAGTTCAGATCTTCCTCGCCCTAACTCGGCGGAGGAAGACAGCTACGGCAGCGACAGAGTGAAGATTTCCGCGGCCGGCGCGAGTACGACGGCGACGAGGTCGAGGCAGTGAAGCTCTTCCTCACCGGCGACGATGGAGTAGCGGCGGCGCTAGGGTTTGAGAAGCTCGAGCGAGAGAGAGAGAGAGAGCGGTCGAGCGGAGTAAAGGAAGTGAGGAAGGGAAGAGGGGTATTTGTAGTCGCAGTGAAATATTGTTCTCCCGAAGTTTTAGGATGAACGTGCCCTTGATCCTTCTCATTCGCTTGACATGTGTCACCCACATACTGAAAAGTGGAGATCGTGTTAGATCGTGGGTGAATAGATAAGTTTATCGTGGGATAAGAAAGGTTTGAGAGGCAAAACCGAAAGTTTGGATAAGATTCATTTTTAAGTTCCGTTCGCAGTTTCTTCAGCTGACAAGGATACAGTGAAGATTTTGAACGAGTTTCAAATAGAACGCACATAAAGAATTTGTGAATAGAATGGGTTGAGTATAGCATAGAGGGGGAAGGGTCCGATCACATTCACTTAGCAGAAAATGCAACTTGAAGAAATAGCCATAAGTGAATGTTGTAGAGGACATAAACTTATATATATATATAGGACAAATGTTTCCTACAAGCAGTGGTAGTTACCACCACTTGCGTTTTGTATGTTGTATGTAGTATCTATCAAAATTGAGAGTATGTACGTGTAGTATGTAGTATATAACAATGATTAGGTAGTATATATACTAATTTTTAGGTAGTATATACCATGTTTTGAGTATGCTCTTTTTTACGTACAAATATGTACGTATTTCACAAATATAACAAAAACTATGGGTTCATATATAATTTTTTCATGTAACTTGCTCTGAAATATCTTAGATGTAGTATATGAATATATTTAAAATGATAAAGTAGTATATATATTACCACATGGTAGTATATGAGACATATGGGGTAACTACCACCGGGTGGTAGGATGGATTATCCCTATATATATATATATATATATATATATATATATATATATATATATATATATATAGGTAAAACTGTGTCTATCATAGCTTGCCACAAAACTAGTTAAGGCTTACTAAACATTTAACGGTTTAAAAGTAAGTAAAAAATATGAAATAAATAGGGGATCCTCACTCTAATATAATAAGATGATCCAACGGTGTGATTGTGAAAATATGCATTTATGTGTCCTCAGTGGAAAAAACAATCATTTCAGCTCACTACAGGATCAATATATATTGTAAATTTTGTTCTTTTTGTCCAGGACACGTGCAGTCATATATTTTCAATCCCTCCGTTGGATCATGTTATATTATAGGTGTGTTGGTCCAGTATTTTTTTCAGGATTTTTGAGAACTTTTACACCGTCAAAAACCTTAACTAGTTCTGTGGCAAGCTATTGTAGAAAATCCTACTCCTATATATATATACATACATATATATATACAGACGGTCTATTCTGCTAATATTAGCAGAATAACTATTCTGCACACCACTTCGGCACTGCACGCTCAACAGAAGCGCACTGCATCATTTTGACGGCGAGCACTGCAATAGAGACTAGTGAACTTCTCGTCGGAAAAAACTGCATGCATTATTTTTTCGGTACTGTTTTCGTTCTAATTTTTTAATCGTTTATCGGAATGAGGCGTGTAATATACCATTGAAAAGCTATGGATTAGACGCAACTTCGACATGTTGAACACTTTTCGAGATTCCACACGGTTTAAGAGCAGTTTTGAAAATAGTGCGGCGGATGACGAGTGGCAGCGAGCGTTTTTTCACGTTTTTTTCTAAACCAATTGTCGGAACGAAGCAAATCATATGCCGTTGGATAGATATCGTTGAGGCGCATCTTTTTCATATATAAATCTTTGTCTAATTCATTACGGTTTAAGAGCAGTTTCAAATTTACTAAATCGCGGAACTCTGTTTTTCAAATTTTTTGAAATTTTCGGTACTGTTTTTGCTCCAGTTTTCGGTACATATGATACGCCGTTGGAAAGCTACGGACAAGGCGCAACTTCCATATGTTGAAATGGTTTTGAGATTCCTTACAATTTTTAGTTAATTTTGAAAACCGTGCGGCTGACTTCGAGAGGCGGCGGCTGTTTTTTCGCGAAATTTTTACGAACGGCTGGTCGGAATAATTCAAATCATACGCGTTGGAAAGATATCGACGAGACGCAACTTTTTCATGTAGAACACTCTCTCTAATTCATTACGGTTTAAGAGCAGTTTTCAAATTACCAAAATGCGGGCACCCTGTTTTTCGCGACACCCAAATCGACGTGCGTACTTCATCCGACTGAAAACCGCACTGCATCGGATGAAAAACCACACTGCATCAGACGGGCAAGCGAGCTGGATAATTTTTCTTTTGTCGGACGTAAATTTTTGAAGACGAGAAAGTGGGCCGCACTTCACGTCGGGCGTAGTTAAACCGCAACACCATCAAGAAGTGAACCGCGGCACTACCGAAACTCAGCTGCATGAGTTTTTGCTGTCTTTTTCTTTCATATTTATTACTTTTTACATGTGTAGACCGGGCGACTGGACTACATGGATTGAGCGAACGAACTCCATTGTTGGGGAATGCTAACTGCATTGGTTTGTTTTTCGAATTTTTGTTTCAAAAAATAATTAGATTTTTAATAGTTTTTGTTTTAAAATGAATCGCACTACCGAAAGTGAAACCCAACACTACCCAAAACCGAACCGCAAGGCTCGCTAAAGTGAACGGCATTGTTTTTTTATGTATTGACTTTTTAAAGAACTACAATAATAACAAATGTGACATTTGTTTGTCCATCAAAGTGGACTACTCTCTCTCGTTTTTTCACGTAACTAAAAACTTCTGCATATACAACCATACATATGTGCATAAGAAAAATTAGGACTTTTTCAGGGTAGCCCCATCTGAACAGCACTAGAGAGAACCTGTAATTTAAGTGCAGCGCGGTGCAGTGCAAAACTGAAAAAGACAACACAATACACAAAATGTGAAATGCACTGTAGCATATAATTGAACATGTCGCTGGAACCGAAAAAACCAGTGGACCACACGCGAAAGCGAACTCCAATGGAACTCGATGAAGGCGCAGTGCAGTGTAAACGCATAAAAAGGGAAAAATCAGTTTGTCCACTTCACTGAACTTCACGGGGACATCAACTGCACAGCCACGAGTGCCCAACCACAACTCCCATTTTCGACAGCGTGGAGACGAGGTGAGCGGGGGGTGGAGAGATGTGCATGCCCAACGCCGATGAACTGGACAGTAGCGTACCGCATGAGGGCGCACGGCGCACTGCCTGAGGTATCCGAATGCACTGCATATCCAAAATCCAAAAAAGGAAGAAGAAAAAAAAACGGCCGTGCTGCTCCAGCAGCGTGGGAGGAGGACAGAGGGCCGGCTCACCGGCTGGGGATATGGCGTTTGAGCATTGCATCCGCTACCCCGCCGGATTGCACCGACGCGCTCGCCCCACTGCACTGACGCACCCGTGGTACTGCACGCGCAGCCCCAAACTGGGAGGCGGCTTCACTAGCGAGTGGCACATGCGCCGGTGGTGGAGTTCCTCCTCCCACCATCTTGAGGCCGTTGACCTCGCCAGAAGAGAAGGAATGAGTTCGTTGCAGGCTGGGGGCTGCAAGTCACGCGAGCAGGAGCACCAGCTCATCACTGGGGAAGACAACGAGAGGAGCAAAGGAAGAGTCCACAGTCTCGCGGATCCGGCAGGGGGTGGTGATGCCCGGTGCTCCCATCCAGGAGAGAAAATAGGGGGGAGGAGGGGGTCATGGGCCGGCGAGTCCAACGACAGAGGAGGACAGATCCACCCTTGATGGTTGGCAGAGGAGGCCATGGGAGCCGCTCCTTCCCGTCTCTGACACGCAGGACCTCGCCGGCCCTTCCATCCGGCCATCACGTGCAGGAGCACGTGGATCCGGGGGGGATGGTGGAACGCGGTGACCGTGACCCGGATCGGCGGCAAGGAAGGGGCCATGGGGGTCCGCGCATCGGGAGTCACCAAGAGGTGCTCGGTGGGGGAGCGGCGAATTGGATACATCAATGGAGGGAGTTGGATGGCGCTAGGGGGCGACACCGTCAGTGAAAGGTGGAGGGTAGGTGGGAGGAGGAAGAAGGTGGGAGGGATGGGGGTCGGGTAGGTCCAGGGGGCCAGCGCGGCGCCGGAGGAAGGAGATGGTGGGGCAGGGACGAAGCAGCGGCATCAAAGGATGGAGGTGGTGCGGCGGGGCCCGAGCGGCGGCACCGGAGAAGGTGGGAGAGGTCGCTGGAGTGGAGGTGGGCGTGCGGTAGTGGGGGATTTGGGGTTCGGTTTCATCTGCACACGCGGTTAGATAGAGGCGTGACGCAGTCCGTTTTTGTTAGCAGAATAAGCCTCCTGTTATTAGAATATATATATATATATATATATATAGGGTGGGTCTATTATGATAACACCCCTTAAGACCTTATTCTGCACATCAAAACACCTTATTCTGCACACCACCTAGATCGCGCCGCCGCCCCTCCCCTCCCGGCCTTCTACCGTGGCAGCGGCCTGGGCGAGCCGCCGCCCCTCCTCTCCCGACCTTCTACCGCGGCAGCGGCCTGGGCTAGCCGCCGCCCTTCCCCTCCCGGCCTTCTTCCGCGGCGGCAGCCTGGGAGAGATGCCGCCCTTCCCCTCCCCGCTTTCTCCCGCGGCGGCGGCCTGGGAGCGCCGCCGCCTCTCCCCTCCCGGCCTTCTTCCGCGGCGGCGGCCAGGCAGCGACGCCGCCCATCGCCTCTCGGCCTTCTTCCGCGGCAGGCACCGAGCAACACCAGCCTATCGGACTTCTTCCATGGCAGCAGCTCGGTAGCGCCGCCACCGAACTCCTCAGGGCCTGCAATTAGCTATAATTCATCAGATGTGGATTGGTGCTGCCTCGACATCAAACCAATTCGAGCAATGAGGAGTGTGCACAAGGTTGCTTCATCCATTGTAGCTTCTTGGAATAAGTCTGCATCAACCTTCAAAGCAAATCCTCCTTCCCCGTTCACATTGAGCAACGTCCAGACCGCCCATGAACTTCTGAAGGGCAAGTGGACTGCACGGGCGAACGTGAAAGTTGTGCAGGCGGACGAGAAGGGAACTTCCTCCTATAAATGCAAGAAATCACTGCATCACGAGGTAAGCAGTACACTTCCTATACCATCTCAGTGTAGTTATCATAGACAAATCAATACAAGCAGTACAGCGCGTGATTATGCAGTACAAAACTTATGCAGTGCGGTTGCTTCAGTTTGTTGTGGGGGAAAATGCAGTACGCTTGTATAGGTTCATTACGTATAAACATGCAGTGCGGTTGCTTCAGTTCACCTTGAGGGGTGATGCAGTCACCATGCAATGCTTCGGCAGTACCATTTGAACACATTGCAGTTCGCATGATTCAGTTCATTTAACCTGACAATGCAGCTCGGTCATTTTGTGTGCAGGAGATGGCGTTCAGCAGATACAAAATGCCGCGCATAGTTGACAGCACTGAGAACAACAACTTTCAGAAGAGTGGATATTCTTCTGACAGAGATACTGGCGGGGTTACCCGTGAGATTCCTCATGGATTCTTCACGACGACAAACAGGGTGCAGTATTCTCCACAAGAAGATTTTTCCCAGGAAGAAGATGTAGTTGAAGATGACGATGATGTCACATTCGTCTGGGAAGGCACTCACCAACGCGATGATGAAGACGATGACGATGAAGATGAGCCGATAACAGTTCTCAACCCAGAGTATAAGCACGAGTTCACTACGTTTGGACAGCATGTCCGAACAGATAATGATGACGCAGTTGAACACGATGTTGCAGCAGATGATGATGATCCACCAAGACATCGTCACAACACTGGATTACCACCACGTCCACCTGCCGCACCCCAAAACAGAGCTCAGCGTCCACCTGCTGCACCGAAAAACAGAGCTCCAACCAGACCTGCTGCATCAACTTCGACGCTGCGACCACCAACGGTGCCTCGGTCAAAAGTAAACAACAGGTACAAATCCTCCTCACTGTTACCGCCGCGAGATCCTCAACTACACACATCTGCTATAACCCCGCCATGTCCAATACAACCCGGCGAGCTGCAAACACCATTAGGCGAACGACTCTACACACATGTAAGTTTATGGTCTGAAAAATAAAATAGTTGCAGTCCATTCAGATAACATTGCAGTGCACACTGATATTTCTTGTGAGCTTTGGCTAGGAACATTGCAAATGCTTTATTAAACTCGTATGCACTCCTTGTATTAAAAAACAGAACAGAACATATTTTCTCATATAGCATTTCAATTAATGCAGGATAAAAACATGTCGCTCATCCTCGTACCTGTTGCTGGAATGAAGTTCACCACGTATGAAAAGGTTTGGGCCTTTTACAACAATTATGCAAGATGTGCAGGGTTTGGTATACGCAAGAGGGCAAAACACAGGACAAATGCCTACATTGTCTGCTCAAGAGAAGGGGTCCACAAGCAGGCTGTGTCAGATTATCACCGGGTACGTCAGAAGGCATCAAAAAGGATTGGCTGCAATGCAAAGATTAGAGTCAAAAAAAGGAAGGATGGAAAATTTGTGATAGAAATGGTTCAACTCAACCACAATCACAAGATGCTGGAAAGCCCCGGGATGCTTTTGCACATGCGATCGCACAAAAATACGATCCTTTGATAGACCAGTTAGTGAAAGACATGCAACTGGACAACCACACACATGCTCAGATGATGTCGACGCTGTCGCGTATGTCCGATGGTCTGCAGTACATGGGACATACTAGCCGCGACTGGGTAAACAGGTAAGCACGTAACAGAGCATATCTCTTGAGCATTCTGTCTGTAATTATGCCCTGTTTTGGTGAGATAAATATGAATTGTCTATGAAAATGGAGGAAACAGAAGTTTGCCAGAGAAGAGTCTGAAGATGATGTCAAGAAACTTATGAATTTCTTCGAGAAAATGCAAAAGATAAACCCAGAGTTCTTCTATGATTATGACATTGATATAGATAACCGTGTAAGAAATGTCTTTTGGGCGAACGCAAGTTGCAGAGGATGGTATGAAGATTTTGGAGACTGCTTTACTTTTGACACGACGTATAAAACTAACAAATTCCACATGTCGCTGGGAGTGTTTGTGGGGGTGAACCATCATCTACAAAGCACCATATTTGCTGTTGCACTCGTGCGAGATGAAACAATACCATCATTTGAGTGGGTTTTCAAAACCTTTCTGAGGTGTATGAACAACAAGCCGCCAATCTGCATGCTCACAGGTACAAAAAAATAAAAAACACCTGCGTACTTACGTTTTGTTTTGTTTTGTGCACTTATATTTCTTCCATCTATCTTGCAAACACACAAACAACTTAATAAAAAAAATAATGTTTGTCTCTTCTCAGACCAGTGTTCTTTGATGACGGCAGCATTAAAAACTATCCTCCCACAAACTCTGCATAAGCTGTGTCGGTGGCATATCATGAAGAAGTACAAGGACCACCTCGCATTGCTGTATAAGGCGCACGAGAAGCTCAAGGACGAACTCAATGCAGTGCTGAACCACCCACTAATGCCGTCAGAATTTGAACGAGCATGGAAGAACCTCATTCAGAGGTACAACTTGCAAGACGACGAAGTGATGAATTCATTGTGGGATGACAGGCACGAGTGGATCTCAGCTTACTACAAGGAAATTTTTTGTGCTCGGATGACTTCCACACAGAGAAGCGAGAGCATGAACCGCATACAAAAGAAAATTTTTGTCAGGGAGAAGCATGATCTCCATCTGTTTGCTCAGCAGGTGGAAAAGTGCATTCAGACCAGGAAGGCCATCGAGCACGCAGAGACAGTAGCAAATGAGGTAAACAAAATGTCAATCAAAAACTGCTTAAAAATATGAATAAAAAAACAATTTTTTCATTTCTCTGGATCGTAACAGTGCATTTGTGATCATGCAATCAGAGGTAAAAACAACAACAAAGTTTGGATTTGAAGTTCAGCTATCAAAAGTGTATACAAGAGCAGTGTTTGCAGATTTCAAAGAAACGCTCTACCGTAGCACTGCATTCAGAGCAGAACGGTGCCCTGAGAACCCGACAAAGTATCTAGTACACCACTACAACAGATTGGATGCATTTGACTGGGCAAGACATAATTTCCAAGTGGTCTCCGATGAAGAGAAAGGTATCTACGAATGTGAGTGCAAACTCTGGACACACACAGGTGAGACTCCTAACAAAAAAATCTAGATTCTCATAGTCATGCACGAAAGCTAACTTACTGAAATTTAAAAGTACATATGCATGTGTAATTCACGAAACCGAACGAAGTTCACTTCTTTAAAAAATGAACAAATAATGAAAAATATATATGTTTACTAATTTCATGCAGTTCACTTACAGAACACAAAAAAAAAATGTGTTTGTCTGCAGGCCTCTTCTGCGTCCATGTCTTATGCATGCTTTCTAATTTGAGGGTACTCAACATTCCTGAGGTGTACATCATGAAGAGATACACCCGTAACGCAAGATCAGATGCAACGTTTGACAGAAGAGACTACGAACAAACAGCACCAGATGGAACCTCGCTTTTTTGCCGTAGAAAATTGCTGACAGAAACAACAATGGACCTTGCAAACAGAGTGACAAGGTCAGACGCTGGGTGCCACAGAGCGTTGTCTGGTATGAGGGCACTGATAGAGGAAGTTGACGTGCTCAACGAAGAAGAAGAAGAAGCAGCAAAACTAAAGCAAGCAGAGAAATACCAACGTGACAATAAAGACGAGCAAGAAGAAAAAACTGAACACATTGGAACTGGTGCTATCAAAAAAGAAACAATTCTTCCACCTCCTGTTTCAAACACAAGAGGAAGAAAGAAAGGGGGAGACACAAACCAGAAAAAGGTGGCATCCAAGGAGAAAAATGATGACAAAAACAGTAAGCCACAGCCTGAGCTGGACAGTGATGGTCGCCCACTCAGAGTAAGAATGTGCAGAACATGTAATGAAGTCATCGGCCACAATTCCAGGACGTGTAAAAAAAGACATGAACAAGAAAAGCGAGGACATGGAGATGCACAACAAAACAGAAATTCCACTCACAACACTAAGAAATGGACGAAACTGAGATGTTGTAGCATCTGCAAAAAGAGGAAGAGACACAATTCAAGAACCTGCCTCAAAAGAAAAAGAAAAATATCAGAAAATGAGGAAGACGAAGAAGGTGAGATCAAAGAAGAATATGATGACACAACTGAAGAAGAAATGGCTTATGAAGAAGCAGATGGAGAAGAGGAGGAAGAAGAAGAGAGTGAAGAGGACGAAGAACGTGAAGAAACTGAAGAAATAGTGGCTTATGAAGAAACAGATGATGAAGATGATGAAGAGGAAGAAGAGAGTGAAGAGACTGAAGAGAGTGAAGAGGACGAAGAACATGAAGAAACAATATCAACAAGACCACCACGAGGAAATGCTTCAACCAGCGCGCGGGGATCAAAGAAGGATGCAGTTTACAGCACTGGAAAACGAAAACCACCATCAACCAGCACGCGGGGATCAAAGAAGGATGCAGTTCTCACCACTGGAAAACGAAAGCAGCCAACAACCAGCATGAGGGAAGCAAAGAAGGATGCAGATCACAACACTAGAAAACAAAAGCAGACATCAACCAGCACGCGGGGAGCAAAGAAGGATGCAGTCCACATCGCTGAAAAACAAAAGCAGCCATCAACCAGCGCGCGGGGAGCAAAGAAGGATGCAGTTCACAGCGCCGAAAAACGAAAGCAGCCATCAACCAGCACGCGAGGGGCTACAAACACAAAGGTGCAGAGACAAGAACCAGCAACACCGCCATGGAAAACAAAACAAAGTGCAACATTAGACACGCTCTAGTCACCGCGCAGAAGCAGCAGGCTAACGACCAAATAGATGAACAAACAATAAATTTATCGTATGCATAGCAGTTTGCTTAACTCTATGACTTATGTATCAGTTTAAATTTTGTGTAAACCATGTAGCGTGTCTAATGCTGTTAGCTCATTGCAGTCTTGAGTAAAACATTGACACATTTTGATTCAAAAACCATGTAAAAATGTTGTTAGCTAGTTGCAGTCCTACAAGTAGTACATATAAAAAGCATTTCTATATGCAGTATGGAACTTGAAAAAATGCAGTACGCTTCGAACTATCATGCAGTACTGTAGGCTAACTACATGTAGTACACACCATGCAAATTGGGAAAAAAATGTGGAAACATGTAATGCTCAGCTGACATATAAGCAGTTCACATATTGTAACCATGCAAACACAAATTTACCGTTGAATAATAATTGAAGCGGTTCAGATCACAAAAGTGCTTATTACAAAACACATCACAAAGATGAAAAGCGTTCAACACGCAAAAGTACTTATTACAAATCAACCTCATAACCTTAGCCAATCACGTCAAACGTGATTCTAACAGTACGATCCTCGAGTTCAAAGAAGTTGAGGACAACAACTTGCTCAGACTTCAGGCCGCTATTAATGACAAATTCCTTCCACCCTTTGTGCAGACACAGCCGCCCGTCAACGCTTACACTGTACTTGGTTGGTTTAAGGTATCCATTACCAAGAACAACTTCAAGAATTCCTTTCTTCTTGAGCCGCACATACCTAACAGCTCGCTGAGGAATTTTCTGTAAAAAATAATAAAACTGTTTGAGAACGAAACTAGTAGTACAATTCTCATGTTTTGAATAGAGATAGATGAAGTGCACAACAGTCCAACAAGTAGTACATATAAAACGTTTTCAATATGCAGTATGGAACTTACAAATATCCAGTTCTCTTTGAACAATCATGCAGTGCTATAGACTAGCTATATGTAGTACACACCATACAAAATTGGAAAAAATGTAGAAATATGAAGTGCTCAACTAATATATAAGCAGTTCACATATTCTAACCTGTAAACTAAAACATAAGCTACATCCACACGAGAAAAAAAACAAGAAAATAAGAACACATTGCAGTACACTTCAAAAAACACAAAGAAAAAAGTGCGTTCCTAAAATACTACAAGTTCAGGATACAATGGAATTATACAAAAAAACACTACGAAAAAAAATCATATCTAAAGAAACATACCATCTTGTAGTGAGTCTCCACATCTGTTGGCGTAAGCTGATGGACAAAAGGACTCGTGCAGCCAAGGCCACGGCGAAGCAGCGCAGAATAGAACCCAGATATGTTGATCTGGCCCATATCCAGTCCTTCTGTGAATACTGTACCATATGCAAGTTGCTCGGCTCGCCCAGTTCGGCACAATACCTTCCCACCACGATGAGCACGACGGGCCTACGAGCAAGCTAAACAGTTGTGGCGACCGGTTTTCCGGGTGTTAATTCCCAGAAAATGGCCGTCGTGCTCATCAGCCACAGGATTACTGTTAGCTGATGAGGCTCCAACTTGATACAGAAATTCCAAGAAAAATACAAAATATGTAGTACAAGACCATTCTGGCCTATGAGTACAACAAATGGTTTCTAGTGGTTGATGGCGGAAGCGGGTTGTGAAACATCAGTGTCTATGGGACTCCATTTCCCACGGGAACAGCTGACCAGGTTAACTCCTATCTTCGCGAGGCTGCTATCTCCATTTCGTGGGTTCCGGGGCTGCCAACACGCTCGCTCCTTTCCGCGCAAGAAATCTGGCCAAGACAATAGCCAGGGACAAGCTAGTGAGTACTTTGAATGTACTCGCAAACATTATGAACACGGGTATAATATAACAACAATGTGCTGAAAATATTTTATACTCATGACGTCAGTCACAAAAGATAAATATAACTCTGATGTGTGTAAGCATGTAATATATGAATATGCAATGTCATAGAAGTATAAAAAATTATGAAATAAATAACAAGCATGCCACAGTCGGGCGTCTGAGCGACACCACATAAAGGGCAATTAAAAGAAATGCCACAGTCGGGCGTCTGAGCGACACCACATAAAGGGCATTAAAAGAAATGCCACAGTCGGGCGTCTGAGTGACACCACATAAAGGGCTTTAAAAGAAATGCCACAGTCGGGCATCTGAGCAACACCACATAAAGGGCTTTAAAAGAAATG